>NC_141818.1:40094485-40425318 GCF_982586985.1 Callionymus lyra
ATCAATAAACATGAAAAAATGTTCTGGTTACAGACAGCGAACAACTATCAGAGATCGCTCCTGGTAGTTACTACCATGGAGACACATTCTTTACACTGAAAAAAAAAGATAGTCTTCTTATATCTTGAAGTGTTGGACTTAAAAAAAAAAAAGTTATATATACGCAATTAGCGCTATTAAATGGCACCAGATCGGGACCGTCGGTAAACCACGGGGACGTGGAGAAGGGCTGGTTCAGGAGGAGGAAGAAGAGGAAGAAGAGGAAGGAGTTCTGGGTGTGAGCAGTAATCAGAGAAAGCCAGCAGGGGGGACAGGAGGGGTTGGCGGGGTCAGAGCCGAGCACCACTAAGCAGCCCTTCACTTCATTAGCGGGCTCTCGGAGGACGGCGTCGTCGGGCCTACCTGTCCGGTAGATTATTGAACCGACTAACCAGTGACTCCCGGATCCACACGTACACTCTCTCTCGCTCTCTCTCTCTCGCTCGCCATGATTCCCAGAGACCCAGAGGAATCACGACCCCGCCGCAGCCTTTCCTGACAACTTTAACTTTTCCCCTTAACCTCACGTAGAGGAGCTTCAGGCGGAACCAGAACAGTGCTCGTACAACTGTGGCTTTATGTGTCGTCCTTGCCTTTTCTTTCCAGAAGCAGCACTGTATCATCTCCTCTATTATTATTTATTATGATTTAAATAATAACTCGTTTTTAAATCAGGAAAAAAGTCAAGTTCGTGACTTGAAGTAATGGTTAAAAAAAATGTATTTATTCCTTCTTAAAATGACTAGAAACTTAACATCTTAATAAAATTGTTACATAAAGTTTTCTTTTTTACTATTATTTTTACTATTATTATACTAAAATAACTCATTTTTAAATCAGCAAAAAAAGTCAAGTTCGTGACTTTAAGTAATGGTTAAAAAAATGATTTTCTTACTTCTTAAAATGACGGGAAACTTAACATCTTAATAAAATTGTTACATAAAGTTTTCTTTTTTACTATTATTTTTTACTATTATTATACTAAAATAACTCATTTTTAAATCAGCAAAAAAAGTCAAGTTCGTGACTTTAAGTAATGGTTAAAAAAATGATTTTCTTGCTTCTTAAAATGACGGGAAACTTAACATCTTAATAAAATAGTTACATAAAGTTTTCTTTTTACTATTATTAAATTAGAACAGTTGTCCAAGACGCTTCCTACTGTGTAGTATTGACAAATAAATTAATAAACCACTTCAAGTTGTTGTTATAATGGACTATAAAAGATTGAAACATAGTATAACTCATTGGGTTTCACTTTCTGGACACGCTATAGTCAAACACCATTTGAGTAATGGATCAACAGTGAGAACATGTTCCTTCCAAATGTATCGTCCCATAAGTGTTTTTTTTTTTTTTCTTAAATGATTGACGTGGGAAAGTTTCGTACTGTTGCACATCACTCATGTATATCTATGGTAATGTTGTGACGACAGGTTTGTAGTGATGTTAAGTGCAGCCACGTTCCTCAGCCAGAAGTCAACTCTTGTATGAAGAAATAACCAGATTTTAGTTTATTCTTCGTGTTGTGATACGAGTGAAGAGTATTAATGTTACCAAAATAAACCACAAAACGTGACGAGAAGTTTATTACCTGCAGCTATACATTATTAAGTGAACTGGTGAATGTATTTATGAGAGCTTTTAGTGTTAAGGTTAGTTGTAGAATCTCAAAGATGCCTTTTCAAAACAAAAAACAAGTGAAATAATAAACAAGTGAAGAAGGCCTTATTTAAACTTGAAGGTGAAAATATGTTAAAATATGAATATTATTGTTATAAATACGATTGTGATCATTATCATTAATGATTATTATATCGGTTTTGTTTTAAACTATACATATTTACGTCCCTACAGTTGATTTAAACCATTGTATTGTTTAAATACTTTTTTTTTTTTGAATAATATTAATTTATTTGCGAACAAAAAAAAGTTTTGGGTGATGATGTTCACCTCAGCTGTCAACAAGTGGTCATTCTGTGACTTTCTCCACTGATCAGAACCACAGAACAGAACATATATCTCTGTAAGGTAAAAAAGAAAAGGGATAAATAAGAATAAATAAGAACTCACCATGTCTGCATGTCCTTCAACACGGAGTTGCTGAACTTCCCCAAAAAAACTTTCGTCTCAAAAAGTCTGACTTCGCCCTCAAGTGGGGAAACTTTTTCCTCTTCACTGCTTCTTCTTCTTTTTTTCTCGGTCACTCGTCACTCGCAAAGTTCTGTTGAAATGACGAGTCTTCTTTGTCAAAACCAGGAGTTTTGTGGGAGAATTTAAGCCACCGGTCGATGGCAGTGAAGCGCAACACCAAAAAAAAAAAAAAGAAAAGAAAAAACGCGCGTCAGGACGCGCGGAAACTCGTCCGTTTGGCCAACAGCAGCGACGCACGATCACCGCGAACAGTCACCTGGTCTCAACCCAGAACTTTTAAAAGTCATTTCAACTATGGTTCCTTTACGGTTCCGTGTTCGGATCAAGCGGCGGAGGAGACTTTTTCCCGTACAGTGGCGCGGACGCGGCGGAGGGTCCGGACCAGGACCAGGACCAGGACCAGGAGAGACGGTGTCTTGTCCGCCTCGTTCCACGCCGTGTGTGACTGAGATTTACGATGTTGTGTCAGCCCTGAAGAGTCGCATCTTTGTGCGACTCAAACGTGCCAAAAAAACCTTTAGCCCCGAGGAGGTAAAAAGCAAACAGACTGCACACTGGAAGTTTTGTTGAGACTTGAAAAAACAGGGACGATTTAGTGCACAGCTGATCCTCCTGACCATCCGTCTACACTTTCCCTTATTGTGTTTTCTCCTTTTTTCTTTGAACTTGCATCGTTTCCATAGTGATTTGGTTTACTCTGAAAATAGTTTATTTTCCTTTTAGTAATTTACTTTATCTTCATTTACTCTTCAACCACATTGCCTTGGTTCTGGGAACAGATGGTTTCTGACTATTTCTTTTTAACATTACATGACACAATAGTTTACGTAAAAACTGTACTAAATTGAAAAAAAGAAAAAGTTTAACCCTTGTCTTATCTCAGGGTCAAGGTGACCCAAAGGGATACCTCTTGACTCTTTCAAGAAACATCTTAAGACGTTTTTATTTGTTCAGGCTTTTCCTTGATTTTCTGGAACTCCTGTTGTGTTATCAGTTTAACTTTCCCTTTAAAGTATATACTTTATTGAATATTGTTTTGATTGTTTAAGCGCTTTGTGACCCTGGTCTGGAAAAGCGCTATATAAATAAAAATTACTTACTTACTTACTCTAATACATTTGTTGTTTTTGAGCCTTTCGGGTCACCTTGACCCAGAGATAACACAATGGTTAAAACACCCAGCATTTACTTTATCCGTCAATCTTGTTTTTTATTGCCAGTAAATCCACTTTTTCTTTCATTTAGTTTCTACACTCTCGACTAATTCCAGGCAACATGCAGCCCTTTTTCACTTGATTTTTGTGTCCCTCACAAGGTCGAAAATAATGTAGAAACTAACATTTTAATTTTGTGTTTATTTCTATTCTTCATTACTTGTCTCTTAATATAAGATATTTGTTTTGTCCTCCGCTTTTGTAATATTTGTGAGTAAACTTCCCCTCCTCAAAAAGATTGAACTAAATTTAAAACAGTGATTTATATATATAAGGTAAGGTAAGGTAAAACTTTATTGATCCCTCAGGAGGTCTCCTTCGGGAAATTGTTTTTTTCCAATAGCCACAGAAAATACAGCAATTTTTCATAAAAAAGAAATCAAAAATAAAATAAGAACAAGAACATAAAGAGAAAGAACAAGATGACACAATCTAAGTCTAAAGATAAAGATAAAGAACATGGATAAAAGAAAAATAACAAAGACAAAGGATACATAGACTAACATAGAACAGAACATCCAGATACTTTCACTCTGTATAAGTTATTAATAATAATATTAGATAGATAGATAGATAGAACTTTATTGATCCCTCAGGAGGTCTCCTTCGGGAAATAGTTTTTCCAAATAGCAATACAGACAAATACAGACTATAATTCATGAAAATAAAAATAAGAACAAGAACAAAGTTTCTATAAAAAGAAAGTACAAGATGACACAATCTAAATCTAAGATTAAGAACATAGACCAAAGACAAATAACAAAGACAAAGGATTCAAGCATATTCCTTATGTGTTCCTCAATGGCCCCCCTTTTATGTCACTGTATAAAATGTGGCCCCTGATCTAGACCAACGTTGTGTGTGTTGTTAAATGGACAGGAAACTAAAGGCAGAACATCACAATTCACATTACTTGTCTCTTGTGGTGTTTGTTCAACAGCCATTTTTGAATTTCTACTTTCTAAAGGATCACATGGGACCTCATAGCTGATCCCAGCTACTCCGGGAAGGATGTAGGAGACACCAGTGGACAGACAACCACACACACACACAGATGTATAGAAAAAAATGTTGTCAATCTTCTTCCTGCTCTCGAGCAAGACATTGAGCTGCACATGTGTTAGCAGTTTTGTTTTGAAAAAAACACACAGAGGCCAAAACGGGGCAATATTTGTAAAGCTTTAAATCTGCGAGGATGTTAAATATTTTTATACTCTCACAACCATATTTGGTCAAACGCCAGATCTGTGATCTTAGATGAAGCAGCTTAGAGGAGCAGAGCTTAACTACTGTTTCTCCTCCAACGCCAGAAGTTGGATTTTCTCGACGTTTTTCGAAATCACTCCTAATGTCCTATTTGTCCTGAGCAAAAATAAACCCTCCCTGCCTTTGTGTGACTCCGCTCCGTCGGTCCTGAGCTCCTTTTAAAGAACTGTATTCTTTTCTCTCCCCACGACATCGGACTCACTTTCCCTTCAACAGAATGAACTCACGCTAAGAGGAGGAGAAGCTGCTGGCACTCACAGATCCTCCATGGGTGTGAAGGAGGATCCCAGTGCAGTTGTATCCATCAAGTCAAGCGTCTGGAAGCCCCACTTGTATGTTTGGTCAAGGGGTAAATAATAGGCCGGGGATTAGGCCTGTGTAAAATACATTCCAGGGTAACAAGCCACTCAGGTCCCTGGATATGCATATTCATTGGTTGGCTGAGGCCGTGGGAGAGCGAGGACCATATGCCTGTTTGTCGGAGGGATTAGCTTGCTAATTAAATGAAATATTACATACTTATACGAGCAACAAAGCCACACGCCTTTAAAGGATTACCAAGAAATGGATTGAGGTGTTTCGATTTTGCTGCCTTGTGTGTTTTCACGCAGTTTTGACTCTTCGTTTGAAAGAATAAATACAATATTTAAACTATGTTTCCCCTGCGGACTGTGTGTGTGTGTGTGTTTGTGTATGAGAAAACTATTCCAATTGGCTGAAATGTGTGGACAAGATCAGTCAGTTTAAGATGATTAAACCAGAAAAACGACTTTAAATATGAAGAGTTCGTGATCATAAAGAATTCATATTGAAACCTATGGCGCAGAATCCTTTAAAGAACAAGACAAAGGAAAAAAAGGCAATTACAAGTTGAGGAAATTGTCGAAAAGATGTAGACCAGAGATTAATTTACTTCACAATGACTTGTATGTATTAACGGCTAAATAACATAATTACCTCAGTGTAGGAAAAAAACATTACTTGTAAAAACCTAGTTTAATCTTTTCAATTTTTATGAAATAAATTCCTACTACTGGTTATTAATTATTAAAGAAAACATACTATAGTTCCAATCCTGTTTATTATCATTTTAAGCAAGGTTAGGTTTTAAATTATTAATAAAACTTATATGAATGAATTAAAGAACAGACACTATTCTTTATTTTGGGTGTATTGGAGTGCACGAATGCTCCTTCCCAGATGCAACACTAGTAGACTCAGGGACTCACTCATTCCTTGTCAGTAAGTAAGTATATAATCTTCAGTTTGGGGGCAGGAGGAGAGTGAAAAGATAACTCTATTCAATGTTAATCTTTTCATCCTTTACTTATTTTTCTTTGATCTATGTTCTTTATACGTAGATTTCCGTCATTTGTCTTTTTGTTCTTTCATCCATCCATCCATCCATCCATCCATCCATCCATCCATCCATCCATCCATCCATCCATCCATCCATCCATCCATCCATCCATCCATCCATCCATCCATCCATCCATCCATCCATCCATCCATCCATCCATCCATCCATCCATCCATCCATCCATCCATCCATCCATCCATCCATCCATCCATCCATCCATCCATCCATCTATTGTGTATTACAATGTGTTTTATATGAGTATAATTTCTGAAGTTATTTTCTCGAACCTTAATATCAAACCATTTATCCATCATTCTAGTCAGGCAGTCTTTTTCCCTTCATTGAGTGTCTTCACTAGTTTTGTAGACTGGGCGACATTTACTCAGCAGAATCGATGTCCTTGCGAGCGCCTGTCACACCCGAGGGAAATATGAACGTAAATATTACTCTAATTTACCCTTTCACCGAGCAAAGGACAGGCTATTGAAGACGTTTGTGTGACTGAATGTTCCTTCTTACCACATGCAGCCTCGAGGAAAAGATGCCCACGGATGCACCGAAATACGGACTTATTTTGGGATCAATTGCTTCTCTTCAGAGGCCGTCACATCACAGGACCGAAAGGTCAGCAGATTGGAATCACACCTAGGTGCACCGCGTCACTCTGGAGTTGAGGTTGAGAAACAGGTCTTCAGTGCAGATCGACTAGGAGGTCATCATCATCCCATGAATGTGGAGGTTAAGCATCTGAAGGCAGATCCAATGTCTTTAGGCTCAGAAAAGGTTAAGAGAGTTTAAATCAATGAGTTGTCTGTCCTCAGGATTTTATTTTGTTTTAAGCTAGCAAGTGATTTCATGTGAGAATTACTGATCCTCGAGGTCAAGAAAAGCTTGTAATTCCCACTTCTCCGACAATTTTGCTAAAGTTAATTAGCATGGCCATGAGGTTTATTACACGTTGGATTTCCAATACTCCACCTTTGGCCTTGAACTCCGGGTGATGAATCTGATGACATCATCTTGTTGCTCCATACTGGAGATTTTCAGACCTTTCAGACGAAGTTTCCATTGGAACCAGGGAATGTCTCATTCGCTCCAACCTTATCTCTGCGGCCCCCGTGAGGTCAAAGTAATATTATAAAAACGGAACGTTTTTAAATGTTCCCGATGGCTGTTTAACAATTTTATTAATAGTAGAGTTCTACATGTAACTTGTTAAAGATCTTGGTATTTTTATTTCTTTTGATTTTCTTTTCACTTGTTAATATTTTTACGATAATTGTCAGAAAATAAAGAGCTTTTCTATCACATTCCATAAAATGGAATTTATATCACAAAACGTTTTATGGCATCATTTCTTTCATATGCTTTATTTTTAATAAAAAATTCAAATTTACCACCTTTTCATAAAATACATAATAAAATTGAATAGTTTACAATTACATTAACACTAAAGCTTACTAAAGTATTTCCTTTTATTTATTCTTCATTTTTTGTTTGTTTTTTTCTTTTTGCTTGACGGCCCCTTATAACAGTCACAGTAAATAACGTGGCCCCTGAGGAAATGTATTTGCCTCTAAGCGTAAACATCTAGGAATGAAAAGTTCCCACACACTAGATTTAGAGGCATATTTTGGTATCTGGAGTAAACCCTCATGGTAACGTGCAAACACATTGTGGAAGTTCTTATTTCGTTTCACCATCTTTTACACCTGTAAAAATAGTCAACATAATCATTCCTATATGGTTGAAATTGTATATAAAGAAGAGCCAATACGACAACTGAACAATGAGGATTATCTCAACAGTCCTGTCAGTACCAGTCATGCTAAAAGCTCAACTTTTGTCAGACCATGTCAGTATTTTCCCAAAGGTCTTTAGGATCATCAAGAGTTTTCCTTCTCTTTTTCTTATGGTGGAGTCACACAGATTGACCCTAACCTACCTGCAATTATTTGGTTGTTTTTGTGGTTTCATTCGTTTTTCGCTGCGCTTTTGGTGGTCCGTCAAATCTTGGAAAAGGTTTACATCTGTTCCATGTTTTGGCCATTTGTGGGTAACTCTTTAGAAGTGTATTGATATTTTTTTTACAGTACATTTCGAATACTTGTCTGTCATTTGTTACTGAAATTATTTCGATGTCCACATGATCTTTTGAGGATATTTTATTCTACTTAAACTCAGTTGTGATAGACCACAGTTTTAGGTGATAGTTCACCCAAAATTAAAATGTCCTACTCACCCTCATGTCGACTAAATTTTGGGATTATTTTCAGAGTAATCCTTTTTTCTTTAGAGTTAAAGAAAATAAATGTATGTCCGTATGACAGTCGCTCACTTTTTTTTTGGCTGAGAACTTGCAAAAAGACATGGATTACTCTAAACTAACTACCAACCCTTATTAAACTTGGGGTTATTTTGACCATCCGTCAAGGGCCACATTCTTCTCTCCCTCATAATGTGAAAACCTTAATTTAAACACTGCATTTTGTGTTCACTGGTGTCATCTTTAACTACTATTTCAGTGAGTTTGATGATGAAACATTTGAGGAAACACTTGAGTTCAACAAATGTACCAAAAGAAATCCAAGAAATAAGGAAGGAGGCACCACTTTCAGTTCAAGGACTCCACCTGAACTCCCAGTGGTGTCAATTCAGAGCAACCATGTTCTGCTAAACACCGTGTGAGCGTGACATCCCAAATGGCATTTGTAGAACCTGTGTTCACTTAAATCTGGGGACTTGTGACTCTTTAGTAGCGATTGTCATCTCCCTCACTTCTCAGGTTCTTTCCTCCCTCAGCATCAAAGCAAGGCCACATTAATGCAGACAATATCCCCACTTACCTGAGGCGGCAGGCGGAGACTGTGCTTTCACAATTCTCCGCGGAGTGTCATGTTTTTTCCCCGGGATGTGCCTCTCTTCCTTTTCTTGTCTGCCTCGGCACACCAGGGGTTGTCATTTGGCTCTTGAATTTTTCATGCCGTGATATTTGCATGATCACTGCTCGCTGTCACTACTGCTCTTGGCAGATTAAACTCTGTCAAGGCGAGGAACTTTCGCTGGATGTGACTCTGCTGGGGCAGAACTGGAATGAGACACGCATGCTGATTAAGATGGTTGATGCAAGAGCCGTCTTGTTCTAAGGTGGTGGCTGTCGGCTTCTTAACACTCATCATATCTCAGTCATCGAAAAAACAAAAGAAACGCTGAACAGTAATGACACGTTTTCTGTGTAAAGTCTATGAAAAATACACTTAGATTCAGGAATCACACCCAAAAAGGAGATCCATTTCCAAGTTTGCCTTTTTTAAAATCATATCGAAAACCTTTTTATGATGACAAACCTTCCTAGAAATGATAATAATATCTTGTTTTTTTTTATTCTGAAGTGTCAAATGTCTTATCAACTCATCTTAAAACATTTTTATTTGTTCAGGCCTTTCCTTGATTTTCTGGAACTCCTGTGTTGTTCTAAGTATTATCTTGACGTTTAAAGTATATATTTTATTGAGTATTGTTTGTATTGTTTAAGCGCTTTGTGACCCTGGTCTGGAAAAGCGCTATATAAATACAAATTACTTACTTACTTACTTACTTTACTGCCTTTTAAAGAAGGACTCGATTTTAGACAAGAAAAATCCCATCATTAAAATGTATTACAATTTTTATTAAATTGTTCAGTTTAACTGTTTATTGAAATAATTTAGATTACTTACCCTCAAAATATACAAGTTCAAATCATCAAATATATGCTTAGTACAAAACAAGTATGTCACTTGTCAAAAAGAAATGTTTAGAACATGTACATTTTTGAAGGTATATGTTTGGTGCTAATGCTATATAAAGCTTTTCAGACATCTTTACAAATTTAAAAGAACAAAAAGAGTAGTGTTTATATTTTTTGTGTAAATTTAGTAAGGTGGCTTTCGTCCTAAACGCTGCCTATTTATTTTATTGACTATCTACCTCAATATAATATGTACTTAAGATGTTCTCATGGTGATTTCTAGATGTATCATATATTTCTTTATGCTCAAATGCCATTATTATTTATAAGATTGATTTTATTTACTCTCTTGCTGTTTCCCCCCAATGGCAACTCAATCTGCGGCCAACAACTGACCGACCTGCACATGATGGTGATACTGATGATGCAGTTGTTGATATGATTGCATGGTTTTCAGGAACGCAACTATTACTATATATGCAAATTAATTATTTCATATTTACAAAGACAGTTTTGATCCTTTTTAATAGGTTTTTTTTTTTTACAAAAAAAATGACTTTATAGAAGTGTATAAAATGTAATACTTTATTTCATTTATTTAGGAAGAGAAATTTATGTTGAAAGCCATTTGCAATAGTGATGCATTTTTAAATAACCAACAACAAGATGTTTAACTCATTTTCACTAATGTACAGGTTTACTTTTTGATATAACCCAAACAAATTTGAAAGTCTTTTTTTGACATTTCATCTCCCATTAACATGAGAGGCCACAAGTAAGAGGAAGATGATGTTTTCATCTCTAGTGACAAGTCTGGGGGGGAAAAAGGATGAGAGGCACTTGTAAGAAACCACAAATGTTTGGTGCTAAATAAGTATCCCATGATGATTACAAGACTCCCAGTTATAAGATGATCACTTAGTCGCTGACTCCTTTTCAACTTCATCCATTGATCTTATAATTTCTTTTAAGTTGTGATGAGCTTCCTGGCGAACACGTACACTTGATATGAACTCAAAGGTGCTCTGTAGCTTCAGGGAGAGACCAGATGGTCATTAATCTGTGTGACAAGATAAGTGATCAATCACAGACGAAAAAAAAGGAAACAATCATATGTATGATTTAAGTGTTTTATTCACTATGTGTTATTGAATATAAAATATAACAGCATATCTTTGAGCCTATGATGATAAAATATGAAATTATTTAATATCAGTTTTCTACCAAAAACTCAATTTGTAATAATAAAAAAAAAAAGAATTTCCAACTTTCTTCCTAGATCTTTACTGTTATCATGACAAATACTAATACAGTTTATGCTATAATTATATTTCATCACGATTTTCATATCACTATTGACCCTTGTTTGAATAAAAACAACGAGGATAAAGAACAAATCAATTGAAACCAAAGAAGATAGGACTTAAACATCAACTACTCTCTGATATAAAAATAGTAAAAAAGTTATTAACTACATATCATAAATGGTCCTGAGGATTAAATTATATGAAGACACCTATATTTTCAAGAACCAGGAAAATAAATCGAGTATAACTATTTGTTTTTCTTGTATTTAATATTATTATTATTATTCAACATGTATTCGTTTTCAGTAACTTCTGTTCTCAAGTTTCGATTGAGTTTGTGTTCTTCTAAATAATACAAATAAATAAATCAGATGTTAAATGTGTATATTTATTTACTTTGTTAATGTTTTTGTTAATAAAGTTTTGTTTTGTACAACTTCTAAAGGATCCCGAACATCCGCTCCAGCGGGCGGAAGTTGTGTGACGTCACGGACATGTCGAAAACAGCGGGCAAGGAAATGAAGTTTGAAATGAAGGATGAAAGAATGCGAGTTTAAAGTTTGCAGACCCAGTAAGCGATCTCTGTTCTGTCCTGGCAGCGTTTTTGTATCGACCGTCCAGCTGCTTTTGAGCGTGTCAAAGCTTATAATCGGCGTGAAACGTTGAAGGGGAAGAGAAACACACGGGCTAACGTTAGCTTAGCTAGCTTGTCAGTGTTGACAGTCAAGACAACAAACGTTTTTAAAAGTTAATATAACTCTTGATATACTTCGCCTCGATGTAATGTCCGTGTGCTGTGGTTTGTTGTTTTTTAAATAAAGTCGATCTTTGTTTTGTAACGTAAACATTTACTGAGGAGGCAAATGTAGCTGTTGTTGTTGTTGTTATAAAGCTACAGAATAAGTCCAAGTAGTTCTGTCTGTTTTATTCTGACATTGACACATATCACATTCATGTAAATACTGGAAGATAACGAGCCTTTATTGGATTTATTGTCTTAAGTTATTTTTTTAGTTTTGTTTGCTTGTATCCATGTTTGTGACCCTGAGCATCATTTGTTATTTACTGCATCCTTTCTATTGGTCTCCTCTGCTGAACAAAACATGGACTTTCTTGTGTTTATTAAAAAAGGAAACTAATACATTCTGGTGAAATTCAAAGTTACACTGCATTTAACTAATATGCAAAAACCATTTGGGAAGAATGATTTCCCTATCAAACAGTGTTATTATTAATATTGTTGCATGTTATTGGAGGTGGCCGTCAAACACGCTTTAATATCTCTACCAATGTGTGGATGTGGTAGAGTTAAATGAAAACAAAAAAACGTTTTTTAAATCGTATGGTGTAGAGATGAGGATCCTGCAGATCCTTAACCCTTTTTGTTTTGTTTGTTTTTGTGCCTCTGATTCACCTTGACCATGAGATAACAGGTGTTAAATTCGAATGAATCTGATTGGAATTTATCTGTAATAAAATGTCTTTAAATCAAATGTCGCATGTCATAAAAACACATTATTTCAAATTTCATTTGGTGACATTTATTGATTTGTTCATTTTTAAATAATTAGAAATTGTTTTTCAAGTCTCAAAAGTTCGTAAAGATCTGTTTTTCACCCGTTCAAAAAGTGGACTTGTGTTAATGTTAATATGTTTATTGCTTTAATCCTAAATGGCCTATTTTTAAAGGTCATTTAAAATATCTGGATTTTAACTTGCCTTAAGCTGTGACCGCCCTAAGAGACTAGTTCTCCTCTTAATTCTAAATGAAACCGTAAGACACATTTGACGAGTTGTGGCAACTATTTTTGCCTCTTAACCATGTCATGTCTTTAAAGATACGGAGAGCTGCACTTTTATATGATTGCCTCCACTTTGTTAGAAATGAATCAAATAAAAATAGACATTTGAATCAGGCTCAATTAGACTTGTCTTGGTAGTCGGAGCAACATTGTCTTTGCTGTGCCATTACCGCTTGTAATACAATTGACTTTTCAGGCGATTTAATATATTTATAATTTCTCTACAGCTTGAAAAATGACTTCGAAAGACGTGCTGGAGTTGGAGGAGCAGGTCAGAGGTTTGTCGGAGGAGTTGACACAATGCCAGGTATGTAGTGCTATAAATGGTCACGCATCAATTATTGCATTATTATGTCTGACATCATGCAAATTAGCTCCAGATTAAGGGTTCTCTAATTGACTATTAAAATAAAAATATAGCTGATTAACGGTGTTGCTTTAAAAAACTAATTTTAAGGATAGTTTAACGTATTCTAAATAAGGGGTTTAGGGTTTTGCAATCAACTTAATCTGTTGTGGATTTGCTGATGCATTTTAACAAGCTATGAGATACTTTACTAAGTATAACTTTAAATGTAGACACAGATTTTCAATGCAAATTATGTTAATCCTGCCCTCTTACAGGTTTAAAACAATATCCTTGTCCAAGTGTTATATCACCTAATATATTGTTATATAATAGCAAAAAAGTAGGGGCCCTTGAAAGTATCTATTTATTTTCTAAGAGTCAGTCACTTTTAAGTATTTAGGAGGATGTGAAACTTTTTGTAAGGGGGGAGGGAGTGTGTGCATGCTGACCACCAGGTGGTGCCTCATAACACGTGAACTACACCAAGCATACGCTCTGCCTCCACAGGTAATGTCGATGAGCAGATGAGGTGTGACTTTCAAGTAATCATGTTCCACCTAGCATACATATTCCTGTGGCTGGATTGTCAATCAAGTGCAGTTTTGGTGGATACATATGTTTCTTTCTGCCGTTTCCAAACGTTCCAAAAAAGTTGTTTATGGTGCTTTGTTTCTTTCAGTTTATATGGTGTAATTATCTAATACAGAAAAACTGTTTTTTAATGTCAAATAAATGTAATTCAATAATCATTTAAACACTCTAGAGAATGGGTCGAAAAAAAAGCAAGAGTTAAAGAACATCAAAGATAACTTAGTATGACCAGCAGCAAAAGAATGTGAGGTAGGTAAAAAAAAAAGTTTAGACACAGGCTTGTGTTACTTTTGGGGAAATTCCCATCAGTGTCAAACTAAAAAAGAAATAATCAATACAACAGAAAAATAGTTTTTATTTTCATTTGTACTGCCCGGTTAAAAAAAAAAATCCATGCTAGGTACAGTTACCCTGTTTTAGATCTCACTTGATGTTGCTATTGGATTCATATCAGCTTGTTAAGTAAAGCCACATCAAACTGCCAGAAACGCAAGCTCAGCTTGTAGAGATTGAACAAAATCTTTCTGCTCGTAACTCTGCTGATAGGTGACTTTGATGTTGTATAACAACATTTTATTTGAATTATTTAAGCATGTTGCTATGAATCTTTTACATTTATTGCTTCCTGCATGCATCATTAACACACATGAAGACATGCACTATTGACAACATAAAAATGTAGAACACTAATGCTCCATTTTTGTCAAATAATCGTGGTGTTAAATCTAAAAACTAAAATAATCTTTCGCTCTGCCTCGTATTAAAAATAAATGTAACATCCTCGGTGGTCCCGCCTTGAACCTAACATCATATATTCTTGCCTTCTAATGGGGACCTTAAGTTGTGTAGTCTTCTATTTAAATAGTGACATTTGAATACCATTGATGTCTTAAATCTTTGACAAGATGTGCTTCATGACAGCCATTAACTTCAAAGAGGCTCATCTGTCGACTAGAAATGTTCCTACTAGACCGATGCTAATTCTATTAATATGTGGCTGGATTCCACTGGATCTCTTTGGCAAGTTTAGCCTATGGTGGTTCACTGTCTCCATTCAAAATAAATAATTCATCCACCATCAAACACTCACTCACTGCATGTTTAAGTACACAGTGCAGAGGTCCTGATGAGAGGCTTGACTGAACACTTCTCGATGCAAGTGTTAATGACAGCCAGAGGCCAGGGAGGAGAAGGCCACCTCTCTGGGAAAACCAACTTGCTGTTTGTTGCATCTCACGACTGATCTCTTCCCCCTCGTGGCGTATCCCCACCCCTGGATCGTGCATTTATGCAGCGTTGCAAGGACACATACATGTTGAGTCGCACTTCTTGGTATGTTTAGTTCAGGGCCTACTCCGGGGCTGCTTCTGCCATTTTCAGTAAATAATTGATTAGACACTTTCGAAAGAGGTTTAAATTCACCAACTAATTGGAGACCAGCAGATTCCAGTGGGATGGTTGACTTTTATCTTATGATGATGTGAACATAATTTATCAGATAATTTTATATTAAGTCGATTGGTATAATTCTGTCTTTTAATGTCAGAAAATCTTGGTTTTTTAGATGTCCCTCATTAAATGTAATGTTTAAAATGTCTGGCAGTACCGAGGAGACAATTTGAATTGGAAATGTGTACTGGTTTGGCTCCGTCCTGCTACTTGAAGAGGGCTCTCTCTGTCATCAGTTCGGTGTTTCTTTGGGGGTAGTTACGTTGGAGCGGCTGTGAAAAACATGTGTGCGAAGCAATTGATTAATAAAGAAAACTCGAGCTTGTCTGCTGTGTTTTGATTCCTATCCCAGCCCTCCCCAGACATAAATACTGCATAATGACAAATGTCAATGCTTGCTCCCCTTGAGTCGAAGGTCACATCTCAGTGATGGATATTCTCTCTCATGAAGCGTCTGAGGCAGGCCAGATCACAAAAATATACTTTAGACAAGATGCTTGAATAATTGATCGACTGCTCATATGCTAATGCTACGCACATTCCTTCTATTTGTGTGTGTGTGAAAGCTAACATGTTTTTTACTGCTGTGCTTTGCTGACATTGCACACAACATTTCTTATTTATGTATCACAAACTAACTGAACCAAGAGTGACATATGTTGCATCTTTGAATACTGTCTCCAACAGGCAGACAAGGAGTTTGTGTGGTCCCTGTGGAAGCGCCTCCAAGTGGAAAATCCAGACCTGACACAGGCTGTGAGTCTGGTGGTGGAACGGTGAGTAGATTCTTCTTTAATTGAATGTCTACCTGAGATTCTTGGTAGATGTTCAGACGATGTTCTAGCACCTCTGCCATTATTCCTGGGTTAGAACAGGGTCTTGTGCAGATGTGGATTTAAGCCTGCTTATCCCCAGTCGAGTGATTAAAACTCCTTATAAAGAAAACTATCTTCTCTTGTCCTGGATGGTAAATGGACTTCTGCCAAATGCTTGACAGTGTTTTTCTGATGAATTGTGAGATTCAATATAATCTTTTTTATCCGGGTTGCTATGCCTTACCCGTAAGAAAACTTACAAAATGACTGTCAATGAAATTAAATGAGTGTTATTCTAGTTACTTCTCTTGCTTGACTAAGGCTTCCGCTGCTGGACCTTAAAACGCTTTAATCTATCATATTTTTTAATGCATTGCTGGTTTCCATTGCATCGCTACATCCCAAATCTGAAACCTTTAAAAATGGGAATTCTGAGTGACGGCACCTGGATCTTCTCCGTGCAGTGGATCGAGGCATAGACATGTAAACATGTGACAGTTCTCTGCACATTCTGTGACTTTTAACTGGGATGAAATAAATCACGACAACCTTCACAATTCACAAGAACTACTGGTGCGACTTGAAACGAGCCATTCTTATGCTTTCAAATTGGAACGCTAAATGGTCGTCATGATGGCGTGAAAACTGCAGCAAAATGTATTCACACTTTTTTAAAGTCGGAGATGGTCCTCAAATTAAATGTTTATTCTCCTCTCTGTCAACATTTTGAGTTGCTTATTTTGTTTATCTTATCTTTGAATTTTCTTTTTTAATATTTGAGAGTTAATTTGAGATTTCTATTTTTATTTTTATTTTTTTAAATAAATGGTAATTTAAAAGTGTTAACAAGCGTAAAAGAAATGACGAATGGAAAAATTGTTCAAGTTTAACCTGCAAACACTAAATCTTTGACTGTTTTTCCCTTTTGGTACATGCTTAAGCATCGAATAAATAAAATATATAACACAAACTATGACATTTACTGTCAAAAATATTGGATATTTCAATGCGCAACATTCACATATTAAGCTTAACTGTTTTCGATACGTTAGTGTTGGTCTAATACTGTTACAAAAACCGAGCTGAGGTGTCTCACAATATTTTCTGTACCTGTAGCCTTGTTTTCATTCTGAACTCTCTGTAGCTCCTCTTTATTCCCAGGGGTAACCTATCAAAGTGTGGTAGTCCTCTGAGACGAGAGAACATTTACCCTCCGAGTGCCTGTGCATTGTATCACCTGATGCCGAGGAGGATATTGACATGGTAATTGGGTAGACTTTAGTCAAGAGCCGGTCCCTAATGACTCGCACTCTTCACTGAACCCACCCTCACCCAACTATCGTACTATACCCAGTTGGTTGGCTTCTGTGGACTAAGAGAACACAGTTGTCTCCTGGGACTTTGCAGCTCATTTCAATGACTATCAAGGGAAAGAACCGATCAAAAGGTGCAAAGAGACAAGAATAGAAAGGGCCTTGAACACAGGTTTTTGTAGAAGTGTGTGAGGGGTTTGGGGAATAGGACGTGGCCCAAAATGTTTGAAAGAACGTGGTCCCATGGCAGTGCTTTGTTTGTGGTTTCTTAAAGTTTACATGATGAAAGAGGTACTTAAAAGGATCTGGATTATGGTGCCGGGGTAAAGACGTTACCACTCGAATGTCTTTTTGTATTAGAAATTATAGTAATAAATAAATGAATACATGTTTGTTTGTTTTCAACTGAGATTTCTTCAGCATTATTTGCAAAAATAACTTTAGTTAACATCTGAACTGTTCTTTTCCATTGTAGGGAGAAGCACAAAACGGAGATGAGGGACAGGAAAGTGCTGGAAATCCTCCAGGCCAAAGACCAACAGATTAGCGGACTTAAGCAGGTACATTTCAGACGTTTGTGGCCTTCAACTTTAATGAAACCAGACGGTGCCAACTGCACACAGAGGCAACACGTGGGCTAGAATGAGCAATAAAAACCATTCTAGAAAGACAATGAATATTTTAGGTACCATTTCCTGTCCTGCTTGGACTTTTTAAAATTTCAAATATTGAATAAATCAAACTGCACAGACCATGACTTGTAAAATGCATCTACTGTATCATGTTAATTATTATTTTACTATTTTTTAGCTTACTCAATAGCCATGTTTGCATTAGTCTGTTTAAGTAGATGATACTTTTCGGTGCAAACACTTATCCTGCAAATTTTCCAGATCTCTCCCTTTTTTTTTTCTTCACCTTTTTTTTCCACCACTCTCTCTATATGCTTTTCCTCGCAGCTCACATTTTTATATCATAATTAGCTTTCATATTTGAGCTGCACTGGGAATTTTTCAGAGCTAATCTTTCTGTCCTAGACCTCTTAACTTGTCGGAACCCCCACTTTTTTTCTCCTCTATCAATTGAGTACTTCAGGGGTTCAAATTGTTCCGGCCTACCTCATTATCAGTGTTTGAATTTATTTTCCCTTCCCTGGTATAAATCTCTATTAAAACCCCTCTGTCTTTAGCATAGTGAGCTAGAAGTACGGGGAACGCTAAATCCACTATCTGGACGTATCTGACCCATTTCCCCAACATGGCAATTAATTGCATCCCAGAGCAGAGATATTTAAGAGGAGGATGTACCCACAGAGGTTTGTGGATTACCAGCCAATGTCAAAGCCCAGCTGGTGCACAAAGTCCAGCTCTTTCCAAGTAAGGCCACTAATGCTGCCTAAACTTAAGATGAATATTTAACCCAGACGGGTGGGGGTTTATATATATATATATATATATATATATATATATATAAACATTTGTATTTATATAGTTAGGATTCTGGTGAAACCGAAAGGCAAACTGCAAATTAGTTAAGTCACATACGGATGACATCACGGTGTCAATTGGCAAGAATGTGGCTAAACAATAAGTATCAAAATACAGCGATACTGATACGATATACTGTAAGTACTTGACTCTGGTGTTGCAGAATTTACCGACCACAAGACTCTTGACAAAGTGGCAACTGTGCTCCATTTGATTTAAAATTAAAAATACGTCTGAATATCGGCTTTAAAATTTGCTGTAGTATCCTCTCGTCCTCAGACACAGCTGGGATCTCGTAGGATATCATTTTTTCTTTAGCTGCAGTGGACATAATGACTGCTGCCATCTAGAGGCAGAAGGTTTAATTGCAACACAAAAATGAGCAAACCTTTGTGTATATTTGTTAGATGTAAATAAATAATTGAATTATTTGTATTTTATTGAAATATACCATACAATAAAAGTGCTGTTGAATATTGTTTGTGAAACTGTGTAAAAAAAAAAATATAGGTAAAGCTAAAGTATATCTATTTTTTTTTTACATCCATTATCTTTTAGTTGTTTCCTTCCATTTGTATTCAAGTAAAAGTTAATTCAGGACGTCTAAATTTGCAATCGAGATATTTTTTCTTCAGGTGGTCAAATATCATTTCCCGATCAATGCAAGTGACAAACTGATCAGATAGAATCACGTACGGATCGACGAGGCTCCTGTGTTTCAATTATTTTTGCTTAAATTCCTGCGATAGAAAGTGATGAACATTGACCACCTTCACGCGAAGAGGACGCCGGCGGACGAGCCGACCGGGTTAATGAAGAAGGAACTAACGGCTCTGCGCGAGCAACTCATCAATAAGACCGAGGAACTTGAGGTTAGTGGAACCGATTTTCTGTGCAGAGCCCTTAGATTCAAAAGCTCTTTTTCTTTTCCCTCTCCTGTGTGACATTGAACAGGACCCGTCTCCAGAGACGAGAGCCACAGGCATTCGAATCAATTAAAAGAGTAGATTTTTTTTTTTTAACCTGCTTTGCACACAATCACATTTCCTCTGGCGTTTCTCGCTGTGACTCCTTTGGCTTTTTAGCAGCAAGAGATTGGAGAGAAGATTGTTAACTTAAAGATAAATACTTAATGATCCCTTCGGTGTGTATGATGGTGTGGCTTTCCCCTTAATTATGGGTGGATGGGACCGAGCTATGATTAATTGATAAAGGACTGGTCCTTTTCACAGTCTTGTTGCGGTCTCATGGCGAGGAATCGTGGGGGGACAGCATCAAAGGAGACCTGGGTTGAGTCTAATGGGTCTTGCAGAAAGCAGCATTCTCATTAGGAGCTTGTCATTAAAACCGACATGCTGGCTTCTCTACCTGCATGAGCTCAGCTCTTTCACGAGGCTCGGCTCACGCTGCCAAATTCTGGCCGCCCGGGCCCGGTCCCACAGCACAGGTGACCTTGGCCAATCAGCAACTCAAGCAGTTGCGTCGGGATGCAAATCTGGCTCATAGTTAACATATTCCCTTCAACCCCACAGGCGTTTCACGTTGTCTTTTATTTCTTATTTTTGCTTGGATCAAATTCTCTATTTTCCACGCTTTTTTGTCGTGGTTGTTGACGGAGCTCCTGCTGACCCGCTCTCCCATCCCGTTCACAAACACCTCCCCTGTCCAGGAAATCGGGGCCGAATGTAGGAGGAAAGACGAGGAGAATCAGCAGGTGGTACTGGCCCTTGAGGTGGAGAAAAAGGGATTAGCTTCCCGCTGCGGTGCCCTGCGAGCTGACCTGGAGGAGATGGAGAGGCATGCCAAGATCCAACGAGACCAAAGGGAAGCCGCTCAGGCCAGAGTCAAGGTTTGAAAAGTGTGATTGTTTAACTTTTTATTTTTCGACCAAAAGTGCGCGAGGAGGGTCGTCCTCGTCCTCTCTTCAGCTCTTTCTTGTCAATATCAGATGAACAAGAATGAACGAAATGACGAATTGTACAGATAACTAGTACTAATTCTCCCTCTATATGTCGTTGCTTGGTGAGTGGCCAATTCAAGGTTACATTCAATGTGAAACTTGTGAATTTGATTAAAACCAGAAATGCATTTAGACAGCGAAGCACAGCCAACAAGTAAACCAATTTGTGTAATTGAGGAATTTTATTGGCTTATTTATTTGTTTTAGTGATATAATTGCATGCCGGCTGTTAAGTTCTGTTCCCTATAATTTAATAGTCCAATATAATCCTGTTACTTGTACTTTTAGTTCCAGAAAATGTAATTTAAATATGTATATAACAGATAGATGCCATTTGATCATCTTGGCTTTAATCATCTACTATTCTGAATAGATTTATAGATGTTAATGATAATTATAAAGAAATATAGCTAATACATACATCTTTCTGCCACTCACTTTGGATCAGAATTCAGAAGGTCTGTTACAATGGAAAATTAAATTAGCTCTAAATTATATATACTGATAGAACATTTATTCGGTCTATTTAAATACAAATAATACTGACAGAACATAGAACATTTTTGGGGACAAAATTATTTTTCTTAAATAAATCTAATGTTCTTAAAACTATACTTTAAAAAATAATTAAAGTATTGGAACCAGTATTGGATAAAATCCAATGTAATACACCACCATTATCTTATACAAACTAAATGGTTTTGCTGCCATCATTAACCTCATTTTCAACTTCAACTTGAAGACACAGGTTTACATTTACTTTTTTATTCCATTTGTCGCAGATTGATTAGAAAAAAACAAATTGAAAAGTATATAACTGAACACTTTTACAGCATGTTCAGTGGATGTTTGTGTAATGTTAGTTTTGATGTTTTCCTTCTGACCAGTTACCCATCGTTAATGCTGTATATTGTCTTCTATACAAGGACATGGAGGAGGTATTGCTCAAGGACCGCCAGGTAATGTGCAGACTGCAAGATCACAACAGCAACCTGGCCACCCAGCTCTCTGCCAAAGAAGAGGAAACCGAAACGAAAGAGCATCAACTTAATAAACTCCTGTAAGCCCTCACACCTCCACTGTGATGCATGATACAGCTTTCCCTTTTTCCCCCTCTCTTTTCTAAAATTATATTAGAAGCCTCGTTGACACGTATGGGAGCGCAGCTCTCGGTAAGTATATTGCTCTCTTGCCTTCAGGCTCCACAGTGACACAGATTCCTTCCTTCTTGGCCCAACTAAAGCCACTCCATAAGCCCTGTATGTGCATTCGCTTTAAAAGAGGTAGGAGAGGGAAACTGTGCGGCTTTTGCTAAGCTTTAGTCGATATGATAAAACTGTGAGAACCGTTTGAGCCTTAGTGGTAAGCTCAACCTTTTTAACTACTTTTCCCCTCTAAGAGGGAGAATTCTGATATGTCAGTCACATTTGCACAGTCCAGTCGCCTCAAAGGTTTTAATAAGGTGATCCCTGCATGCGAGTTGAGTTTCCTCGCCAATAAAACGTTTCTTTTTTTTTCTCTCATAGTTTAGTTTGTAATTGATTAATTGTTAGGTGTTGGATTATATAATGTAAACTAGAATCATTTTTCAACAAGAATTGAACTTGTCATGCACAAGGTCTTAACTATTGCACTATGATAGTGGACAATTTATAAAAAAGTAAAGTAAAAGTAATATTAACCTGTGAAAAAAAACATTTGCAACCATCTAGTTGACAATAAAGTATTCAAGAGCTACTGCTGATTGAAAGTGTCCATTCGATGCATTAAAAAAAACAAAAAAAAACCTAGTGTTGTTTTTGCTGTTTTTATCTGAAGTCAAAATTATTTATTTATTAAATGGCAACTAACGTGAAAACCCAACTTTCCTGACTCAAATGTTTTAAATGTTGAAGTCTTCCTCTCCAAGACGTAGTAAGTTCCTCATCATGTTTTGAACTTATTACATATATATTAAGTTCTCCTCCGTCTGAAATTTCGCCGACTGAGAGTTTACGAGAGCGGAGTCCATTATGACGTAATAATGGCTTCACTCCTCCTTTCACCTAGCTGTAATCACACCATGCTTTGTTTATGCAACGAGTCCCTTGCAGGTAGAGACTTCTGGGATAATTAACGTGTGGTGACAGACCTTGATGTTTGACCAATCACAGCAGAATGGGTTTAGTTATGGTTTAAGAGATTTAATCTACAGCAAAAAAAAAGGTTTTAGTGGGCGGAGCTTAAGATCATTTTCTAATGTTAATATTACTAAACACAGTAGTTGCCCTTTAAACTGGTCATTTATACAAGAATGTTAAAGAACTCTTTAAAAAAGGTCATTTTACTTACTTTCCTAAATCCAGATGAAAAATCCACCTAAATCTAACCAGTTTATGTTGTTTAAAAGTCAAAAACACTCAGCTACTCTTGGGGTGGAAAAAATATATATATATTGGCGCATTAAAATCACGCCAAGACATGTGCTGAGTTTACGCAGATCAGTGTTTTGTGGTCTATTAAACATGCAAGTGCCATAATCTTGTGTTTGTTTTTTCCCTCTCAGTAAGGAGTTCGCGGAGGTGCAGACTCTGTATGACTGCAGTGCTAAACACGCCTCGGACCAGAGTGATCTCATCCAGCAGCTGGAGGGACTAAACCTGGACATCCAGAGGGTCATGAGGAACCAAGAAGAGGCGCACACCGTCGACGCCAACTCCAGTCACATGGTACAAGATTTAAGCTCAAAACCTCTGTCTTTTGCTGAAGTAAAATCATCAAACGTCCTTCACATGGTTTCTTCTGCATTTGTCTCTTCACGCGCAGCTGTACAACGAGTTGAGTCAAAGCTATCAGGCCCTCATACTAAGTGAGTCCAAGCTTCGTGAAAATAACCAAGAGCTCGCCAGCAAGTTGGTGGAGGAGCAGCAGCAAGTTCTGCACCTCCAGGCCCAGTTGCAGCAACAGGTTCCCCACAGCGTTCTGTACCCTTCCCCCAACAGACAGACCAACTTCAAGGTGAGGAACCTGCTGAAAGACTGCCTTTAAATGTTGCATGTCTCGTATGATGCTTAACTTGTGGGAAAAAAAGAAGATTAAATACCGTTATTGTTGTTTAGAATTACTGTTAATATGAATATTATATATTGGCAAATAATACATGCAGTGTTATTTTTACTTTTTTCACATTTAAATAACACGGACAAAAGTGAGATGAATTATTCTATATATATATATTTGGCATATATATATATATATATTATATCTACAAAATCACTTGATATCTTCACATGTGTTGGTTAATATTGACATTTTGTTTGTTTAATTTCTCCATATTTGTTGCTTGATATCAACATCTGGATAAATTAATATCTGCATTTTTGTTGGTTATTTTGTACATATTTTAAAACAACAAAATTATTATTATTTATCTTGGTTAATATATATATATATATATATATATATACACTGATAATTGTTTCCTTTTACCTTTTTTCAACAGCTGTATATATATATATATATATAAAGCAGCTGCGGGCCGTCAGGGCCAGCAAGGCCTTCTCTGCTGGCCTAAACATAATCGGAAAATAAATTAATCTTTTCAATTAAAAAAACTGATGCAGAGCGTGTGTGTCGTGGCCATGGAAACCACACAGACTGTAGTCGGAGTGATATTTTGATGTAATGCACTGATGTTTTGTTCATTTGATGATGATCTAAACGTCTTATTGACCTGTAACAGTACATGGACAGATCCCTGTGGTGTAGAAATAACCTTAAAGTAGTTATAGAGGGGTGGATTCATTCAAACATGCATCACTGAAGGCCTATGTAGGAAATGCACGGCCCGCCACTGATATACAGTATATATATTGCTTGTTAATATACACATTTATGTAAGTTAATACACACATTTATTGTTGGTAGATGCATATAATTATTTATTGGTTAATATATATATTAGAAAAATTAACGTAAATTGCTCTGTACAAAAAAATCAATCATATTCGTAGGTTCTGAACATTTTTATTCAGGGTATTTGCTTCTTCTGGCTTAGATAAATTGAGTCTTGGATTAAAACAATTATCCACATCTCTGGCTCGTGCACTTTTTCTGTTATCGTTCACTTAACTTTAGACAGATTTGAGCATTTATAGAGTGCAAGGTAGATGCCGGGGAGGATTATATATTTGAAGCAGTTAGATAATTTCTGTGCCTCGGCAGACTGTGTTGTGTAATTTGATTGCTTGATAAGTTCTGACAGTGCTGCCCACAGATTGTGGAAGTATAGAGGTATCAGTTCAAAAGTTAAGTGAGTTACAATCACCCCGGATCGTTTAACCCTGTTAATTTAACCAGAGGTAGAGTTTAAGTGGATCATTTAGTCGGTAATTAAATACAATTCTGCAGTGTTTGCCCTGTAATTAATACAGCATTTAGAGCAGATGCAGTTAGTGCTTAGTGTGTGGTATAAACTCACGTTTGTGTCGGAAAGCTGTGTTTACGTGATCAACTTCATGCCTTCGCTGGTCAAACTTTGAAATGAAATCACATATTTCCTCGGAGAATAAATTAAACATATGTATGCTTCTTGTGCCTAAATTAATATTTTTGTTTACTGAACACATGTAGCTGCTGTCTGGCGCGTTTGTATTTTAACTCTCCTTCCGACTGACATCAAAGCACACAGATCAGGAATCCCAAGGTGCAGCACTCAGTCAGGAGAGCTTTCTGTTTCCCACTCTGTAATTTCACTGACAGATTGTGTGAACGTGCGAAGCCTGGAGGGGCAAAGGTGTGTGTATTTGAGCAAATCATCGCAAATTCTATAACAACTTCCTCCCGAACACCTGTTAAATTCTAATACTTGTTCAGGAAAGTTTGATTTTCAAATCTTAAGGCGGAAGTTACCGTGGATGCGATCAAAGTGATGATCGCAACAGGACCAGGAGGAGGAGATGCGGCACTCATTTGAATATAGACCGGAGTGGCGGCTTTGAACCGTCATCCCACGGTGGTTTTCGGAGGAGTATCGGTGTAAAGGAGTGAGAGGAATAACATCCTTTGTGCTCGGAAGACTTTTGCAGTTTATTTTTCCACCTTGTATAACGTTGAAAAAAGACAGAGGCCTTTGTGTCTTTAGTATCATCAGCCTGCCATCACTTCTAAAAAAAAGTTAATCTGAATTATGATCTGGATCTTTTTAATCCTGTACATGGATATAAAATAGTAGCTGTCACTCATGTGTATGTGTGTCTGATCTTAATGTTGCATAAACTCACAAACCTCTTGTAAAAAACAAATTATCACGTAGAATACTAACCTCTCAGGGAAGGATTTTAAGGGGCAACTCTTGAGGTGAGAAAGGGCCACAAGGAGGACCTCATCTGAAAATACAAATGGGTCAGATTTAGATCCTAACAGATATTAAATGTTTTTTTTAAGGGTCTCAGCTCCTTTTATGCAATTGTCAGGCCCATAATCCATCCTCCCCCTCTCTCTCTTTTTGGGGGTTTATTTGTTTTTCAGATTTATTTATTTTTTCTCAGTCCTACGATTTATATATTTTTAATTTCTATTTAAGTTATTTGTTTTCATTTCTTTTCGTTTGGACCTTATAACCAGGTTTCCTTATAAGTCTTGAGAGGCATTTATTTCATGAAACAAACTGACTGGACAAAACTGAAACACTGGTTATGGCCCCTGATGATAAGGTTCCAGGGTTGAGTCAGTACTTGGGTGACTTAGGTCAGTCTGTCAAACTGAGCCTGAGAAACCTGGGTGTTGTATTTGATAAAGACATGTCTCTTGTTCAACACTGCAGAAAACTGACCAGAAACTGTTTCCTTCAACTGAGAAAAATCTCTAAACTTAGGAAAATGTTGTCGGAACATGATCTGGAGCTTGTAATCCATGCGTTTGTGTCTTCTCGCCTGGACTACTTCAACAGTTTATTTTAATGTCTAAACAAGAAGGATCTGTTTCGCCTGCAGTTGATTCAGAACTCTGCAGCGAGAATTCTGAGCCGCTCTAGTAGAATAACTCACATTTTTCCGATCCTTAAAACTCTTCACTGGCTTCCAGTTTCTTTCAGGATCAACTTTAAAATTCTGGTTCTTACTTTCAGATCTATTCATGGTCAGACTCCTCCTTACATCAGTGATCTGATCCAGCCTTACACCCCAGCTCAGGCTCTGAGGTCTGTGGATCAGAATCTACTGATGGTTCCTAGAACACGGTTCAGGACCAGAGGAGAGAAATCCTTCCAGGCTGTTGCTCCTAAACTTTGGAACGATCTTCCTCTCTCTTTGCGCTTGATGGAGTCTACTGACTCCTTCAAGAAACATCTTAAGACGTTTCTATTTGTTCAGGCTTTTCCTTGATTTTCTGGAACTCCTGTTGTGTTATCAGTTTTATCTTGACCTTTAAAGTATATACTTAATTGAATATTGTTTTGATTGATTTAAGACCTTTGTGACCCTGGTCTGGAAATACTGCGCTATACAAATAAAATTACTTACTTACTTACTTAAACAGCAAAAACAACACTAGGTTCTAAACAATCGTGTTTGAGGTTCACCTTTTACAGAGACAACACAAGGGATACCTCAAACACATTTGTCTTCGGGCCTCTGGGTCAAGGGTGGAGTGTTTTTCATAATCATTTTTTGGTCGATTGTCAGGAATTTCAACTTCAAACGGTATCAAAAAACTCTTTAAAATACTTTTTGACTTTCCTTAAACTGTATAATTAGACAATTAGACAATTAGTAGTTATTAATGAACTAGTTATTCTAATTGTATGTGTAAGATACCTCCACCATCTTTTTTTTTGTCATTTTAAAATGTTTTAATATTTCTTTTAGAGCTTTGCAACAGTAATCCGTTACTTTTATAGCCGGCCAACATGTATGTTCATTTTAATGTAGCGACTGATGCTCACTCTTCCTCGTCTTCATCCTCGTAAAAACATCCAAATACCTCCATACTGCTCGTCTGTAACGTCCATCTTTAATTTAATTATTTTAAGTTTGTTTAAAGTGGTTATTAGTCTTGCAGCTGATTTAAGATGATCTCCTAGCAGCTAGTCTAGGTGGGACGTTACAGACTAGCATTATGGAAGTATTTATATGTTTTGAAGTTTGTCTTTCTGGACGAATAGTAGCTACATTCAAAATGATATTTTGTCTATAACTCTAAAAAGGAACAGATTACTCTGAATATAACCCCAACCCATTGTCGACATGAGGGTGAGTAGAAAATGAGTGAACTTTTAATTTTTTACCTCTTTAACTATAATTGCAAATGCAGGTTTAAATAGCATTTTCCTTGTAAGTTACTGAACTATAAGCCTCAGTTTGAGGCTGATCATCACGCATGTCACACAAGATTCCGTCCAAATTAAGAGCCAGATTGGAAAGATTCCTGTGGTCTTCATCAAACAGGTGAATCTTTTGGCTTGAAGAGAACAGGCGTTTAATCATTAAACATCTCCACCACTGCATCTTTTAGTGTAGTTTAGTTTTTGGCTACTGAGTGAGCTGAGCAGTGATTAAAGACCAACATTAGAGTCCTGAGTAGACCTCAGGCTTTTCTGGAACATCCTCCACAGTAAATTAGGGAAGAAGTTGTTCATCATGTGGGCAGTCATTCAAAACAACGGGTAATCTCGCATCAGCTTTGAAAAGAGGAAATGAAGCGTATTGGAAGTCTTCAGAAAACTTCCACACAATAGTAGAACTCTCTCTCTCTCCGACTGTTTTAAAATCATCATTGCTTGGCCATATGTTAAACAGAAGATCAAGATCGATGAAAGAATGTGGGACATAGTTATGTTTTTGAATGATAATGAATCTCATTTAACTAAGTTAGTCAATTATTTCTGTTTTAATTATTTGATGCTTCTGGCCGTAAGCAGAAGCGATTTAGAAAAGAACGGGGATTACTAATACCCCTGCCAAGAAGCTCATTTAAGGACTGTCACAACGCAGCATACCATCAAATATATAGAAGTTCTGTTGCAAAAATTATTTTAATTTCCAGCATCAGGTAGTTACATAAGGTTTTGGTTGAACTCCCAAGTTCCCAAACCAACTGTAAAACAATTTGATTTAAAGTGAAAGTTCACCCATAATTCAATTTTCATTTTCTTATTTTTTACCTCACGTCGATTGGGACTCATTTCGGATTAATCTGTTTTTGATTTAGAGATATAGGCAGAAATGTTTGTACATTTTGATGTAGCCACTGGAGCTCAATTGTCTTCGTCTGCATTCAAACCAGCTTAAAAATAAAAACTAGTTTATTTTCTTCTGATCAATTCCTCATGTCGAGTCTACAATACAAGAGGAACGTTACAGACGAGCAGTACGGAGGTATTTGGATGTGTTTAAGTGTTCTTTTGGATGAGAACATGAATTGAAGACAACTGAACTCCAGTGACTACATTAAAATGAACAAACATTTTGTCTTTAGCTATAAAAGAAACTAATTATTCTGAAAATAATCCCAACCTTTAGTCGATTTGAGGGCGAGTAGAAAATGAGTAATTTTGGGTGAACTATCGTTTTAATGAATCATTAAATCCGTTTTGTCACTAGTCTCGATAAAGTTGATTAAATGTAAATAATTAATTATTGTCAGTACTCAACAGGTTGTTCAATATTCTAAATACATGCGCGTATATAAATGTCAAATTAATTCAACTGTAATTTAAGCGATTTCAATGCCTTACTTGCGCTCGCTTGTGTTTATCCACAAATGGTGTTGTCAACATAAATTTCTGTATTTCTGGAGCCGAGCCACGTCCAGGGCCACACTAATGACATGGAGTCCAGTGGTGTGTGTTTTACCAGCTCCACGGCTCTCATTAGACGGGGGATCCACCGTGTAGCGAAGCCCGCCTCATTAATGAAGCACGGCCATGTGATGGAAGCGCTCGCACACCCGGGTCAAACATGCCGCGTAGGAAGGACTGCACACAACAAAAAAACCCAGTAGTGTCCCACTAACTGTCCTGCTACGAAGTCTCTTTTCTGGACTCCGCCAGTTAAGCGCACACACTCATGCATATATGCACACACATATTCTTTGAAGAACCCACCACTTTGAATACAAAGTGGACCTGGCCTGGTGGGAGACGTGCTCCATCTCGCCCCTTAACACCGAAGCCTTCCAGATGACTTTTCTTCCTTCAAATCTTGTGTGTATTTGTAGATGCATAATGCCCTCTGTATCTGCTCGGCGTGTGTTTGGATTTTTTTTATTTATTTTGTTGTGTGTGTGTGTGGCAGAAGGCCTTCCTGATTATAGCTCCTCCATAATTAACAGTGATCAGATTTGTTTTGTGGCATAAATGGTGCATGTGTAGAACATTAGGCCTGGCAAGTCTCATTTCACATTCAGCTCAAGGGCTCGGCAGCAGACGGGTCACGAGCTTCGGGGAGCACAATCGCAAGCCTCTCTCCATATGGTGCTGCTACCGCATCCTCCACCAGCGAGGGCCGCCAGTGCCAGACAAGTTCCCCGAAGAACCTAATCGTGTTCAGTAATTACCAAGACTGGCTTTTTTTTTTTTCTTTCTCCTTCCTCCACCCCTCCCTTTTTTTATCTCCTCCTTGTTCATCCTTCTGCACCTGTTTACTCTCAGCGTCTCATTCCTGCACTCGCTCAAGTCTTTATGCTCTTAAATGACTAGTTATAGCTGGAAGACGAGGACAGGCCGGTTTAGCAGGCGATGCTGAAACCCACCGTCCGTCCTCCCTGACTGCATGGAAATTATAAATAATTGTAACAGATGTGCCAATATGGCCGGCCTCCAGTAAATGAGACCCCAGATAATTTGACCAACCCCTTTTTGACAGGCCAATTTAATAAAACATGAACAAAATATCCCGCACTAATAATTTATCATCCCCTCTCTTCCCCTTTGGTTAAAGTTGATTAGCCTGGCAGTTAACAAGGTCACACCCAGATGCCAGGTTCCCTGATAATACAATCGTCGGGGAGAGAAGAGGTGATGACATCCAGGACGCCTCTTCTTATCTGGTGTCTTCGAAGACGTCTCGTAGCCAGATGACATGAGAGTTGTTGAAGTGTTGTTGATGGCAGCAGGTGTAGCGGCTGTTTCTTTTTATATTTTTGGCTTTCACACTTTATTTTTACAAAAGAGAAGTGTCAGATTAGACGGGAGCAGGTATGTTGGTTGACAAGATTGGGAAGCAAAACATCAGGTGATCTCAGGCCATCACCCTGAATCTTGCACATGCACACTTGATATGTGTTTGAATGAGGAACTGTGAGCTTTCACTACAAACAATCTTTAAAAATGGTTTAATTTAAAAAAAAACGATTCCTAATGTTTAGGCTACAATAGCTTTTCCTTGATTTTCTGGAACTCCTGTTGTGTTCTCAGTGTTATCTTCACCTTTAAAGTATATACTTTATTGAATATTGTTTTGATTGTTTAAGCTCTTTGTGACCCTAGTCTGGAAAAGCTCTATATAAATACAAATTACTTACTCACTTATATATATACAGATGTTAAAGATGAGCAGTATGGAGGTATTTGGACGTTTTTAAGTGTCTTTTTCAAAGCTCCAGTCACAGACATTTTTTGTCTAGAAAGCAACAGATTACTCTGAAAATAATCCCAACCCTAAATCGACATGAGTGTGAGTAGAAAATAAGTAAAGTTTGGAACTGTCCCTCTAATACACAAATTGGAGTCGTAAATATCTTAAAAACTTTTAGAAGGACGACCAATGGAAGTTACCAGATTTTTTTTCTCATCCAATTACATTTCACAATTTGAAATATTCTTATCATTCTATTGACTAAAGAGTTTAAATTATTGTTGGTTGGTTTAGTTGCCTTTCGTTTAGAAAAGCTTTTATCGTCACCCACACACATTTCACTGACAAAAGTACTTGTTAACGTACTTACTTTCTTGGAAAACGATTCTTCTCAGTTTCGTTAGCGCTAGCGGGAAAGGGGAAGGGGTCAAACTATAGAAGCCCCTAAGGGCAAAAGTGAGCCATAGGCAAGAGGATTAAAAACTAGTTTAACTTTTAAAAATCACGGACAACAGAAGACAGTACTGTCAGAAGTGAAAGTGTGCTACTGTTAAATCATGTCCAAGCGTTTGTTTTTAATCATTTACCTTTAATTAAAAATCACCAGATTTTGGGTTCACTTATACTTGTTTCTGTTGTGGGCACTGTTTTGAAAGAAGTGGTTTGACGGTTGAATAATGTATGATTCTGGAAGCTAGGGATGTCGTTGACCTTGACTCAGAGGCCACACAAGGGATACCTGAAACACATTTGTTTTCAGGGTCACCTTGACCCTGATATAACACAAGTGCTAAATGAAATCTGATACCAATCCATACTTAAAGGCAAAATAAGTGTTTCTGTTTTGATCCCTTACAGGTCCCCTTTTTGGAACCAGAAGCTTCCGATCCTGACTCTGTGTTTAATTTAGAGGACTCCCGTAAAGCTCGGTCTTCCTTCAGAGCAAGCCAGGTAAGCAAGTCCCTTTGGATGATCCTAACAAATCCATTTTCACTTGGCAAATGTGCACAAAGCCGATGAACCTAATGGAAAAGAAAGAATTGTCGAGGAACCTTGTGATTCATTAGTCCCAGGCTTCTGCCAACCTTTGTCCCTATTACACCGGCGGTCAGGCAGACACCCACACACACCAACGCCCCTCCGACTGTGACCAGACCGGCGTGTGCTGCTGGTTTCACGCATGCCTTGGACTCAGACACTGGCTAATTTACCGCGTGAACAGGACATTACAACAGAGGATGGAAAAAAAAAAAAGCTTTTGATCTTCTCCGTGTTTCTTTTCTTAGTTTGGCAACATATGTTTCTCCTTGGCCTTGTTCACTCTCAAAACAAGATTAAAGCTATACTGTCGCTTCGTATTTAATCCGGATTGAAGATACAAACAACACTATCATCTGTCACGTACACCAGATCCCTCTCTCTCAATCAATTAATACATAATCTTAAAGTATTGTGAACTTTTGCCTTAAATAATCTGACTTAATTCATGATTTTTTAGTGTTGATCTGACTGTTGTTGTTCTTTGCGTTAAAGTATTGGTTCCTTTTTAAATGGATTGTTGGGGCCCTTCTCTGTAAAACAATATAAAGCATCTGTCTTGAACACATTGAATTGTCTAATAATGAATACGTTTTGTTTTATGTTGATTTTAAGAAATCAGTTAAAATTCCACACATTTTGATACAAACGCTAAGAAGACAACATCACAAATAAAGGTCAAACATTCGTAGTTTCTATAGCAGGTTGGCCTTAATTACAAACTGTATTGTTTAAGCAGAGATTTAAAAAGAAACAACATTTTGATTTATCAAAAAAATACTGTTTTTGTCAACTTGTTTAAATTTTAGATTGTCATGTTTAGTTTAAACTAAAGCGAAACTCCTACTCTCCTTACTCACTCACATGTTTCAAACATCATGACCATGTTTTGAACTTATTACTTTATAAAGTTCTCCCCGTCGAACAAGAGGTTACAAGAGTGTAGTCTATTATGACGTAATAATGGCTTCACTCCAGCTGTAAACACGCTTTTCTTTGTATATACAACGAGTCCCTTGGAGGTGGAGACTTCCAGGATTAATGACACGCAGTGACAGACCTCGATGCTTGATCAATGGTCAACAAGATTTAATCTCCAGAAAAACCAAGCGTTATCAGTGGGCGAGGCTTAAGATAATTTTCTAATGTAAACATTTCAATGAAAATAGAGTTTTGTACAAACAGACATATACTGATGAGTACAATGGAGTCCAACATCTATTTAAGAGACACTTAACACATCAGTTGCCTTTTAAAGTTGCATAAAAATAATCACGTTATGTTTCAAGCTATTAAAGCTCAAGGCCAAGACGGAGACGTGACTTGTGGTTTTAGAAATTTGATTTACAAAACTTTAATCTACAGTATATTAGTTTTGAAGAGAGAGTTGTTGGCTGTGGGCACCGAAACAAAATCTCACCTTCAATTATTCTTGCTTGTGACTCACACCCGATAAAGCATTTAGTCACCTTGCACATTTCATCTTGCCATCTGGTCAGACCGCCCTGGCACCACAGGGCACCTATCCTATCCGCCGCACTGTAATAACATATTGTTCTCGATGCTTTTACTCCAGCACTTCTTCATTCCTCCTCCAGCCACTGAGCTGCACCACCCTCCTAATCGGTTGTCCTATCAAGTGTAACCTGGAGGCCCCGAGTAGAGCAATTAGAGCGGCCTCCCTGCCCACCTCTTGTAATGAAGCCCAGCACATTCTGGAATCTAAGGCCCCTTTAGTCTCCCCTAATGGGACATCATTATTGTCAAAGAAACAATGTAAATGGAAATGAACATACTCATTAGCTAGTCACAGGGAGAAACCTTTGCGCTCTCAGCTTGCATCTTTGGCTTCCAAACAAACACACTTGTACACACATGAGCCTTCCTCTTTCAGCGTCTTCCCGGCTGCAGTCCAAGCCTTCCTAGTCTTCCTCCTCGACACACATTTGTTTTTTAGTGTGCATCAGAGGGAAATCTGTTTGTTTCGCTCCAGGTGAGAGGGGGATTAGGAGCAACATGGATAATTCACTTCTGGCTCTCAATCAGTATCTACAGATGTTAACTGTGGCATCTTTTTTTTTCTTCTGATGGATGGTTGGAGAATGTTCCCTGCGATCTCACGGCAGTTCTTCTCTTTCCCAGATGAAACCTGTCCACAGATCCAGATCCATGTCCCCCACCTGTAGCGTGGACTTCACTTGCAGAGAGAGGAAAGGAAGTGAACAGACAATCGAAGACCTTGACTGTCTGCTGCAGTTGAAGGTAACTAAAAGCTGGAAGGTTAATTCGAGTTCCATTAGAGACGCAAAGGCAATTTTTTTTTTACCCAATTACTTAAAAGTGGAAGAGAAAATTATATCAGCTTGTCATAGGAAATCATTTTGTTACGTATAGAATATGGTTATGTGAAAAGTTACATGTGCTTCTTTTGTGCCACAGTTGATGTGATATAAAATACATAAGTTCACTGATCCTTGTTTGGTGCTGTTATTTTCATTCATGATTATTTCATGGTAGTTATTTGTTTTATGGCTCTATTATTAAATGAGCTATTTCTTGATATTTTTTTTTTGTTTCTCATGAGTCGAACAAACAAAAATTGAGCCCCTTAACTTGGAGATGGATAACCTTGGCATGACCTTTTCTACTGAGAACTAGAGGTGGTTGGAAAATATCAACACAACTATGTATCGCAATTTTCTTTTTCATGATCATTTATGGATATTTAAAATAATAGTTCACCCAAACTTCACTCATTTTCTACTCTCCCTCATGTCCACTAATGGTTGGGGATTATTTTCAGGGTAACCTGTTCATTTTTAGAGTTATAGACAAAAATGTTTGTTTATTTAATGCAGTGCTCAAGTTTAATTTTCCTCCAAACACTTAAAAACATCCAAATACCTCTGTACTGCTCGTATTTAATGTGTAATTAATGTTCATCTTGTATTTTAGCCGGGCCAAGAATAATTGTCTCAAAGAAAAATTAAATAGGTCTATATTTAAAGACGTTTGAACAGTAGGAAGTGATATAAACAGGAAGTACTCCAGTGTAGACTGTAGACCTGTGCGTTCTGTCCTACATTAAAATGGACATCATTTTTGTCTTTAACTTTAAAAAGGAACAGATTATTCTGAAAATAATACCAACCCTTTGTCCAGATGAGGGTGAGTAGAAAATTAGTGACATTTAGGTTATTTAACCCTTTCGACAGCAGTGTATGGATTTAAAAAAATATATAATCTCTAGCTTTCGAATCCTATTCCCTCTTCATCATAGTTATTTTACAGTTTATTTTTCGTTAAAGTGTGTGTTAAATAGGGCCGAGTGATTGTGGAAAATGATCTAATTGAGATTTAATATGACATTTTATTTTTTCAGTGTCCCCCTTTCACGGGTTTCTTCTAATTCAATAAATAATTCACGTTAAAATAAATATACATTTATTTGTGATTGTTCAGCGATAAAGCCATTGTTAATATAAAGGCAACTTAAGCATACATTGACATCAAATGGAGATGGTTTATTCAGCTTTAAACAGTAGTTACTTCAATTACAGTTGGGAATTAACATAATTTAAAACTAACAATTTTAAAGTGGACACACGCTAGCAGCACACGTCACAATACGAATGTACCGATGTCCTAACAGGTGCTCAAATAACAGTAATCTGGACCCTTCATTCTGTGCTGCCATCATCGTATTAATCATGTTGTTTGTGTGTTATGAACTCAGAGTTATGTTTGCTCGTACTCCGCTTCCACAAGGTTGACTCACCGGCAGCACTTTAGCCGTACAGCTGCCATATACTGCTCCTCTTTATCAGCTTCTTTTGATTGTTTAAGTCTCTCGCTTGTTCTGCTCGGCGCCAAACGTCTCCACTGGGAAGTGACGTGAACGGAGGTCACTTTGACGAATTAAGTTCAATAGGTACCTTTGTGGTATGGTTGAATTTTGCCAGATGGCAGCCCTTACGTCCTCCACAGCTACGTGAATGAACATTGAAACCCTGCGAGATCTCTGCGCTGACTGAGGATGAGAGGATACAGTCGACTCCATCATCTTTTAAAGCAGAACTTGGACATGTTTTGTTTCAAAACACGTGAAATCCATAAGGACTCCATTAAGAGTCTTTCAGTCTGTAAATTCTGTAACACAGGAGTCAAGTACTCGGACATTACTACAAATATGTTGCAAAAATATATTGTGTCATCGCCCGTGTATCTTGATGCTTTTCATATTGCCAGATTCTTGCATAAGCAAGGGGAAGTTCCTCTTCAACATTTTAAAATATATATTTTTAAGCCAATTAATCTATTTGTCCGCGTCATAAATCCGTCATTTCAGAGAAAAGTGTGTTATTGTTATTGGACTCTTAATATTGCCTTTCACAAAGATGGAGGGCTATTGCTTTCTTTTTTCCCGAGCTTAAGAGTGAGCGTATGCAGAGGTCATCTTTGGACAAAACAAGAGGAACACATTAGGCGTCATTTTCTTGTCAGATCTGAAGTGTCTGAATTATATCACTGCCAAATTCTTTGTGAGGGAGAAATGCTCACTGGCACGCTCGACTGTGTAAGTTAATATGGCCGTTTATGCATTTACCACTTGACGAGCATTTAGCAAAGAAACAAACCGAGGGAAAGAAAAACCTTTCCGAGGATGAGCGATCCCAATTGTTTTATTCAATTATTGACCTTAGCTTTGGACACCAGAAACAACATTTCTTTTAATAGTGGTCATTTTATTTTTCCCCGAACACTTTCAAGTAAACAGCTGCTGTTGCTGTGTAATTATTTTTCAGCTTGAAAACTTCCACAGTTGCTGCCTGAGCGTGTATTGATCGGCGGGCAAGGGTCTGTGGCCTGATATCCAGAAGCTGCGCGAACCCGGGGGAAGCTGTCAAAGCAGCCTGGGAATCTATGATGTGGCTAATGCCCTGCCACTTCCTTCCTTCCATCCCTACTTTTATTTGTCTCACCCAGACCCCCCACAAACTTTGACATCAACCCGGTTAACACTGACCCGGTCTCACCCCGGTCGTTAAAGCGGGCCCGGAGAGGGAGGCGGGTTCTTGATGGGGAGCAAAGATGTTTTACAGATGTCCTTCTTGAATAATCCACACAAGAGAAAATCCATTCTTGTCACAATGGCAGTGAATGTTCTTTAGGTGTGTGTGTGTGTGCGTGTGTGTGCGCACCTTTCAAGCCGTCGTTCACTGTGTGTTTGTGTGCTCTGCCTCGTCTCTTTGTCCTTGTTAATAATAACAGGGCCGAGGGCTCACATTTCCCTCTCTGCAGGGCAGCCGTGTCATATCAGCAATAAACAAGCTTCTTCCCCTTTTGAAAGCCCCAACAACTCTCCAAGCCCTGGCTACTCATGCAGAAACCTGTCCTGTGCTCTTCCTTTCACTCACCCCTCTGCTTCAGTTACTCTCTTCTTTAACGTTTCCTTATTTGCTCTTTTTTTTCCCCCTTGTCTTTCTTCTGTTTTCCCACCTCCGTTTGTCCACATATCGCAGCGTCTTTTCCCTTATGGTCACTACAATGAGAATATTTGATCTATAAACTGTTTGTTTATTTTCATTTACATGTATGTCACCAACTTATTATGGGTTACTTTGTTGGTGTCCAATAAGTGACCTTTAATTTGTCTTTATAGACGAAGGAAAACGAAGAACTCAAGAGGGCTCACGACAGACGTGGAGAGCGAATGTCGCTCTTTAAAAATGACTTCAGGAGAGTTCAAGAGCAGCTTAAAGAGCTCCAGAAAACAACAAAGTAAGTAGACTTTCATTTAAATGTATTTGTGTCATATCTGTACTACACATTTCCTTCAGTATCGCCTTGTGTTTAATAGCTTTATTAAAACATATAAATAACTAGAACCAGTGCATTCCTTTGCCAAGGAGCACATGTATTTGAAAAAAGATATATATATATATATATATATATATTTATATATTGCATCTTTGTGAAAGGCAATATTAAGAGTCCAATAACAATAACACACTTTTCTCTGAAATGATGGATTTATGACGTGGACAAATAGATTAATTGGCTTAAAAATATATATTTTAAAATGTTGAAGAGGAACTTCCCCTTGCTTATGCAAGAATCTGGCAAAAAAGTATCAAGATACACGGGCGATGACGCAATATATTTTTGCAATATATTTGTAGTAATGTCCGAGTACTTGACTCCGGTGTTACAGAATTTACAGACTGAAAGACTATCGACAAAAAAAGTTCTGAGGTTCAAAAACTATGTACAGGCTTTAATGGAAATCCCAGGAAGAACCTGGGCAATGACGGTATAAACAAAGAATCCGATAGTTTTCTTGGTTTTGCTGGAGCACCTGGTCACAAGGACTTACAAATGGCATCCTTTAAAATCAATCCAAATTAATTTAATCCTTCAGATAAATGGTTAATAGATTAATGCGGGAGTGTAAAAAGCTCCAGTCCAGTGAGTGTCCACTTGAAGCTGGCTGACAACAGGCTGTCTATGTTCAAAGTGCCAGGAAAATCGTACATTTAAATGATTATTATGATTATTAAAAAAAAAACATTTCCAGCCTGACACAGACATGCGAGCACGCATTAGCAGCCTCAACTAAATGGGTGTGGCTTCAACGCCCAATCCTTGCAGGGTTAGATTGGGAGATGGCTGAAGCTTCAAACCTATGATACAGATAAATACGCGTGACCTTTCCGACGCTACTTCCATATTTTCTGCAGTCTGTGCGTCTTGTCTGAGGTAATTAATTACATCTGAGCTTACTAATTCTGTATTTTCACCTCTTTTGCCAAACATTCTTTTGTTTTTTTTGTTTTTTCCTCTGCTTGTTTTTTTTTTAATTGTCTGCTCCCCTCGATGAGACTGCAGCATGATGCGAGTACAAATACATATGGCTGGTGGCTGCACGGGAGTGTTGACCTCGTCAGCTGTTTTCTCACCGGGTTAATTAAAGAAAACACTGGTGCAATGTGAGCCCGTGTGAAAGTGGAGAAAGCGAGGGAGCGCGATCGGCGCCGGGCTCGACTCGGCTCATGTCAGCTCAGCGTGGCTCAACAGCATGTGTCTGAGGCAGTGGGAACACGGACCATGTTAGCAAGAGGGTACTCTAAGGGAGTCAACATGTAATGTGTGCCCGATTTTTAGCAATCCGCCACAAAATACTTTGCCGTTGGTGTCGAGAAATACCTCTTAATCAGCCCTTCTAAATTGCTTCATTATCAATTACCATTTTTATAGCAGACGGAGTGAGTTGATGCTTATAAGTGCCTTCAGAGATTGATTAAAATGGTTTTTTGCCCCTAAATGCTAGACCCCTCACAGTACAAGGCAGTGATGTGGCACTGGCAGTCACTTAGCATCGAGCCCCACCTGCAACCAGGCAAAGACAGTAAAATGACTAAATGTTCACATTAGTGCTCGGAGATCTCGGCCCTAACAAGTCTGTTGGGGAAAGGCTCGAGTCTCATTGCATTTCTTGTCTGATATCCCCCTGTAGTTCCCATGCTGTGCTGTTGCCTTTTTAGGGAAGATCCTGGGGATGCAACGCTAAAATGAAAACGTGTATGGATTTTCTCTCTCTCCGGTATTATGCAGAGCGTTTCATAGCGAAACAATCTGGTAATTGATAGACTGATCTTCAGCTTCTTCTCTTCCTGTGTAAGATCTTTGTTAGTCAAACCCGCCCAGCTTCCTTGTAAAAGGCGTGAAGAAGAAGAAGGTTAAAATCGCCAGCATGAATTTGCATTAAGGCGGGGAAAAGTTTTTTAATCTTACTGTGGATGATGGGGTAAGCAAATAAAATTAAAGGTTATTAAAGCATCTGTACTCTGATCAAAGTTGCGCCCATAAACAGATTCCCTCTGAATCAGAGCAATTAGCCGGAGCCGAGTGGAAAAGTTCTCCGCGTTTCCTCCTGCTTAATAATGGAAACAAGGATTCCAGCGGGAAAGGAGCACTGGGGCGCTAAGATGGCTCTCTTATGGCCTAATGTTCAATAGCCTTTAGGCCAACTGTAAACAAATGATAGTATATGAAGCTTTTCTCTGGCTTCATATAGCTTACTAAAATACATTAAATGTAAATGATATAGTACATAAAAAACACGCACATAGGAGAAATAGAAATAACGCTGTGAGTACAGTTCTTGAATTAATACACGCTTTAAAAAGGGCCTTTGTGCTTTTTAGAGTAAAACATAATGTATAAATTCATGTGACAAGAGTCTCTTTAAAGACGCGTTAGACTTTCAATATATTCAACAAATACCACAAGGATACACTTAAATATATACTGCCAAACATCCACGTTGTTGGATTGTTTAATAAAAAACAGCATTTTTTGTTGGAGTTTTTGGGTTTAACTACCTGTCCTTTATGAAGAGAAACTTACATGGGTTTCATCGATGGGACTCGAACCCATTACCTTTTGTTTAATAAGTATCATGAATGTACACAGTAAAGCAAGTATATCATACTTGATCAGACAGGGGGGAAATATTTTAGAAGTCTAGGAAGTATAAATTAATAATATGATTAACTGTGTGTTTCAACCAAACAACAACCCTTTAAATTTAAGTTCACAATTATGGGAAGTAGCTGTGAGTATTGGCAAGACTCTTGTGATGCGTATCACGATACAGGGCCAACGATACATAACGATGTATCGCCATACTGTAGGTACAAGGATTTTTTTCGTAGTATGGCTCAACTACTTTCCTCTAGTGTTGCATAATTTACAGACCACATGATGTTACTGCTTTCATTTGTTTAGAAAACGAAAATATGTCCAAACATAAACTTTAAAAGCTGCTGGAGTCGACTGTATCCTCTCGTCCTCAGTCATCGCGGGTATCTCGCAGGATTTTAAAGTTCTCATAGCTTTTGAGTACATAATTACTTCTGCCATCTAGAGACTAGAACTTTGATTTTGACACAAAAGTCAACATGGCGTAAATATATATATATTATATATATATATATACAGTATATATATAATATATTTAAACAATTTCAATCAATAAAGTTTTACCTTACCTTATATACAGTATGTTCTTTGGAAATTTAAATCAATATTGAAGATTTCTTTTTTAATCACACACTTAATTTAACTATAAGTTACAACTACTGGAAAACATAAAAATTCGAATGGCAAGAAAATAAAATCATAACAGTGCTGTCGAATACCTATACAGTATCATGGAAAAGAATATCGCAACATATCGCAATATTTATAAATTTCTAATATCCGATAAAGAAAATGGGTTCATAAATTTTGTGAAGTTTGCATGATTAATAGCGCTGTTCAGGACGCTGTCATTAACAATTCATAAGTGAGCTGTGTTATTTACATTTGCCGTACCATTATTCACAGAGGATTGCAACATGGTCACCGCCTTGGGCTTTAGGAGCACATGCATGTGTGCATGAGGCAACAGTGTCAAAGTAAAGGCTGCTCATTTGAATAGTAATGGGGCCTGGATAACAAGATAGTACTTGAGACTTCAGCTCCTATGACTTGACTTAAGGCACCTAGATAATGTCTAGTGACACTCATTTGAACATGCTTTCCTTTTTTTTTGCATGTTTTTTTTTTTTTTGACGTGTGAAGGCTCTGAGATTTCTTTATTTTTTTCTCCCCCTGTATTGTTTTCAGGACGGGTGGTAAAATGAAGCCGGCACAACCGTGGCAGCTGAGACAAGAGGACAGTGATTCTGTGTGGAATGAACTGACTTACCTAAGAGATCTCAACCGCAAGCTCATCCTGGAAAAGTAAGACAAATATTTATCAACCTAAAATAATCTTTATTTAATCTTTAATATTTACCAGTTTTTGTTTAAAAGCTTGATAATGTACATGTTCTTATTATTTATATTTACAGGGAAAGTATTTGGAAATCATCATTCAAACACCATGTACTTAAAATGTAATTTTCTCAGAAAACAGGCACTCTGCTTTATAATCAGCTGCGTCTTATGTATTATCTAGTTGTATTTACTAACATGATTTCATGTGGTACATGAGAAATCTTTCAAGATCTCTTACAAAGCATTATAAAGGTGTTGTATTCAATGAAGTAGCACTGTATTTAGCCATTGTGTTATATCTGGGTCTGTGGCCTGAGAACAAATGTGTTTCCGGTATCCCTTGTGTTGTCTCTGGGTCAAAGGGAACGACCACCACTGCAAGTATTTTTTAACCTTGACCTGGGGACAATACAAGGGATAACTCAAACACATCTATTTTGGCCTCTTATGGACAACATAAGGGATATTGAGCCTCTTTTTGTATGAAAATACACCTGTTCATTGATATTGCAACAGTCCGAAAAATATGCTTTTGATTGTTTGTGAAAGATTTGATCTTTTTATTTCTCAGTACGAGTAAAAACACCTCTGAACAAGATGATCTATATTTATTTACCAATCAAATAAAGGGCCACCGAGAAAATCCTACGGGCTGCAGGTTTGAGACAATAATGAGCCATAATGCCAATCACTGCTAAAGGTATACGTGAAACTATTGTTTCGTTAGATCTGACGAAAGGTTTTTTTGCGAGCGAACCACGGCACCAACCTTTCCACGGCTTCACACAAAGAGTGGCCTAAAGCCAAGGTTTTTGTCTCCCCAACTTCCATAACCTTCACCTTTCTGAACTTTTTCCCCCCCTCCTATCTTGTGTCTTTGTACTCGTGTTTTCCCCTCTCGCTCCTTGTCCTCCCGGTTGCCTTTGTACTCCCCCCACCCCCGCCCCACCCTCCTCCCCGCGATCATGCTGTAGGTTGACTCTTGAATTCTGGTCCTTGCCCACTGCCCCCTCCGACGTTCACCCCTGCCCTGTCCTCCTAATCCCAGTTGAGCTCATTACGATATAGCTTGACTGCATCTCTCCGAGCCCGAGCTGTCCGAGCTAATTACAAGCTAGCCGCCCTCATACCGCCAATGCTGCCTGTTAAGGGATGTCCGTTCGCCTACCAGTCTGCCTGCCCGTCGTGCCCGGCCACAGATGATGCTGGGAGGAGCGTTGAAGGGGGCTCGGGGAGTGTTGTGTGGGGGCACAAGCAGACTAATGCGAGCGCGTATGGCTCGTCGAACTGACCTGCGAGGGGATAGGAATGGAACACTGGCGAGCCTTCCTCCGGGCGGTGCAAGCCTCTCTGTCCCGTGGGCTTTAGGGGTTGATCCTCTTCATGTGCACCTGACAACCCCCCCTCCCCCCTCGCTTTTAGGACTGGGTTCAACCCCATGTTCCCTCTTTGCTCCTGGTGATGAGTGCAGATTAAACTTGTCTGAGGCCTTTAAAGGTCTCATTTGATTTAAAAAAAAAAAAAAAGAGATGGCGTAAGAGTAGCCACGGCATGTAAGTAAGTAATTTTTATTTATATAGCGCTTTTCCAGACCAGGGTCACAAAGCGCTTAAACAATCAAAACAATATTCAATAAAGTATATACTTTAAAGGGCAAGTTAAACTGATAACACAACAGGAGTTCCAGAAAATCAAGGAAAAGCCTGAACAAATAAAAACGTCTTAAGATGTTTCTTGAAGGAGTCAGTAGATCATCAAACACAGAGGGAGAGGAAGATCGTTCCAAAGCTTAGGAGCAACAGTCTGGAAGGATTTCTCTCCTCTGGTCCTGAACCGTGTGCGTGTAACCATCAGTAGATTCTGATCCACAGACCTCAGAGCCCGAGCTGGGATGTAAGGCTGGATCAGATCACTGTAATGTAAGGAGGAGTCTGACCATGAATAGATCTGAAAGTAAGAACCAGAATTTAAAAGTTGATCCTGAAAGAAACTGGAAGCCAGTGAAGAGTTTTAAGGATCGGAGAAATGTGAGTTCTTCTACTAGAGCGGCTCAGAATTCTCGCTGCAGAGTTCTGAATCAACTGCAGCTCCTTCTTGTTAAGGCATGCGAACACGAGCCGCTCTCTAAAACATCCCAACAAATGTTTGGATAAAGAAGTATCTCCTTAAACCATCCTTAAAAATATGTCGAGCAGCTCCATCGTCTCGTGTTCACCATGATCTGTGGATGAAGGTTATGTCTGTACTTATTAACTAACGACAAATTAAGTCATAGCAGTGGAACAATTCAGGCACATATTGAGACGTTTCACGATGCTTTAGTGCCCGCGATTCTCGCCCGACTCTCAGTGTGATCCTCCCCATTTGTTTCCGTTCTTCCCTCGCTCGCCGTCAGGAGACGGTGCACAGATGCGCCCCATCACCTTTCCAAAAAGTCTTGCTTGTAAAACATTGCCTTGTTGCCCAAATGAACACTTGGCGCAACGGTTATTGCTCGAATAACTCCTGGAAATGGTCCCTACAGTGTTAAAAGAACATTATCACACACACACACACACACACACACACACACCAGCCTCTTCACCTTCCATGTCTTCTTTCAGCAGGAACAGGGTCACTTAACCTGTCTGTTTGCAGCTCATATGCTTTCCGGTGTGATTCTCCTATTCTTTTGAGCACGTTCAAATGGATGAGTTAAAAGTACTTTTAGGTCATTTTCATGGTGAAATGTGTTTCTCGGATTCTGGTTTTAAAGATAAATGTGTGTTAAAATATGTTAACTCTTGATGGAGGCATAGCAATGACTGGCTGATCAATTATTGGCTGGTTTTTGTGTAGGTCAGGGACCTTGAACTTGCGACTTCATTAAATGCTGATATCTACTTTTTTTAATCATTGCGGACTGAGCAAGAGCTAAAGATCACATTTAATGTTATCATTTCTAAAGCTTTGATTATAGAGTGGGAGTGGAACAGATGCAATGGATATTTTCACACAAATACACAGTTAAGACGCACAAATGGCCACAAAACACTAAAGGTAAACACTAAATCAAATAAGTCAAATTGGGATCAAAGGCGTAGAAATGACAGCAATTTCTGACAATCCTCTCTATTATTTACAAAAAAGTAGATACATATGTGATTCTGGGGCCAATGGAGTTCAATAAAGTTTCTTGTTTAAAGAAGTATTCCTGCATCAAAATGTAAAAACTCAAAACATAAGATATAACTGGTCTTGGTGTGCATTATGATTTAAGAAAAAAAAAAAAAAATTGTACATTTTGTATTTAGTATAGTATAAGTTTGTTTCTACACCTATGACAACTGGAACAAATTCTGTAGGAGGAATATACTTAATGTCGCATATATATATATATATATATATATATATATATATATATTCCTTGATTTTCTGGAACTCCTGTTGTGTTTTATCAGTTTTATCTTGATCTTTAAAGTATATATTTTATTGAATATTGTTTTGATTGTTTAAGCGCTTTGTGACCCTGGTCTGGAAAAGCGCTATACAAATAAAAATTACTTACTTACTTACTATTAATATTTTTATTTATTTACGTTTTGTTAATTTAAAAGTATGGCTTTGTTCCTGTATCATCAATAGATATTTTTTAAACAGGACAGTACAAGATCAAGATTTTCGGATAATTAATTTTGAAATTACAATTTTCGTTTATTGAACTTCGACATGTGGTATGACATTCTATGAAGGGCTATAAAATCCACAGTGGGATCATTTTATCCCCCTCATTATGAGTCTATCTCCATTTTCCGTCCGTGCTTATTAATTGTTGCTTTAAAAAAAAAAAGGCTGGCGTTACTTAGGCTCCTTTAAACAGAATAAACACAGGCAGTCCTCCCTTAGTCTTAGGACTCTATGCTGAACACAAGACGACATCAAAGCATAAATTAAACAGCGATTACCAGGGAAAGAGCCTTTGAGATCATTTGCGCTGCAGCACTAAATAAACACAGAAAGTGACCATTACAGACTTGAAACGTCCAATAAGCGACATTGAATCTAATTATGTTTAATAAAGTTTCAGCTTTTTTTTTTTCGCGTCTTTTCGTTTCATCTTGATTTTGCTAAAAGGTATTATAAGTAATGAGCATCTTTTTTTGCCCCCTGGACCAGGGCTTAGTCGGAGGAGGGACATGTTTGCTAACACAAACACAATGTTTTATGCATGTCTTTTTACAACTAAGGGTTTTCTCCTTCATTAATTATTTGGTAAATGAATAACTGCTTTACACCAGGAACTTGTATCGCAAGCTTCAGAGCACCAAGAATCTATAGTGTGGTTTCAATATGTTATTGCCATTTATTTTTAAAATAAGAAATGCCAACTTTAGTTTTCAAAAGCAAATCAAACGCTTAATGTATCTTGTTTGATTTTGAATCTAAATATCATATTATAACGATATCACAAAAAATACGTGCCCATCAAGAGTACGTGGCAATTGTATTTTTCTTTTACGTGCAGTAATGATACATATGTGCAGACTTTCTGTTTAAATGCATTTATATAGACCAGGGTTGTCTTTTTTTAAGATGAGCTGAAAACAAGCAAGAACAAGAGTTGTCTCATACAGAATTTCAATCTAAATCTTTATTTAATTCAACCAAAAATCGGGAACTTCAACGAAATAAAATGTTTTCAGTTTTCAGTTCATTTTATTATTTGTTTTCTTTTTCATTTGACTCATGTCATAAAGAAGTTGTGTGATATTGCATCATCCACTTTTGAGCTTTTAAGGTTTGACGAGTATTCGACTCCATTAACCTGACAGCAGACGGGTTACATTTTGATGAAATTGACGTTAAAGAATATTTAATGGCTGCCAAACGTCCCTCCCGACGTGTGACTTTGTCTGCCGGTAAACACCGTCTGTAATCGAATCTCTAGGAAACGTGTCCGTCATAGTTGACCGTTTTGCATATGAATGCTGTTTTAGCATCAATATTATCGGCATTCAAAGATGAATAAAGGAGAAACATGAGCTTCCGCATACTTCATGTTTCATCTCCCTCGCACCCATTACCGAAGCCCCGGACACACAAAAGCAGAGCTGGTGCCTCATCGACTTGGAAATCTATAGAGGAGCGACACATATCCATCTGCTCCCGGGCCGGGCCTCCCGGGGGAGCGTCATTTGTGTACTTATTTGAGCTGTGGTCGGCTCTCCAGGAGAGATCTCGCACCGACTCCTCTGCACTTGCGAGGCTAAACGGCTAATTACTTTCTCTCTCGGCCGCGGCAATAACTTTCCTTCGGGTCATTTTCTTGGAGTGTGTTTGGAAAACCACTTCTCTTGTTTGACACAGCAGAATACAATTGGTGGGAATGTGTTCCTTAATTGCATTAATGCTGGCGATAGTTCACAATAATGGCAAGAGGTTTGTCACAGATGGTGTGGCGGGGGGGCTTGCAGTCATTCTGGAAAGCGTGGCTGTAACGGGGGTTGGCTCGGGAACGATGACGGTACAGGATCGGGAGCTTGTTTCCGCATGTTTCACCTTGACTCTGCAGAGCAGAGGGGAGGGAAATGAGGTGCGTTTTTTTTTTTCAGGTGTGCCGGTCCCGGCGGACCCCCGTGTGCATCCTCGGTAGACTCCCATTGATGTCCTAATAATAACTTGAAAGTGTAAAGTCTTCAGCGTGGCTCCATATAATTAGCCTTTAGCAGGAATCAAGCTAATTGCGGAGTGGTAATTGGGCACACATTGGAGTCTGTTTGACTGTTATACACAACACACACCCAGGGTTGGGTTTTCATCCTGCTTGTCACTTTGATTTTTCAGATGAATTAAGAAGCGTTACTTTTATTATCCCTTTTTTTTTTTTTTAATAAGGTGAACCCATTAGTCAGGGGTGTTTGGAATAGTCAGGTGTGTTGTTGAATATCCTGTTTTAATATCAATAAAACCATTTTTTTTTCCACCAGGGTGAGTTTGGAAGAGGAAGTGGACGTGTTACGTGTTCAGTCGGCAATGGATCGCGCTACTGTCAAAGAGCTCCACATGGTTCTCTCGGATGAATACAAAGGTTAGATTTACCTTCTGAATTCATGCTTTCCAATTTGTATATGGTTAACAACTTGTTTTCTGGTGTTTTCAAAATGGCTCCGCGAATGTTGAAACCTTTTAAATTATTTATTTATTGTTGTGGCGGGCTGTTAATCATTATATGATTTAAAAAATATATAATTGAATTCATTCATTTTTATTTAAATGGATGAATTTGTTTTTATAGAATAATTTAATTCAATAATGTGTATCTTTGAATGTTGCGTTTGTTTTTATATATAAAAAACTAGAACAAATTAAAAATTTAGAGAACGTAACCATTATATTTAACACAGAGAGTTTGATATTCTTATTTCAATGATTCTAAAATAAACATCATTTCATTTGTAGTCTTATAAATTCAATATATCGTGAATATACCTTTGCAAATAATAATGTCGAAGATATATATTGTATTGAAAGTGTTAATAGTTCTGCTATTGTCCTTTTCTTGGTAAAAAATAAAGTGTAGAATTATATCATCAGAAATCCGAATCAGAAACCTTTATTTGTCCCGCAAGGGGAAATTCGGTTCAACAACAGCAAGAGCAAAATACCAAAAAATAAAACACCCAGAAATAAAATAGTAAAAAGAAAAAAAGATCTAAATAGAATAGAAAATAAATCTGCACTATATTATATATACACAATCATATTTACAAAAATAACAAGAAAGGTGCAGTTAAATAATTATCTTGGTGTGTTCTTGTTGTGGAGTCTGATGGCAGCAGGGAGGAAGGACCTGTGGTACCTCTCCCTCACACACCTGGGATGGAGCATCCTATCACTGATATCAACAATGACTAAGAAAAACGTTTCACAATTGGACAGTTTTGATCTATTAAATACATTTTGACTCATTATTAAGAGCTCATGTGATGAATTTAGCCCGAAAAAAAGCATTGTTTTCTTCGAGTGATGCGTTTAAACCAAAAAATGAGCAGCAGCGTCTGACTTTACCTTCACCGCTGATGGCGGGAGCTAAGCTGCGCCTTTAACTTTGACCCATTTGCGTGGGCCTGCAGAATGAACGAGACAAGCCTCATTGGATTGCAGCAGACAACTCAATTAAGACTTGATCAACACCTCTCACATTGATTGGGAGATCAAGCCGTGTTCATCTTGTCAGCGTCTCGCCTTACCAACGTTAAAAAAGCAGATGTCTCCAATTCAATCTGCAACCTTTGTCAGCGACCGCCACGCTCGCCTTAATTAACAAGTTCAATAATGAATGTTTCCTTCGAAATTTCTTCAAATTGGTTTCTGTCCTCTAGGGAGTGGAGCTGGTGGGGTTAAAGGACGACATACTAATTCTGCCAATGGACATGTGTTTTCATTTTTTTGTATCTTGTTTACCCCTGTAAGCCTTTATATACGGATTATCTTGTCTCTTATTTTTTCACAACAATTACTGCAGCATTGTTTCAATTTCATTTTTTTTACCCAACATTATATAGGATTTTTCAACAAGATATTGCAAACCCGGCAAAAAGTTATCTTAATTCTATTTGTTAATATGCTAATAGACCCATGAATACGTGTTCCAGTCCAACAAAAATAAATCTTTGTTTTCTATTCTTAATTTGTTTATTTGGTCATTTATATAAATAGCCTTGTTTTAAATCGTCACCACCGTCGGTGGTTCATTAAAATATTTCCTCATGACTTTTCTTTGACTAGTTATGACGTGTCTTGCCGCGACTTTCTACTCAGTATTCCTCTTTTGCAAAGTGCAAAAATAAAATATCCATTCCTGTTAAATGTTGGACAAATCTATTGTCATGTTATAGCATTTACTTCAAATAAATAATAGAAGTTAAATTGATTTGAGAATCGATTGAGTGTTCACATCTGAATGTCTGTGTGTCAAACCTTCGAGCACATGGTTATGAAAACAAAATTATATATTTGCCAAGGTCACTGGTGATGTTTTCAGAGCAAAGCTGTGTGTTATTCTGTAGCGATAAGTTGTCCGTTGGGAGAACACCGTGGACTACAAAGCAGTGCAGCCTGGGGCTGTGTTCCACATGGGGTTCAAGTGGTTTCTCTTGGTTTGTTTAACTTCCCCGGAGAAAAGTTTCTCTTTTGGCTGGAGATTTTCAGCATCGTGTTGCCATTTCCCTTTTTATATTCTGAACCACAAACATGTGACCAGGAAATATTTATGAAACGGGAGAGTTTTTCTTTCTGTCATAATAGCTTTCTGGACATATGCAGTTCTCTTAATTTTAAGTGAAATAATCGTCAAGTACAGCTATTTTTGTCACTCCTCCAGCCTCTTTACTTTTATACACAATGTCAAATAACATATTTTCTTCATCACTGCAGAATTGCTTCAAAAAGTGGGGACGAATCAGGAGGTCAAGTGCACCTCTTCGGACCGTCCTTCGGTTTCTTCTAATGAAGTGAAAGCGTCAATAAGGAAGGTAAATTCAAAAAACCTTTCCTTGCATTTAGGTGTTAATGGAAGATTTTTATTCCCTCCATGTTACGGCTGCAAATTACTCTGTTACTTAAGGTTGTAATTGCGACTTTTATAACTCATAAAATTGTTAAATGATTTAATATTTTAGATTCACCTGTACTGTTGTGCTCCGTAATGATTTATGTTGAACAATGTTTACTTCAAGGTGGAAACCAAATCAAATCAAGCTTGGTACCTGATGCATTCTGTTTGTTTTCCCACTTTTATTGTAACATGTTGAATTGTAAAATAAAAGGTGCACTTGACCTCCTGATTTAAAAAAAAAAGGTCTTAAGATTCAAAATTGCTTGAGGCTTCCTAGTCTTCAGGTCCTGTGGAGCTTGTATGTTCTCCCCGTGTTGCGTGGGTTTACTCCCGGCTCTCCTGTTTCCTCCCACAGTCCAAAGTTTAGTACATTTACCAATCAATAATTCTTAAAAGTAAAAGAAAAACTATTTTGTTCAAAACAATCTCAATAACTTCAAATCGTATCATGAGCTGAATATATCATATTAAATTCTATCATGAGCTGAATATATTATATTGAATCGTATCATGAGCTGAATATATCGTATTGAATTCTTTCATGAGCTGAATATTTTATATTGAATCGTATCATGAGTTGAATATATCATATTGAATCATATCATGAGTTGAATATATTATATTGAATCATATCATGAGCTGAATATCGTATTGAATTCTATCATGAGCTGAATATATCATATTGAATCATATCATGAGTTGAATATATTATATTGAATTGTATCATGAGCTGAATATATCTTATTGAATCATATCATGAGTTGAATATATTATATTGAATCATATCATGAGCTGAATATATTATATTGAATCATATCATGAGCTGAATATATCATATTGAATTGTATCATGAGTTGAATATATTATATTGAATTATATCATGAGCTGAATATATCATATTTAACTGTATCATGAGCTGAATATATCATATTGAATCGTATCATGAGCTGAATATATCATATTGAATCGTATCATGAGCTGAATATATCATATTGAATCATATCATGAGTTGAATATATTATATTGAATCATATCATGAGCTGAATATATTATATTGAATTGTATCATGAGCTGAATATCGTATTGAATTGTATCATGAGTTGAATATATTATATTGAATTGTATCATGAGCTGAATATATCATATTTAACTGTATCATGAGCTGAATATATCGTATTGAATTTTATCATGAGCTGAATATATCGTATTGAATTTTATCATGAGCTGAATATATCTTATTGAATTGTATCATGAGTTGAATATATTATATTGAATTTTATCATGAGCTGAATATATCATATTGAATTGTATCATGAGCTGAATATATCATATTGAATTGTATCATGAGCTGAATATATCTTATTGAATTGTATCATGAGCTGAATATATCGCATTTAATTTTATCATGAACTGAATATATCATATTGAATCGTATCATGAGCTGAATATATCATATTGAATCGTATCATGAGCTGAATATATCATATTGAATTATATCATGAGCTGAATATATCATATTGAATTATATCATGAGCTGAATATATCGTATTGAATTGTATCATGAGCTGAATATATCATATTGAATCGTATCATGAGCTGAATATATCATATTGAATTGTATCATGAGCTGAATATATCATATTGAATTGTATCATGAGCTGAATATATCATATTGAATTGTATCATGAGCTGAATATATCATATTGAATTGTATCATGAGCTGAATATATCATATTGAATTGTATCATGAACTGAATATATCATATTGAATCGTATCATGAGTTGAATATATTATATTGAATTGTATCATGAGCTGAATATATCATATTTAACTGTATCATGAGCTTAATATATCGTATTGAATTTTATCATGAGCTGAATATATCATATTTAATTGTATCATGAGCTGAATATATCTTATTGAATTGTATCATGAGCTGAATATATCATATTGAATTGTATCATGAACTGAATATATCTTATTGAATTGTATCATGAACTGAATATATCATATTGAATTGTATCATGAACTGAATATATCATATTGAATCGTATCATGAGCTGAATATATCATATTGAATCGTATCATGAGCTGAATATATCATATTGAATTATATCATGAGCTGATTATATCACATTGAATTATATCATGAGCTGAATATATCATATTGAATTCTATCATGAGCTGAAATATATCGTATTGAATTGTATCAGGAGCTGAATATATCATATTGAATTATATCATGAGCTGAATATATCATATTGAATCGTATCATGAGTTGAATATATCATATTAAATCGTATCATGAGCTGAATATATCATATTGAATCGTATCATGAGCTGAATATATCGTATTGAATCGTATCATGAGCTGAATATATCATATTGAATAGTATCATGAGCTGAATATATCATATTGAATTATATCATGAGCTGAATATATCATATTGAATCGTATCATGAGTTGAATATATCATATTGAATCATATCATGAGCTGAATATATCATATTGAATCGTATCATGAGCTGAATATATCGTATTGAATCGTATCATGAGCTGAATATATCATATTGAATAGTATCATGAGCTGAATATATCATATTGAATCGTATCATGAGATGAATATATCATATTGAATCGTATCATGAGCTGAATATATCATATTGAATTGTATCATGAGCTGAATATATCATATTGAATTGTATCATGAGCTGAATATATCATATTGAATTATATCATGAGCTGAATATATCTTATTGAATCGTATCATGAGCTGAATATATCATATTGAATTATATCATGAGCTGAATATATCTTATTGAATTGTATCATGAGCTGAATATATCATATTGAATTGTATCATGAGCTGAATATATCATATTGAATTATATCATGAGCTGAATATATCTTATTGAATCGTATCATGAGCTGAATATATCATATTGAATTATATCATGAGCTGAATATATCATATTGAATCGTATCATGAGCTGAATATATCATATTGAATTATATCATGAGCTGAATATATCATATTGAATCGTATCATGAGCTGAATATATCATATTGAATCGTATCATGAGCTGAATATATCATATTGAATTGTATCATGAGCTGAATATATCATATTGAATTGTATCATGAGCTGAATATATCATATTGAATTGTATCATGAACTGAATGTATCATATTGAATCGTATCATGAGCTGAATATATCATATTGAATTGTATCATGAACTGATTATATCATATTGAATCGTATCATGAGCTGAATATATCTTATTGAATCGTATCATGAGCTGAATATATCATATTGAATCGTATCATGAGCTGAATATATCTTATTGAATCGTATCATGAGCTGAATATATCATATTGAATTGTATCATGAGCTGAATATATCATATTGAATTGTATCATGAGCTGAATATATCATATTGAATTATATCATGAGCTGAATATATCAGATTGAATTATATCATGAGCTGAATATATCATATTGAATAGTATCATGAGCTGAATATATCGTATTGAATCGTATCATGAGCTGAATATATCATATTGAATTATATCATGAGCTGAATATATCATATTGAATAGTATCATGAGCTGAATATATCATATTGAATTATATCATGAGCTGAATATATCATATTGAATCGTATCATGAGCTGAATATATCATATTGAATCGTATCATGAGCTGAATATATCATATTGAATCGTATCATGAGTTGAATATATCATATTGAATCGTATCATGAGCTGAATATATCATATTGAATCGTATCATGAGCTGAATATATCGTATTGAATCGTATCATGAGCTGAATATATCATATTGAATAGTATCATGAGCTGAATATATCATATTGAATTATATCATGAGCTGAATATATCATATTGAATCGTATCATGAGCTGAATATATCGTATTGAATCGTATCATGAGCTGAATATATCATATTGAATTGTATCATGAGCTGAATATATCATATTGAATCGTATCATGAGCTGAATATATCATATTGAATCGTATCATGAGCTGAATATATCATATTGAATTGTATCATGAGCTGAATATATCATATTGAATTGTATCATGAGCTGAATATATCATATTGAATTATATCATGAGCTGAATATATCTTATTGAATCGTATCATGAGCTGAATATATCATATTGAATTATATCATGAGCTGAATATATCTTATTGAATTGTATCATGAGCTGAATATATCATATTGAATTGTATCATGAGCTGAATATATCATATTGAATTATATCATGAGCTGAATATATCTTATTGAATCGTATCATGAGCTGAATATATCATATTGAATTATATCATGAGCTGAATATATCATATTGAATCGTATCATGAGCTGAATATATCATATTGAATTATATCATGAGCTGAATATATCATATTGAATCGTATCATGAGCTAAATATATCATATTGAATCATATCATGAGCTGAATATATCATATTGAATTGTATCATGAGCTGAATATATCATATTGAATTGTATCATGAGCTGAATATATCATATTGAATTGTATCATGAACTGAATGTATCATATTGAATCGTATCATGAGCTGAATATATCATATTGAATTGTATCATGAACTGATTATATCATATTGAATTGTATCATGAACTGAATGTATCATATTGAATCGTATCATGAACTGAATGTATCATATTGAATCGTATCATGAGCTGAATATATCTTATTGAATCGTATCATGAGCTGAATATATCATATTGAATCGTATCATGAGCTGAATATATCTTATTGAATCGTATCATGAGCTGAATATATCATATTGAATTGTATCATGAGCTGAATATATCTTATTGAATCGTATCATGAACTGAATATATCGCTTTTAATCGTATCATGAGCTGAATATATCTTATTGAATCGTATCATGAGCTGAATATATCATATTGAATCGTATCATGAGCTGAATATATCTTATTGAATCGTATCATGAGCTGAATATATCTTATTGAATCGTATCATGAACTGAATATATCGCTTTTAATCGTATCATGAGCTGAATATATATTATTGAATCGTATCATGAACTGAATATATCGCTTTTAATCGTATCATGAGCTGAATATATATTATTGAATCGTATCATGAACTGAATATATCGTATCAAATTGCATCAGGACCTGCGTATATATATTTTATTGAATCATGTCAGGAGTTGAATATATATTATCAAATCTATTGTAAGTACAGTAAGTAACTCTTTTTTGTATTGTGAGATTAGTTTATTGCTACAGCCCTACTTGTTTTGTTGTGGCAGAGAAGTTTCAGCAAACTTAAGGCCTGCAAATGTTTGTTTCCTGCAGATGGAAGAGCTGGAGAGGCAGATGACGTCTCTGGAGCAGGTTACCGAGAGACTCCGAGAAGAGAGAAAACATCTTCTTGTGACCAATGAAGACTTACTCCACAACTGCCGTAAACTTCAAGCCTCCCTGGATCAGCAGAGAACCCGAGAAGATGCCCAGAAAGAGTTTGCTAAGACACAGGCTCAAGCCCAAAGGGAGAAACAGCAAAATGAGATCATTGCTCTGGAATCCCAGTTGGTCGCTACTCAAAAAGAAGCTACAAGGCTTCATAATCAGTTACTAAAGTTGAGGCAGGAGCTGGGGATCCTGAGGGCAGCCAGGGACTTCCATAGGAAACAGTCAGCAGGACGAAGCAAGAACACCAGCAACATTAACAACAAGGTCAAAATGAAAACAAAGCTCAGAGGTTCCCGGCATCAACTTAACTACGAAGCATGGAGCCCCAATCAAGCCATCAGCTGTCGAGGTCGTAGTCCCAATCCCACCCAGGAGGAATGGGAGGACATAAGCATAGATGGGTAATGATGCACTCTCACACACACACACACACACACACACACACACACACACACACACACACACCAACATCCTGATTCTGGTTGCTTTCAACCTCATTATTTTAGGTGGCTGGAGTGCAGACTGCAGGCGGACTGAGCTGTGCGGGGCCATGTGGTATCGAGGGGACAATGTGCATATGCAAAACAAAAAGCAAATAAGGGAATTTCATATCTGTCTATTTTATATTCAGGAGGTAAAAGAATACAAGTAGGAATGATACAGAGAAGTAGGGTTGGAGGGAAAGGAGGGCGGTGGTGGGGGGGCTACTGTCAGAGTGTTTGAAATATCCTGGGACGCCTTGCTTGGAGCTTATTGACTGAAATTTGCATGCAAAATTAGCCACTGCTCCATGCAAAGTTGAACCGGTGCCAGGAAGCACAGGGATAAGGGGCTGGGGGGGCGGGGGGGCGCCAAAGCCTTCATACCTTTCAGTTACGTTTGCATACACTTGTCATGCAGCACCAAAATTGTCAGTTTTGGCAGTTTGATTTCAATACACCGTGCTGCATATTCACCAAACCGTCCCCTTTGACATGTCGGGGTTGAGGGTTCTTTGCCGTCGACGGAGGGGGAAAAAAAAGCAGTCGAGAAATAGCTTAAATTTGTCTAATGACTTGAGTATAGACAATGTTAAGAGAAGTTTTTGTGATTCTTCAGCCACCTCAGCGAGTGTTACTGCTACTTAAGAGCTTTTAAAGACAGTTGAAGATTAAATATCATGTGACTAACAGACAAAAAAGACAGAAATTGTACTGAAAAACAGTGCTTTTAGGCATTCTATCAAAGTACTCGAAGAACTTAAGTGGGTACTATCAAGGAAAACCATTTGAAATGTCAGGATATCAGCTTAGTTTAAACTCAATCGATCCATTTCTCCTTTTCCATTAGTCGCCATGACATTAAAATCATCAGGAATTTGTTGAAAACAAGGACGCTTTAATCATTTTTACACGCGTCGAAACCGGCCTCAACGCCTTGATTTCGTTTACCATATTTCAAATGACCCCGCGTAATGCACCGCCAGATGTCTACAAGCTGTTTAACACCTTTTAAATTAAGGCCCATCGACGGTAATTACTTCAAATATGTTTTATGCTAGGACGCCACTGAGGCAACTTTTATTGAGTGATGGTCAGAATGATTTCAGTCAGAGCAATCAGCTCATTATTCCTCTTCACTTTTTCGCCTCCCTGTGAGCCTCGTCTCTGCTCGCTCTTTCCTCCGCTCAGTCCTATCCTCTCTTCCCAACTAATTTATCGTACTGTAATCCACTCCAGCTCTATCCACATGCGGCCATTTATCAGGGACTGGGTGTAGCTTTGCCCTGGTTTTTTTAATGTCTCTCCATGTGGCTAATAAGCAGCTGTGTAATATATACTTTACCTGTGAAGAGGATATAAGTGGATTTGTGAAGTAAAGGGTCTAAACTGAGATGTTGTCTTCTTTAAGGCACCTGTCAACTGATTTGTTAGTGGAAAGCCTCGTGTGTCTCTTAGCTCACCTGGGTCTTCTTCAGCTGCACGTCTTGGAATTACAGTGTTTCTGCCCGAGGATGTTTTATCTTAATTTTCTGGAGTATGACGGTCTCCGTGTGAGGAGATTCTCTTGTGTCATACTTTTGAGTGAAAAACTGATGAGCTGTTTCCAGAAGAGGACAGTGTGGCTCATGTTACAAAACCAGATTAAGAGATTATCTTAATGCAAGACTCATTAAACATGCAGACAATTATTTCTTTCACTTTATGGAAAAGATAAACTCTGTTTAAGACGTGATTTATTTCAGAACATTCACCATTTTCCCTGTCATTTAAATGTAAATCTAAATTTGATATTATGGATAATTAAATTAGAAATATGAATTATAATGGAGACCTGTAGACGCTGGAGAGATATGTCTCTCAACAGACGATGTAGCCGGAGAGAGTAGCCGAAGTGCATGAAGAAAAAATGACATTGATTGAAAACTCTCAAGCTACTCATATCCATTAAACTGGTACAATTTTCATCCCAGACCTGGCAAGGGCATCACACCTTATTCTGTCCGAGAATCATGAAGTCTAATTTTGATTCAATTATTTTCATTGTTACATCGCCCCTCCTGTGTGAGCCAAAGATCACAACCCCCCCCCCCAAATATAAAAGGACCACGTCATCTGCAAAAAGCAGTGACCTAATCCTTAGACCATCACACTGGACCTACTGCAAAACATAGACTGTTATGAACAGGTGCCTTGGGGTTGTCCAATTCACAGTCCGCATTGACTCAAAAGAGGAGGTTCTTAAATAGCAGACAAGTCCCAAACCTCATCTTTGGTTAGAAGTGGTGGGTAGTGACAAAAAATGTTTTTATTGATGGTACAAGCTGCTGATAGTTTACCAAAATGCGAATTTCAGTCATTTTCTACTCACCCTCTTGTCGACTATGGGTTGGGATTAATCCATCTCTCTTTGCAGTTATTGTGAGAAATGAACTGTAAGTCCATATGACAGTTGCAAATGGGGATCACTTTTCTTTGTCCAAAAAGACAAACTTGAAAACGTTCAAATCCCTCCATACTGCTCGTCTGTAACGTCCTTCTTGTATTGAAGCCTCGACGAGAGAAATTGTTCAGAAAGAAATTGGACAAGTCTAGATTTGAAGCTTGTTTGTAGCCCTGTTGACGGTAGACACTGGGAGCTCTCGCCATTTTTAACTCAAGGTTTTCCTGTCTATGTAGCATGTCAGCCTTTTAGCTCCTTCTACAAACAAACTTAAAAATAAAGACTCAATTTTTCTTTGAACAATTTCTCTTGTTGGGGTGTCATTACAAGTGGGATATTACAGACGAGCAGTATGGAGATATTTGGAGTCTTTTTGGACGAAAAAACGGTCAAAACAGAAAGTTACAAGGTGTTAAATAGGTTAATTTTTTATTCATTAGAATAGAATAGAATAGAAAAGCTTTATTCATCCCCAGAGGGGAAACACACTTTCACAACAGTGCAGTTGAAAAAAAAAATAAAGTGCAAGGAAAAAAGAAATAATAAAAGAGATAATACAAAATAAAAACAATCCTAAGAATATACAAATAATTTACAAAATTAGAAATTTGACACTATTAACAAAATAAAATAGAATAAAAATAGAATAAAATATAAATAAAAAACGGGAAAAAATAAAATAAAAAGCACACGAGAAGAATTAATTTCATAATTGTTGTTGTTTTGCTACTTTTTCTCGACTGGTGTGAGAGCAACTACCTTTGCTACTTTTTCTCGACACCCATCCCTTATGGTTTTGAACTTGACAAAGGACTGGAAGACTTTAACGGCCTATGTTCAGTGATGCATCTCAAGTCCCTCTGCTCCTTCTAGCTTAACCCAAACTAGACCCCCGACCTTGTCATGTTCCAGCCAGAGACCCTCTTTTTGTGGTCTTTACCGCCGCTGCCTCTTGAAGGCTCCACCTTAATAAACGCGCCAGCGTAAATGTCACTGGCTCCCACCTTCACGTCAAAGGTCACTGTCAATAAACCTGTGTGTGATTGTGTGTGCGGGAGTCAGGAAGCCCTTACCGTGTGTCCATCAGACGCAAGTTTGCTTGGCGCTGCTCAGCCGTGCCTCTCAAACACGTCTGTCACACGCAGAGGGCTAATGAAGGCCACAGCCGCTCTCATACATGTTGATGCATTCACCGTCGGCAACAGACACTGCAGTTTTTCACTTAATTTACACCCACATTTACACTTCCAGCTCTGAAATTGGATGGGACATTGATTTTCTGTTGGACAGAGGCGGGGTTGAAATGCACATATTTTTGCTTGATGTCAACTAAATCAACTATAAAAGGTAAATTGGATTTTTGTCCAAGGGTGGTAGTTTCGGAGCTAAGGTTGTGAGTTAAACTCCTGAATGGCAATAAAGCTTCAGTTTTGCTTCCTGCAGCGACGGCGGCGAGGAGTACTCCGACAGTCTCGACAGTTTGTCCTCGCAAGTTCCAGGCCGCAGACGACATGTGGAAAAAAAGGTAATTCTTATATTTAATGTTTGAGTTCATACACATGTGAGGACATTTTTTTTTAAGCCAGTATTATCGAACTCAATCAAAATCTTTGCCACAATCCAAGCTGCAGGCCGGATGGAATTTATATTTAGAGAACTGACTGTAAGTGGCACTAAAGCAGGAATTGTTGAATTATGATAGTCTTAATTCTCTGTCACTAAATAGACTAGTCATTTGGACTCAAGTGATAAACCCAGTGTTATTGATATTAATTTGTAAATGTTATTAAAAAAGTGATCAAACAAGATTATTTATTGATTAAAAAAGAAGCATAGAGAAGAGAAGTTGTTATTTCTGCCTCTTCCTTCATCCATGTTATTTTTCTACGTATTTTTTAGCGATACTACTCACAAGGTCAGTGTCATCTAATTATTGTGTGTAATCCTGGGAACATTTCAATGTTAGGTTTTCTATATTGGTAGGTAGGGAGTTACTAGTTTCAGCTCATTTTAGTTACGTGTTCATTAAGATATTTCCCTCTCTCTGTTTTTCTCTTCTTCAGGTGTAACTCTTGGTCACGTTTGATGATTTTCTGAACAACTTTAATATAGGGGATGAGTTATTTTCTTTAGATTTATTTTATGTTTTGCCCTTTTGACTTATAGAGACCAGTGTTTGACAAGTATATCCAGCTGCAGAGGCAGAGGATTCAGACCCGTTGATTCAGACAGGAAGTGAGTTTAGACAAGGGTTTGGGTGGCCAAATCCGGAAGTGGCCTCAGACTAACTACGCCTTTTTGTATTTCGTGAAAGACTTATCGAAGATGAAGATGGTGGAATATGTACAAGACACAAAAATAATTAAAACTGTGACAACCATGGCGGACGACACGATGAAATAAACAAATTACATTTATTTTGTCTTGCGCAGTATAGTTTTCAAAACATGTTACTTATTTATTATTTATTTATTTAAGTCACATTACGTAGCAGGTATCATTAGATCATCCATTATCTTCCAGAAGTATCTTTAAGGGCTGTTTAATAACTAGTTGTGTTGTTTCTAATTATAAATAAACTAAATACGTGTTGAACGTTCAACTAACTCCCTATTTAATTCAATTTAATCACGCTTTGTTGTTCGATATGAAAATCATGTTTATCATTTAAATGGGTTACAGATTAGTTTAAAAAAACATGCTGGCAAACAGGTATTTAAAAATGGCGCTGTTTAAAAAAAATCACTCGTCTGAAACAACTTCCTGTCTGGATTGACGTTCCGTCTGAAATTCCCTGCTGCAGATGACGCAACACATTAGTATAGCTAATAGACAACTTTGACATGAGGTCTACTGGATCCGATTCCAAGATAGGGTTTTTTCGATTTTCAAGACCATTGTACTTGCCGCTTTACAAAGCAATGCCTTACTATGTTGTTTTTTTTGTTAACTTGGCTGTTTTTTCGAAGGAAGAAGTGTAGGTAAAATGTCCCTTTGAAGTACGCAGGTTATTACTGCGTGGAGCTGTCAGAGAACTCACTCTCTGAGATCCTCCGCCTCAGTAATGTGCTCCTCAGCTCCTCCTAAGCTGATCATGATGACAGCCGCGGCCTCTATCCAAATACCATGTCACAAAGCAAACGGTTCATCTCCTCTCCCCCCCCCAACCCCGGCTCCACATGACACCGTGTGATCAAACCTGGCAATGATCAAACCCTACCTGACCCCTGTATAAAGGAAACAGGCAGAAGACGGAAGGAGGGGTGCAAGTTGCTTCTTTGATGTCACTACAAACGATGTTGCAGTTGGGAGATGTCACACATCCCAGGACTCATGAGTGCAAACGACTGCTCACTGGTGCGCACAAGCACATCCCATTGTAGAGGTGCATCACGACTTGTAGACGTTGATTGAACAAAGGCAGCAGTTACAAGCTGCTGTCGCAAGACATTAATTGCTTAGTTAGTTTGAATAGCACACGTCACCCTGAGATTAATTTATCGAAGGGTGCTCTTCTTGTAGCTCTGCGCTGTGATCATGTTTGGTTGGAAAATCGCATCGATAGACTCTTGTGTCACCCACTTTTCGTCCTTCCGGCCATTGTACTATGACTAATCACTGAGGATGAGAGGATACATTCAACCTCGGTCTATGTTTTGACATAGTTTGGTTTCATATCGTATCGCCAGATACCCACCCATAGTTCATGAACCGCTCTAGTAGAAGAACTTACATTTCTCCGATCCTTAAAACTCTTTACTGGCTTCCAGTTTCTTTCAGGATCAATTTTAAATTTGGTTCTTACTTTCAGATCTATTCATGGTCAGACTCCTCCTTACATCAGTGATCTGATCCAGCCTTACACCACAGCTCGGGCTCTGAGGTCTGTGGATCAGAATCTCCTGATGGTTCCTCGCACACGGTTCAGGACCAGAGGAGATCTTCCTCTCCCTCTGTTTTTGATGGATACATTCAACCTCGGTCTATGTTTTGACATAGTTTGGTTGCATATCGTATCGCCAGATACCCACCCATAGTTCATGACCCACTCTAGTAGAAGAACTTACATTTCTCCGATCCTTAAAACTCTTCACTGGCTTCCAGTTTCTTTCAGGATCCATTTTAAATTCTGGTTCTTACTTTCAAGTCTATTCATGGTTAGACCTTACATCAGTGATCTGATCTAGCCTTACACCCCAGCTCGGGCTCTGAGGTCTGTGGATCAGAATCTACTGATGGTTCCTGAACACGCTTCAGGACCAGAGGAGATCTTCCTCTCCCTCTGTTTTTGATGGATCTACTGACTCCTTCAAGAAACATCTTAAGACGTTTTTATTCATGCAGGCTTTTCCCTGATTTTCTGGAACTCCTGTATTTGTCTCGGTGTAATCTTGACCTTTAAAGTATATATTTTATTGAATATTGTTTTGATTGTTTAAGCGCTTTGCGACCCTGGTCTGGAAAAGCGCTATATAAATATACATTACTTACTTACTTACTAATACTCTGGACTTTCTTTCTATTTTGTGACTGCAGTTTCTTTCCACAAAAGATCGACTTATCGGTTCTTTCAGTCCTACAGGTGTCCGAAGTTTCAACAGAGAATATCATCAGACGGCGGATTAGGAAGAAAACAAGCCGATGCCCAAGGTAGACAAAGAGACTTTTTCACATTGATGCTTCGCCAAAAATTGTAATCGAACAATTAACCGAAGCAGAGAACAATGTTTGTACATAGTGTCAATCAGGATCACAGAAGTAAACAAGTCTTTCCTCTCAAACCTGAATCGTTCTAAATGGAAAGTGATTAATCCTTGAAGTTGTAAAATATATCGGTTTCCTCTAAGTTTTCTTCCCAACAATCTAAATACAGATTTGGAGATTTCTGATGCACGCGTCAACTCTGGGGTGTTGTGTGTGCTTTCTCGTGTTCAGATGATAATCAGCGCGAACGGTGGGAACGAGGGACGAGAGGAAGGAGGAAGAGGATGCTTGTACAGGCCCAGCGCTGCTCCTCCTCTTCCCTGCAACAGCGCGTCGAGTCCCTGCAGCGCCACATCCACGCGCTGCAAAGTTCGAGGAAAGCGGCTTCGCTCTCAGCCACTGAGCTGCGCTGCGAGAAGGAGAAGATGGCGGAACAGATGAACTCCCTCAATGAGAAACTCTGTACAAGCAAACAACTCGCTCAGGTAACACACACACACACACACGCACACAAAGGAAAGGAACTACTGTGGTATGAGAAGTTTGACTTCTTTGTAAGTGGTTTTGGATTTGACGACGACTTAAAGGGCTTTGCCATGATTTTCCTTAAATTCTAAAAATGATATTCCTAGTCAGTGTTTGAACTAGCTCACATAGGAAGTGAACTTTCTTAATTTCAGTTAAAATTTAAAATTCATTATAAAAAAAAAATGTCACAAGTTCACCACTCTGAGAATAAACTAGTTTATAGTATTTTTCTATATTTTGTTACAAGCTCTTCTTTTTCAAAATCATATTCAACCAAAGTCAGCAATTATAACATCTGTTTTAGCATAAAAAATATTCATTTGATTTTATTGTTATACCAAAAACTATTTTACATTCATTGTTAGTATTGTAAAAACTACAAAGAAATTGTGTGTGTTGTTGTGGAATACACTATAGAATACAATTAATGAAATACATATACACAAAATAAGATTCAAATACAATCAAATAACTATTAATGACTCTTAACTACTTATAAATAAATGACGTAACTGAAGAGTTCATGGTCCGGATGATCTCATTTTGAACCCTAAAGAACCAGGTTCACATCAGGGCAGCATTTCTGTCTATTCAGTCACAGAAGCAGTGATGCGTTCACGGTACTGACGTGCATTTTTTTATTTTATTTTAATGTTGGCGGGCAAGTCTGCAAATCAATCCATCCTTGTCCACCTTGTCATAAAACTTGAATTATTATAGAAATAATCCTTTATACTATGTCGAGTGTGTCGACTACATGCTACCGTGTAGTTCACTGCCCGCTCTTTGTTTTGATGACGTATGCGGTCGTGCGCCACTTGTGGCTGGTGATCCTGGAATGGGTGTTTTTCCGCGATAAATGAGGACCCATTTACAGTGCATTTTAGCTGGGTTACTGCCCTCTAAGAAAAGCAACACCCATTGTGATGATGTCCCCAAATACATACACAATGCGTTTGCTTTTGACAGTCTCTGGGTCACCTCATGGTGCTAGAGTGTGTTGATGTTTTGTACTGGACGCCCGTTTCTCAGACCAATCACTGCACTGCGTTATTTTTGTGACGTGGGAACTGGAGCTAATGCAAATCCTTCTGATTATTATTACGAAAAGCAAGGGCTAGCTACTCCACTAAAATACGTATGACTTCTATGTTTTAAGGTATACTGACTTCTCTATGTCACCGACAATTAAACAAAAGGATTTTCTGACATCAAATCGCTTTTTAAAAAAATACTTCATAATCTGCATGTGTATACAAACACATCCCTCTTGGTAGATAGTCTCAAGACGTACATTTTGGGGTCGAGAATCAACACCAAAGCTTCATTGGGAATCAGGAGTACTGCCTGGTAGGCCATCGCACATTTGGGCCAATACAATCAAAACATTTAAATACCATAAGTTTTGGACTATAGGGACCCACTTAACACTCTTTATTTAAGAGTTAATATTTTAGTACAACTTGGTATGTTACGAAGCTTCTTAGTAATACTCCACGAGGCTCCTAACTCGTTATTGTACGAAAGCCACACCTCGGCTATCAGTCAAGCAGTAAAGCAAATGCTATATAATGCAGTCCACATTATGGTCCAAAAAATGTGGTAGTTTATTCCAGAAATGTTCCAAACACCAAAGCTGTACTTTTAATTCACAGCTGGTTGATCCAACGAATTCATTCTGTGCTCCGACTTAATTTACAGACCGTATAATTAAGCCCATTGGTCCGCTCAAGCATTACATCCGTATAGTGTCAATGATAACAAACTGAACATGCCAACGTCCAATTGAAATGGGTGTCTTCTGTCTTCTGCCTCACCTTAATGTGGTGTGTTCATGTTGTCTTCCTGGTAGGTGACGACACATATACAATAATCAAATAAGCTTTCTGGCCTCGCTCTCAAACTTCCTCCAATCGACACAGTTAATGTGGACTCCAGAGATATCTTCCTGATAATGCGAGTATAGCATCACTGACTTGAGACCTGCCAGACGCCTTATTATGCTCCAGTGATGCTCCATATGTATCATGACGAAGAGCAGGAGCACATTAAAATGGAACGGTTGGAGAACAGCCCTTGTGTATCAGATCTAGTGGCCATGTCTGGGCATCTGATTGCCACGGCCCAATCAGACCTTACACGCTCGAGTCAAACAATACACAAATAATAACACATTCCTACAAAAATCTACAGCATTGTGTGTGCCAGTGGACAGTCGAGGGGGGGTTGTTGTCTTCCAGTTTGTTTCCTCTTTTCTACTGCAGTATTTATGCCACTCCACCTGAGAAAGTTTGCTGTCTGGTAGAAGCCAGTTGTTCTTGCCCTCTCTGTAAAGGGCAAAAGGTGATGGACTTGGGCATTGTTCCAGTCAGTGCTGTCCAACTCTCCAACTAAAGCTCAGTGCTTGTAATTGGCTTAGGACACTCTCCACCGGGGCCATCATGCAGACGGCAGCATGGCAGTTTCACGGAAACCTGTATGTGATCTATTGGCCATTCGGTCTTCCCCTGTTGCCTCCTTACTCACCTTCCACGTTATTAAATTGTAACGGCGTACCTGTTTCAGCTTGTGCTGCTTCCTGTGTTGCTATTCATGAGTCAAACCAAGAGAGTCATGATTAACACAATTTAAAGTGATAGTTCACCCAAATTTCAATTTTTATTTTCTACTTGCCCTCACGCCGAGGTTGGTATTAGAGTTATCCATGTCTTTTTGGAATTACAGGCAGACATGTTTGTCAATTTGACAGTCGCGAAAGAGGCTCAGTTTTTTTTTTGTCCAAAAAGACAAACTTAAAAACATCCAAATACCTCCATCCTGCTCGTCTGTAATGTCCCTCTTGTATTCAATACTCAACGAAAGGAGTTGTTTGGACAAAAGTTTACATCAAGCCTGTTTGTAGCAGAAGATAAAAGGCTAATATGCTTCATAGATAGAAAACACTAAATATTGCGAGAGATCACAGTGTTTACTGTCTTTACTTGCAGCACTCGCAAAATTGACATATATAGTATGTAAGTAAGTAAGTAAGTCATTTTTATTTATATAGCGCTTTTACAGACCAGGGTCAGAGAAAATCTCTCCCCCTTTGTTTGGAACCCCTACTGTCTGTGAGCCCCTCTCCTCCTCTTGGTCTTCCTTCACTGCTGTATCTTTGGGTGATATTTCGGCACCCGGAACAAGATGAAACCATCCTCTTGCTCAGATGACATCCTTCCTTGTAGGCTTTTTATCAAAGTATTTGATGTAATTGGCCCCTGGGATACCAATATGGTGAACCTCTCCCTTTCCACAGGGGTTTTCCCAATGCATTTAAACATGCCATTGTGGAGCCATATATTTGCCTATTCCAAAAAGGAACAGATTACTCTGAAAATAATCCCAAACATTAGTCGACATGAGGGTGAGTAGAAAATGAGTGAAATTTAAATTTTAGGCGAACTATCACTTTTTATCTTCTCATCAAAAGCAGGTTTTGGCATTTACTGTATATTTAACTTTATTTTGAAGAGCAGGTCTTTAAACCACTTCAGGTGTCAGGGCGAGCAAATCCTTCTAACACCTGCCCTGGTAGGCTTCTTTAAACCTGTTTGTCAAGCATATAATCCATGTTTCGGCTCATTTAGCCGCGTGGATTAGAGAGTTGTACGACTTCCTTCCGTGTGACATTGCGTTTACCTGTGGTAACTCTTTCAATGTGACGTGTTTTCTCCACCTCTTTCATGTAGGGTTAAGGGATTATCACAGGATTAGAGGGCGCATGACAGACTCCAGCTCAATTGAGACTTCCTGATTTAATACCAATTGGTTGATGTTGTATCTGGGTTACATAAAGCGGTATGTGGAGGTATAACTCTTCTATTTATATATATTTACTGATATTAAAGATTTTAAATAGTACTCAAACACATTGTACTCCAACTAGTTTGCTGCTGCTGCATATGGGTTTGGCTGCCTGAAGACTAATGCTGTGTCTCAAATCGCATACTAGCGTACTAAATGTTAGTATTTTTAGTGCGTTAGTGCGTCTCAATTCTTAGTATGCGAAATTTAGTGCGCCATGCACACTAAATTGGCGTACTAACCCACCCACAAAACTGAGCATGGTTCGATGGACACTAAACACACTAAACAGCCGCCATCTTAGTGACGTTTTAAACGGAAGTTACGTCATATATAAATGCATATATATACATATACTTACAGGTGTATTTTTAGCAGCAGTAGGAGGATAAACACGTCTTCGCTGCTGATACCAGCTTAAATATCTCGCGATTATTTCGATTCTCATATTTTTTCTTTATTTATTTTTCCAAACTTGCAAAACGTGCTGCCAGCAGGTGTCGGCAATAGCGTTCAAACAGCTGGTTGAAACCATCGTTAAATAGTAGTAGAAGAAGAAGCTGTCGCGTCATTTCCTGTTAGTGTGTAGCAGCAGAGTTTGATTTGAGACATACTATCTGTGGAGAATTTGCGTACTAGTTAGTATGTACACTAAACTGATGCATACTAACTTCTAGCATACTAAGAGTAGTATGCGATTTGAGACACAGCATAAGACTGATTTCTTAAAAACAATAAAAACATAAATACCACTGATACAGTGCATACATCCACCACAGAGCTCATTTTGCACGACTTAATAAAAGCATAGCATACACTCGTATCACTTGATGGGCCTGATCGAGCCCCCGGGCTCTGAGTTTCTAAATCAAAAGGTCGCAGGTTCCACCTTTTCATCGTGAAATGAAAGGCGTCGATTGCTATATGCCAAAGACCAAATGAATTTGAATTTATTAAATCAAAAAGAGCCACTCCTTAAACCATCGCTGTCCATAGTGGCGTGAAAGGAAACCCACTCTAATTGTGTCGTGTCTTCAACAGTAAACGAGTGTCATCTCTCACTATGACTGAAAATGGACTAAAATCAAATCCTGTTTTCCTGGAAGTGTCATCAATGCCAACCGTCATTACTGCCACCGCCCCCCTTTTCCACTACACTTTTCCTCCTCTCTCCATCACTGCATCCCTCCTCTGGGAGAGATCCCGCATGTGTGTCTTCAACATTACACAGGAAACCTAGAACAAGAGTGATTCTATTAAAAGGTGTCAGCCAGCAACAAGATATCAATAACCTCCGTGTATGCAGAGTAGAGAGCATCCCCGCGGGACTCTGCGGTTTCACGATGTGTCTGCATGTGTGTTCAAGTTTTAGACTTATCCCGAGTGTTCGGTGTCTTTTCCTGATCATCAGGCATTCCTGGTTTTGACGTCTGTACGACATCGTTGAGGCAACTTTTTTTTATTTTTAAACATAAGAAGCTAAATGGTGACCACACTCGTTCACTTTTATTTCCTTAAAGGGATCTCCTTCAATTACACTTTGAAAGTTAAATTAATCATAAGCTCCTCCGAGCGGCTTTAGGATTTAAATTCTCTACCTGCAAACATTCAAATTTATAATGGATCAGGTTCATCACCGGTTATGGCCTCCATTCCGTCCAAAAATACAAGGTTAAAGTATATTCGGGGAATCAATCAAGTCTATCTTAAAAATGCAGCCTTCCGAGAAAACTAGCCTTTATTTTTTAATAGCTGAATGGATAAATACTTGACGTTAAAATCCCTTATTTTTCAGGGAAATTTACGTACTTTCTAAAAACAATCTTATATCTGCCAAGGAGCAGATATATGTGTATTGGAGTAAAAAAACATATTTACATTCAATTTTCCCGAAATTTTGAGACCATCTGGAACCCTAAATAAGTTGAGGGTTAACTCTCTGTGGAGTAAAAGTAGTTCAAGTGGTAGCTTTGGTTTTTGTGAGCAAAAACTGTGAAAGTTGGCCAAACATGTCATGGGACGCTCTGCCCTCCTGACCTCATTGCGATCAAAGCTACTTCAAATGCTAAAAAAAAGTTCTAAACTTTGAGGAGGTTATGATTAATGTAATGATGACAGTTTGATTTCCAAAAAATAGTCCATGAAAAATCTGTTGATCTGGAGATGAATGTAAGCATTATTACATTGAGTATAGCGCATCCATCCTAAAGCTATTTACAGTTAAGATTGTGGAATCTCACCCGGTTGATCTACTCGTTCTGCCTGTCAATCTACAGAAGCTGGCCTCTGACCTGGCTGGTGTGGAGCAGCAGAAAAAGGTCCTGGAGTTGGAGCTGGGGCAGTGGAGGCAAAGCGCTTTCTCCCTGCAAACTGCACCAGCGAACGCGAGCGGCGGCGGCCAGAGCAGAAGCACGCCTGCCCTGGCTAACTCGCTCTCCCAGGCCCTGGAGGCCGAGGTCAAACAACTTCAAGCTCGACTCAAGGTTAGTGGTGCAAGTTTGAAGAGAACTCCAGGGTTAATGAAACAACCACAGAATTGTCCTTTTTCAGCAAGTTTTGAAGAGATCAATCTTTCAAGCCAATGATGCCATTCATTGTGAGACTTTTATTAGGGATTATGTTGCATTAAGTTCTTGTTACGGTACAAAAACAAAGTTCAAGTTATGTTATTTACGAAGCCATTATAACGCGTATCATGTTTATAATCCACAATCTGATTCATTACCTCATCGGTTTCCATCTTTCATTCAGACAATGGAAGTCTGGAAACCAAAAAATGTGTCCAACTGCTGCAAATCGGGACATGGCAACTTTTGCGACGTTGAGTGAGTGCTCATGGGAAATGTGGTCCCGTGGGGGTAAACACTACCACTTTAGTCCACTGGCGTCGCTCAACTTAATATCGCATAGAATCGCTTCAAAGGCAAGAATTTATTTCAAATATTTTCAAAACATAAATGTCATTATTGATTATTTTATAATAGGATAAAGACGTTAAAAACTATATCAATTTGTTTATATCAGCGCCTAGAAAACTAAAACTGTCACAAATTTTCGTCATGTTTAAGTGTTTTTTCTTTTCTTTTTATCGCCTACTACATCTTCTCCATTTTGCCACTCATCTTATTTTTCTTTACTTATTATGTTAAACATTGTATAAACAATACAATCTGGAATGTGGAAAACCCTTCCAGTAGAACTAAGGGCTACTAAGAGGCTGAAAACTTTTAACCTTTTTACTTTACCAGTTTTAACTGAGGTTATGTATGACGAAAAGTGCAATATAAATAAAATGTATTATTATTATTATTATTATTATTGCCTCAAAACATACTTGAATAAAGTTAATCCACCTTTTCAAACGGTATGTTTTGTAATCTTGTAGAGCGAATGCAGAGTTTTTAACATGTAATAATTAAAGATGTACATCTGTGGCGGAAAGTCTGCATTTAAAATTCAAATCATGTCTTTTTTTTTAAGCTTCTCAATTTGCACTTATCACGTGAAATTACAGGTGATTTCGACATGTATTAGCATTTTTTATCATTTGATCTTATTACCAAGTCGCTGTCAAAGTGATGAGAAATTGGTAATAGCAGAAGAAACGAGCCCTACATCATAAGGAATTAGCTGTGAGTGGTACCACGGCTTCTCACCTCCTCCGCTGCCAGTCGTCAGTGTCACCGAGCAGATTGCCGCTGTCACTCCACTGAGCCGAGAAAGTCATGTCAGGTGACGGCGAAAGCGAAGGATGCCAGGGATCCGCTGCTGGGGGTGTGTGCGGTTATCAAAAGCTCACACTTGGTACATTTGCCACCTGAGACGTTGAGCTCTTTTAACCAAAGTGAACATGCAAGTATGAATATCCGTCGGTGTCGGGGGTTGGTGCGACCGGCCGCGTGTCTCTGTTCAACATCTGTCTTCATCGACGGCAAACCGTCAGCTTCATTTGTAAAAAATACAATGATGAAGCCTGTTTATGTGGAGCAAATGTACTTCTTTCTCTGATATTTACCCAGGGATACATTTTAATGACTGTTTTACTACAATCTTATAATAAAAGTATTGCATTTTTCTACTTTTTTACAATGGTTCACATTGTATACTTTGCTTTTATCGCCTTTGAACTGTCAAAGGATGAGCAAATTACGATTAAAGATGCTAAATATTGAGAAGAATATAATCTATTAATACATAAAAAAAAACATGTTGTCAAACACATTTTTAATTGAAGAGATAACATAAAGAAAACCTTACTTTTGTGACTTATCTGTTGTAAATCCAAACTCAACGCAGTCATTACTTCTGCCAAGGAGGTTAAACTTTTAAAGGAGATGCTGATCACAGGATAAGGCGACAATATTTCATTCTCGATTGTTTTCTATAGTAGTTCCATCTGGATTCAGGAGTTTGAAGGTTTTGTCTTTCACTGATCTGTCTTCCAACGACTGCTGCTTCTTCTGCGCACAGATCTAGCAAAAACACTTTACCTTCTACACCCCCAGCATACTCTTGAAGTAAAGAAACTTTCATAAAAATGTACTCATAAAACCTGTTTCAGCATCCTTGAAAATGGTATAACCCGATGCTGCCTCAATTTTAACCATCTGATGTATTTGAAGCCTGGTTAAAAGAAACTTGGCACTTTCGACACAGGCTGGGCATTTTTTTTTTTTCAAAACTACCTTTTTTTTCCGTCATCTTGAACTTGACTAATAAATGGGCGCCAATTACCCGCTGTGGCCTCAACTAAATGGGCGAGGTTTCATCACCCGACGTTTTGAAAAAATGAGAAAAATTTGATGCACTTAAATATCTAAATCTTAATTTTTTTTTTACTATTAGCATGCAAATGTTAATTCATATTTGTTAGTTTTTGTGTCGCAATTAAACTTCCAGTCACTAGATGGCGGCAGTCGTTGCGTCCCACAACTTGCGACAAGTCGTGTGGTCTGTTAATACACCAGTTGAGTAAAGTACACAACAATACTACAAATAAAATAAAATAATAAAATAAAATAATACAATTTGCAAAACAAATAGACTCAGGGACACATTCATCCCTCGGGCTATTAAATTGTACAATTCTGAGTTTGGGGGCAGGAGTGAAGTGAGAGTATCTGGATGATCTGTTCTATGTTAGTCTTTGTATCCTTTGTTGTTTTTTTCTTGACCTAAGTTCTTTGTAAGTAAGTAAGTAAGTAATATTTATTTATATAGCGCTTTTCGAGACCAGGGTCACAAAGCGCTTTAACAATCAAAACAATACTCAAAAAAGTATATACTTTAAAGATCAAGATAAAACTGAGAACAACACAGGAGTTCGAGAAATTCAAGGAAAAGCCTGAACAAATATTTGTCTTTATCTTTAGACTTAGATTGTGTCATCTTGTTCTTCCTCTTTATGTTCTTCTTCTATTTTATTTTTTATGTATTATTTTTTATTGTTTATGAAGAATTGCTGGCTATTGGTAAAAAACAATTTCCCGAAGGAGACCTCCTGAGGGATCAATAAAGTTTTACCTACCTACCTACCTAAATATATCCTCTGTTCCTTCTTTTTCACTGTGTACTGTATAGTTTTCCCCTTTATCGCGATATCGTATCATAAGATTCTTTCCAATACACCTAGTCCCAGAAACCACGTCCATATTGACTCCTGGTCAGGATGATTTTTTTTTTTTGTGTATATATTTTTAATCATGTTGAATTAAGCTCCTTGGCAGAGGTATGCACTGTCATGAATCTACTACCACTGTATTCTCCTCCATAACCATCGTTGAAATGATCTGTATCAGTATAATTACCGATTAGTCCTCCGTGTGACTGTATCACTCTTCTAGTTTAATTACCTCCTCGTCACATCCACTTTGAAAAATACACTTTCCCTCTTAACCCCCTTTAGCACCTTCCACCCTCCCGCTGCAACTATAATGAGGCGGCGTGCTGCGTCTGACCTGTCATCGGGCCACGTTGTGGAAACATCCCCCCACCACGTCGCACATGCTGCAACACATTAACCGACACCCGGCCCATGTGCTTCCTCCTCACCAGAGCGCCAGCGCCGAGGTCACCCGGCTGGTGCCGGCGAACAAAGGCCTGCGAGCCCAACTGCAGGAGAAGGACGACCAGCTCCGGCAGCTTCAGGACAAGTCAGTCGGACGGCTTTCTTCCGTCATTTATTACTTTTCTTTTTGGTGATTGATTCTTGTTTCGTTCCTTCCTTTCATGTCGTCCCTCCCTCCGTTCTTTTCCCTTTGAGTCTCGGAGTCTCGCATCCCGAGCGCGTTCCGGGCCGTTTCATCCGCAGTGTTTGATTCCACCGTGTGGTAGCTCGGCGGCTGCTGCAGTCACTCGCTTCCACATATTATGCACGTCTCAGAGAGAAGGCAAATAAACAGGTAGCGGAGGAATTATTTTGGAAGTAGACGTGGGCGTCCTGTCTGTCATGATGTGTGGTGCTGCCGACGTGGGTAGCTGATGTGCTCGCTGATCAAAGCGTCGTATTGATTGTGTGCTACAGGAGGGACCGTTTCGGCTCGTGACACCGAAACCCAAACACTGTAGCGCTGGCCCGTGGGCTGCGAGTCCTAATGACTAACTTGGAACTCCTACTGCTGCGGCATCTGAAGTCAAATCCAAATCTAGGCAGAACACTGGTTCTGACTAAACAGTGGAAATCTTGCCTTTTTTTTTTTTTTTAGAAGATTAAAAAAAGCCTTCGTTTCTAGCTCAAATAATATAGTGTCTTTACTCTTAAGTTAAGTTACTCTTACTCGTAAGTTCTCTTAAGAGATGTCCAATATGAAACACTTACCTTTTCAACTCTTTAAACCCCTTAATTAACAATCATTTTACCTTAAAAAAGCTGAGTAAAGGAGAATAAAAAAAGATTTCTTTGTGTTTTTTTAAAGAAAAAATAATGATCTTGATTTTGTAACGGACCTTTGGTGAGAAACTTCTTGACTAAAAAATAACTTTCTTTACTTCCCCCTGGGATTTATATATGAGAAATATAGTCATCACCAAGGCCTAACCATTTTTTACCTTTTTTTTCTCATTGAAACATCTTTTCTGTCTCATCAAATTCCCCTCCTTCTGCGTCACTGCAAATCTCTAGATACAGTTAAAATGTTTAATTTATCACACAAGCATACAATTGATATAAGATTTCCTTTTTTAAGTTGGGTGCTCATAAATCAGTGTTGCAGGTGTGGTTTCTTAAATCGACTTTACAGGATAGAAATGAGTCACTTTAAATTTTGAGACAAATGTTGATTTCTACTTTTAAAACAGTCCCTTAAAGGAATAGTTTGATGCGACAAGTGTCACTTGAGATGGAAACACTTTAGTGAGACAATTTCAGTTCAAGATGCATCTAAAACTTCTCCCACTCACCTTCATACGTGTTGGCCAAGATTGGATTTTGAAACAAAACATGTATCTCAATGAGGCGAACCAAGAAGGAGGAAATGTCGATCGATTGGTCCAATCATGTGGTGTTTTGTGTACCTATTACAAAAGCCACAACCCTGCTGTTGAAATCCTGAAATGCAGAGCTACCTATTTTATAAATCCTGATTTATATAATCAGTTATTTTATCATTTACAAGTACAATCTCTTTAATTATCAATGCATGTGCTGACAGATATAACTCTTAGAAGAATAAAGCAGATTTAAGTTTCATATATTTTTCATTGTTAATTGAATAGAGACAACAATCATGTTTTTCTTTTGTTGATTTTAAATGGTTTTCTCTAAAAGCCAAACTAAATGTATGATCTATAAACAGTTAACTCTGTTAATGAGTTGTTTTTTTATGATTAAAACGGTCAGAAATTGCTCTTAACATGATAAATGTTCACCTCTACAGTAGATATCTGGACTTGCAACACGATTCCAAGATTTTAAAAAAAATGAGAAATGTATATATATATACACTATTGTATATTTATTAGGGATGTGTATTGGCAAGAATCTTGGGATACAATACATATCACGATACAGGGACAACAATACGATATATTGGTAAACTTTAGGAACATCAATGTATTGTAAGTAAGTAAGTAATTTTTATTTATATAGCGCTTTTCCAGACCAGGGTCACAAAGCGCTTAAACAATCAAAACAATATTCAATAAAGTATATACTTTAAAGGTCAAGATAATACTGATAACACAACAGGAGTTCCAGAAAATCAAGGAAAAGCCTGAACAAATATTGTGTTTCTTTGAATTAAATTACAGGAAAACTGTTGTAACCAACACATATTGTTGTTACTTGCTTAATATCAGCTCGATTCTAACAGAGGATCTATATTTCGTCTTTCTTAAGAGAAGAAAAACAAGATAAATCAAGTGAGCATTTGCATGTTAAATGTTAATAAATAAATCAATACAATTTGACAGACATAGTTCACAGTGTAGCCGCACAATTCCAAGTTTTTTAAAGAGTATTTTAGAGTTTCCTGTTAGTAATGATGGCGTTCAGCTGTAGAAAGAGAAACTTCCTTCCTTCTCATCTTTGTGTCCTCTTCCTGCCGTCCTCAATAATGCACGCCGAGCATGTGTACAAGCACAGTGGGTCATGTTTGTGTGTGTGACCAAGAGTGCAGAGGATCACAGGCCGACAGAGCGAACATCTCCCGGCAGATCCTCGACGACAGTCGCCGGCCGCTCACACGCGTCCTCCCGCCTCGCTCTTAAAGCGCCAATCCAGTCGCCCGAAAAAGATGGACCCCCTTCTCAGAATGAAAGACATGTCTAGACGTCTCTGAAATATACATCTCAGCACACACACAGGGACCAAGGCTGCTTCGCCTTAAAGAAGAGAAGGGGGGGAAAAAAATGAATTTCAAAGTGCACCGGCATGTCCTCAGTCAATATCCGGCACCGTGGCCCTGCCTTATTTATGAAGCTTCTTCTTTCATCTTTAGCCCTGTTGTCTATCAGCCACATGAAACGTCCACCTGCACTCCATTCTTAACAACATACACAGAGATTGATGTTCGCGCTCACTGGTTGCTCTCGCACCAGCGTGCTATCATTACAATACACGCATGTTTGATGAACAATCGTGCAAGAATCGAAAAAGGGAGAAAAACTTGTGAGTCATTTGGCTTTTAGTTTGTCTCTCTCCTACCATCGCGCTCATAAATAGAGATCACAGGCCCACTACAAAATCCACCATTCTTTTTTATCCTTTATTCTTTTTGGGCTGTCAAAAAAAAAAAGAAAAAGAAGAGCGAACATCCAAAATATATGTTGTCCAACTAATTGCTATTACGGTCGGCGAGCCGGCGCTCTTTAAGTCAACAGCAGATAGTTGTTCGAAAGGTTCAATATGGCTTTTTCTCATTAATGGCCCGATCCACTGGGGTGCGTGGCCCCCTCGGTCCCCGGGCAAAGACTCCGTTTTCATTTCATTTAATGTCACTCCGATAGGACAAGCTCACATTTATTTAGCCAGCCTAGCCCTGAGGGCGCCCGTCCACCCGGGGAACATGGGACATTTACTTACACAAAAGCATCTTCTCCATCTTTGGATGCGTTTACCCCCCCCTTGAAAAAATAGCTGAATGGTGGAAAGGGATCCACGCTCTGGTGAAAATGAATAAAAACGCTTTTAATTAGCCGCATCCTTATGATCTTTATTCTATTTGTTCTAACTCCCGACGGAGCCGACAACCATGGGAACATCTGAAAACAAAATAAAACAATCCGACATGAACGCTCTGAAGCTGTGTCGCCGGCGACGGAAGTGGCAACAGTGGACCCTAGAAATAAAGCTCCTTCAAACAGTTCTTCTCTGACGAGCGTTTCCTGCTGTGGATATTTCACGCGCGCGACTCAAAATGTAATCAACATTTAAAGACTTGATTACAATCTTTCAAGCTGTGTCACTGCTGATTCAGAATGCCGTTTGTCAAAGAGGACTCCCCCGGCCCGGCGCGCCCGAGCACTTTCTAATAAGTGCCAGCTGCATAAATCTATCCCCATCTCATCCGCCCCAGTAAGCCAAACATCATACCAGTGTATTTAGTTGTCATAATGAGCTGTCATGCCTGATACGCTGCGAGGGGACACTGAGCCTTCCATATATCTGCGTATATCTGTGTGTGTGTGTGTGTGTGTGTGAGACTCTCGCTCTAATTATGCATTTGTAACAGACAGATTTTTTTTTTCCCCGAGTGAGAAAATAACACCTTTACATGTACCGAACATATGCAGGAGCAATCACATGGAGCGTGATGTAAATATGAAGAGGCAGTTGGTGGAGGATCTGAGGACGAGGTTGAAGGTTCTGCACGAGACGGAGAGAAGCTACCGCGGTCAAGTGGAGGACCTGGAGAGGAAGGTAAAGAGTAGGGGGTCGAAACATGGCAATTTATTTCATGTTATTGATACTCAATGATTCATAGTGCAGATTTAGTTTTTCTTTTCAAATGATTTTTTACTTTATACTTCAATGAAGTGTTTTTAATATTTAAAAAAAACTTTATTTTTATAAACAATTAACGTTCCTATTCACAGAGTTTGTACATGTTTGTGTTGTCATTAAATTTCATGGCTGCAGTCATTACGTCCTCCAAAGCTAAAGGAAGAATGAAATCCTGAGGACGACTGAGGACAAGAGGATACAGTCAATAAAGGGGCTATTAAATCTGATGTTTGGACATATTTTGGTTTGAAAACAAATGAAAGAAGTTACAAAGTGTCATGTGGTCTGTAAATTCTGCAACACCAGAGTCAAGTATTCGAAAATACTACAAAAACCTGTTACTACAGTATCATAAAATATCTTGTCATGGACAAAACAGGTCCTGGGAGTCGCGTTTACTTCTTTTCCTGATTCCCTTTCTTGAAGAAGCAGCTGTTTCACTCGCTAATTCAAGCCAGGAAGGCTAGAGCTTTGGTTAATTTGGAGGCTATGATGGTCATTTTCGGAGCTAACATTAGCGTGATTGTTTGACAACATAACGTCTTCACCAGGGGTCTCCAATTTGCAGTTTGACAGCCATTTGTGGCCCTTGAGAGGATTATTCTGCAGTTTATTATTTGAAGAATAGTTTTATGATGCAGGTTTAGCAAGGGACTTCGATATTTTCTTAAAACGTCTGTTGTATACAGTACTGAATATAGTCAAGATGACAAATTTGAAAATCCAACAAATAAAATTTGACAAAAATTCTCCGAAATTCACAGTGTATCCACACAAAAATCCATAAAACATTCAAAAACAAAATATTAGTCTTCTGTGCAGAGGAAAGTGGCAAGAAAAGTATTAACCAAAGACAAATATATAAACCCCCCCCAACAGGAGGAAACAGAGTCTTCAGAATTTAACTCAAGTCTACTTTCCACTGCGATGTTGGCGTGTCTTTCATATGCTTTTAACCTTTTTCACAGGTAAAGACCTTGTCAGAGGAGATTTCCAACAAAAAGACGCTCAATGAGTCTCTCAAGAGAAAACTTCACTTGGCAACGACGGAGAAGCTCCAGCATGAGACGTCTTGCTCAACGCTAACTGAGGAGCTGCAGAAGAAGGTGAGAAACCAGCTGTTTGCAATATCCTGCGTTATAAGGTAACATTTGAGGTGTCACAGCAGCAAGTTCACAGTAGAAAAAGAAAAAAAATGAGTCATAAATACATATTAGATTAAGCACACAGTGCAAAGAAATAACAATAATGATACTGATATTATTGTATTTACTGCGATTTTCCTGGAAGAGTTTTATCGTAAATTTTAACAACTTGAGTGTGACGTTATAAGTTGGATAAAAATTTAATTCTTAGCCACAATCGACCATTCGAGCATCCCAAGACTTTCCATGACTTACATGAACCACCATTTCATTAAACTCGGTTTAAAAGTCCACATTAAGGGACGAACACTAAGTTGTATGTTTTCTCACAGTTGCTTGCATGGAACTCTTGGTACTCTGGTTTCCTCCCACAGGGTAAAAATACACGGTGGTTGGAACCGAGTGTGTGTCTCTGTGTTGTCTGTAACAGGCAGGGGACCAGTTTAGGGTGTCCCCCACCTCTCACCCAAAGTAGCTGGGACAGGCTGCTGTCCCCGAGACCCCAATTATGGGGGTCGATGGTAGAAAATGGATAGATAAAGTGTAAAAAATAATAATAATAACTAAAACTAAGTACAAACATGTATTGTATGAAGCTTGAGTTGATGAATATATTTTAAATTTGAATTAATAGCTGATGTTACTTTGAGTGAAGGAAAGTTCTGATCGAAAGTATGTTTATCAAATTAACTTCACCAGATATAACGTTATTATACAGTAGTTAAGTGAACGACTAAATGCCACCTATGACCTTAAGGATAATTAATCATTCAATCTTGTTTTTTTTTGTTGAGAACCTTTTGGAGTAAGATCATTAACGGCTCGTGAAACTGGGATAAGGATATAACTGCGACAGTACTGTGCCTCACAAAGAATTCAGACATGTAATGACAAATCATTGTGACTTTAAAATAACCCTGGTGTCTGTTCTTTGAGGTTCAGCTCTAAGTCAGTTTCCTAACCTGACAAATAGTCGTGATGGTTTGATGAAGTTTCATGAAACAGTTTCATGTTGTTTAGAGGTCAGTAGGTGGCGCCATCAGTTTATGAATGATGTTTCATTAGAACAGTTGTTCAAAACAAAGGAAAATAGCGCAGAGAACGCCATCTAGTGGACTCTGAAAATAATGACACTGCTTCATGAAGCTTCATCAGACCATCACTAACGAATACCAACAATAATCAATAGCTCAGATGATTTGGGAAATAATAATCCATATTTATATTCAAATTTGGCTCCAGATCAAATTCTTAGGTTGAATTGTCATTACACTTAATTTATGGTGAATACCTGCCCTTATATCAGACTCATGATCTCTGTAAGTAACAGGAATGATTCTGAGAAATAATGTGACATTTTCCCCCTATTTTTTCTCCGAAGCGAAAAAAAGTACATCGCACCTCTCAGCTGACCACTTCTGCCCATTATTTTTTCCTTTACAGGAGAAGCGCATAAATGCCCTACAGGCTCGTGTGGGAGCCGGTGAGCAATCTTTGGCTAGGATGGAAAGGACGGCCACTGAGCAAATGGAGGGGTTGACCCGGCAGAGCTCCCAAGCTTTGGAAAAGCTTCAAAAAAAGCTCAGCGAATCCCACGCTCAACTGCAACAGCTCCAGTCTTTCATTAAGGTACTCTCCTCCTGTATCTTTCATCGCTGGTTGATGTCATTATTCTCTGCTCTGTGGGTACGTTCAGCCACGGGTTCTTAAAATGAATCCTCCTTCGTCAAATTTCCGTCTTCGAGTGTCAAATACGAAACTACATGTGCTTTAAAAACGGATATAAAAATAGCAGGTTATTCAGTGGTGATGCATAAAAGGAAGGTTCCGATTGAAAACATAATTAACCTAAAGATGGTTTACAAGGAACAAAGAAACGGCACTATCAGACAGGGAAGGACAGGCGACATGGTCAGCGGGTCGTTGTCAGGAGGCGGAGTCGACGGCAAGATTCCCGGAAACGTCAAACTTCCGTAAACAGATAGAATCTCGACGTCCTTGAGCACTTTTGGGAAGTTATTATACCAGTCAGTGTTTCTCCAGCTTGTCACAGTCAAATCAGATGGATGGCTTTATAATGGCACGTGTCATTACGTATGCACATTCTTTTTTGCCCAATTACTGGGAAGCGATAAAGAGCGTCGCTGGCGGAGACTGCCAGCTCAGTGGGAACGAGCCCATTTGTTTTTGTTAAGCCTAATCCATCACCTTGATGTGTGTATGTTTGTATCTGGAAGAGGGTGATAAAGGCCGTCCATCAACCTCGGCAGAGCTGGCAGCTGTCCGTCAAGTACCCCGGCACAGATAGTGGCCACAGACGGGGTGGGGGGGGGGGAGACATTTGAGTATACGCTGGTCCCCCTCGTACTACGGCGGTTCACCTTTTACCATTTTTACCGTTTGTTTTTCTGCATTAATTTTTGTATATTTAAATGAATTGTTGGCGTCTCAAAGGACAAGGTTACGAGACGGTCTGTAGTTTTTGTAACATAATTTGGTAACTAATGCACAGGTGGCTGTTCAAACATGCTTTACTTGTCTCATAACACCCTCACTACTTTAAACCCTGAACTTAACCACTATGAAAATAAATGAATCTTTGGTCCGGTATTTAAAAAAGTGATCTGTTTTCTTTTTAACTTGTGTGTCTCACAATGATTACGAGTTATAAAAATACTAATGGAAACCCATCATATATACACTTTGCAGTACAATTTTGTAAATTTAAAAGAGGCATTTATTTAGAAACAAATAATGAAAAAGAAACATAAGACGCACGATTAGTTATATGCGTTCTGCAAGGGTTTTGTCATTTAATGGAATTAGTGGACGATGTCTATATTGTATGGAGATTATTAGTAACTTCTCAAAAGGCTTGTCTTAAAGAATTAATCACAGACTTAAAAACTTCCATTGTTGAAGGTCATAGAAACGGTTTTAAAAAATATACATTTTAACCCAATATCAATGAATAGAATCTTCAGCCTGGTATTTAAAAGAAGGAAAACATGTGAGGGTGGGGAGGCAGCGCGATCAGAGAAGCTGTAATATATTCAACGGGTGAAATATTATTAAAGAGCAACTCTTGTATGGAAGAGTGTGTGAAGCGCTTGTGAAGGGTTTATAAAAAGAGCAAGGAGGTCCTAACATGTATTTGAATAGTGAAGAATTAAACGCACACTTTTACCTTTGCATTCATGTCTTTATGTACGTTGTGTGTTTGGCCACAAATATTAACATCCTACATCCTCACGCCTGCTGTTTTCCATTCGTACATACGTTTATAAATATGTATCGCTCTCTAAGTCTTTTCCCATAACCTTTGGATGCCTGGCTATTGTGTTGTTGTTGAAGATTCACATCAGCGTTTGTCCGCCCCTGGCTCCTGTGATCCCCTATAAGAACACCAAGCCCTTTGATTGGACTTCCTGACGTCCAGAGGAGATTTACTCTTGTCATGTATTGATCAGAACCGGAGGGCTGCACATGTGTGTGTGAATGAATGAGTCTGTGTGTCGTTATGAGCTTTTTTTTTTTTGTTCTTTGTTCGTGCATGTGTGTGTCTGTGTGTTGCTGTTTATGTGTCGTTTCTTCCTTGTGTTGAAGCGAACCCTTCTGGCCCTGTACATGCCCCGGGCTGTAAGAAGTGCCGCTGAACTGCTGAACAGTGGCCTCGTGCAAAGTCACGACTTCACAACACACACAAGGACTCACTAGAGGTTGTACAACACAACACAATGTTGTCCTAGCAGCCATTTAAGTGTCTTGTTTTTTTCCAATTTGTTTGCCTCACAATGATTATGAGTTGTGAAGAAAACTAATGTACACACAACATGTATACTCTCTGTAGTACAATTTCATGGTGATGTTAGTGTAAATTATGCATTTATATAGATACAAATAATAATTCAATCTTATAATCAAATTAATGGACGACTTTTATATTGTACGAAGGAGCTTTAAGGTGATTAATTTAACTTCCAAAAAAAGTTAGTATTATTTTACTTTGTTCGATGCTATTGTTCAAATCCAACGAAAATAAATCAAATTAGACGTACATATTATATTTAATGTTTCGGCTTTTTCACATTACCGCTTAAGCTGCTTCTAATTGTAAATAAAATTAAATATATATATATAGGTATATATAATCCAGTGCAAACGAGCACTAAAATGCTATTTAAGGAGACTTACTTACTACTAACTCATTTTAATTGCAGTAAAAAAGTTTAATTTTGTAGTTTTCTTTAATCTAGATATTGTTGCTGATTTGCAAACGCCTTAACTTCAATGTTTACCAGAACCACAGCTACGATCTTTACCTACATGGGTCGAAAAGGAAGTACCGAAACTTGGCAGCGAAAGACGAAGCATGTCTTGATGCTCGGTACTACGGAAGCTTTTCGGTCTTTGCCACAAAAATAAGTCTGACATTCAACTTGGAAGATTCTTTCTGCTACATTGTTCTACACTATGAAGACGCAAGGATACTAAAGACTAGTGTTTTTCATCCATCTAAGAAAAAGAATCAAGGCTCTGGGGTCGAATCTGGCTTCATGCGGCCCACACTATTGTTAGATTAAAATCCAATTATTGATATATATTATATATAAAAATGTATAGATACAATTTATTCTACAGCATCTTACATCTGTCATCGAACATCACTAATCTACATTGTTTTACAGTTCGTATACATCAATGATATTAATATAATAAATGTTTTCTTTGTCTAATTGTATCGCTTTCCCTCTCTTCCTGTGCGAGTCCAACCCGCCTGCGTTCCCTCGCGTGCAGAGAGGTTTATCAGGCTTTTTATCGTATAGAAGTTGTCATTTAGCTGCTCATTTGATCCCTTCCTCTGAACCCTAATCCTCACGCACTTCAAATTGGCCCTTTGGCTCTAGTGATTGAGGCCCGGGTCAGGATAAGAGCTCCTAATGAGCACACATGGACGCGAGCATCGACACACGTGTACGTTCAAACACCCACCCTGCGAGCTTCTGTTGTGACGTTCGCTTAATCTCGCTATAAATTTATTCCAAATGCAGGTCAGTTAAATCCAACCTCTCGCTAGTGACACGGAGTGGAGTCTGGTAATGAGCCATGTATATCTTGAGGGCGAACACAAATCCGCTTTCTCACCATCGTCTTTCTCCGACAGGAAAGAGGCAATTGTTATGATTTCATCTAAGCGCCCGTTGCTTCTTTTTTCTTTTCACACCTACACAGAAGTCGTAGGGCACCTGTGGATCTATTTTCCTGCCAATTTAATATTTAATTGGACAACACTGATCACACTTCTGTTGCATAGACGGATGAAAAAGCCCTGGAGTCCAAAGAAGTAAAAACCACGTGTCGAGTCAAGTGAGCTGTTGGTTTTCATTACTTAGATTATAGTGTAATTATGGATGTTTCACTTCCACAATTGAGCCTTTAAAACATAAATTAAAAAGGAAATCTGTTATTATAAGTACAGTTAAAAAAAACTTTGATCAAACTCATTAGACCGAAGCATTGTTTGATTTATATAATTTAAAATCTGTATCGTCAAACTGTATCTAAAATGTAAAGGATTAAGTGTATTTACATACAACATACTCTTATAGAAGCCTAAACTATAAAAACTTTAACAAATGTCAAAGACTTTTCTTTTTGTTAACTTTTAAACATAGCTTTACAAGTACTTGAATTAATTTTTAGGCTGTTTTTTAATTTATTTTTTATTCAGTGTTTTTAATAACATTATCAATAATATAATGTTAATAATTTGGTTCATTAGACATTGTTTTAGGGTTGCTAATGATGCTAAGCTAACGTTTGATTTAGATTTCCAGTCTAGCTGATCTATTTCTTGGTTTGAGACCATACAGACATTATCAAGCATAAGAAAAACTTCTTTTTTTTTTTAAATACAATTGCTTCACCAAATTTTTTTTTAAATACAGTGTTTTGCACTGATATTTTGCAGACTATGAAGGCATGGATTAACATAACATCATAACTTTATAACAATAATAATACAAGTTTTACCATTCCACCAAAAAACTATTTTTTTCTTTTGTTTATTCGATTATTTAGTGAATTTTCATTTGCAAATGTTTTTTCTGTGATTTTATTTGTGTCAATTCATTAAATGCAGCGTAACCATTCCTATATATATATATTATTGAATTTTGTGTCAATCAATCCGATGAAGATAAACCATAATCAGATTGATTTTAAAGAAAATGAAATCTTGTCTCATCAAGTTTTAGCCATCATAAATTATTTTATTGTATTTTTCATTCATCTCCACCATCTTTTACTTTCTGTCTCGTCATAGCTTTTGTTGTCAATTCAGTTTTTGTATTTATTTTAACATGTGAAAAGTGAAGGCAGTTTTTCAGAAATGAAAATAACACCATTGTTGTTGTTTTTTGTCTTTTAGGATCTTGTATTTGTGTCCTTAAGTCTTTGTAAACAGTGTCTCTTTGACTTGATTGCTCATATTGTGTTCACCCAGTACACGTTATACACTTTGTGTACTACGAGTCTCTCGCTTCCCACGTCCGACCATCTACCCCAAGGTCGGCCCTTCAGCAGGCTTACGAGGGAATGATACAGAAGATTATTGCCTCGATCAATAAGCTCAAAATGAAGCAAAGGGGAGTTTACTTTATTGAGTTTCTCGAGTACAGTGGCAGTTTTAACATTTAATTGTCTCTCTGTATTTAGAGCAAACTCCCATTTAGTGCCTGACAACTGTGTCTTCCCGCGGCTCAGGTGCCATTCACCCGGGCACCATTTGAAACAGCGCCTCCTAGCTTAATTATTAACAATGTTATGCTACCCCGTTGTACAGTGAGACATCCAGGAAGTAAATAAATAAATGAATGGCTGTGTTTTCAGCCGCGCCGTGCCTCTCGCTCTCTGATGCACGATTCTTTGTCTGTAGAGATTTTAGCGAAACTTTCGGGTGCGTTTGATATCAAGACGTGTTCCCTCTGCTTCAAATCGACAGGGCAGCCGACCCTGAGGTCCGTATTCCAACAAGAGGGTTCTTTAAAAAAAATGAGCAAGAGAATCTTAGTGTGTCAAACTCGATATTCCTTCATAATGTACCAGGCCTCTCTTGGACATGCTTGATCAATTTCATTTATTCATCTGCCCAGGCAGAGCTTTCCCTGCTGCCTCTCCGTGTCCATTTCATCATCCTCTTTTTTTATTCCCTTTTTCTCCACCTCCTTCAGGCCTTGGCCAGTGAAATACTTTTAGACGTTCAAGAGGTCAAACAGCAGCTGATGAAGAGGAGGAGGTTGAGGCAGGCCGACGCGGCGGCGGCAGCGAAGGGCGGCCGCTCGGCCATGATCAAAGCCAAGTCCATCGCCGCCTCCATACTCAACATGTCGGAGAACGATCTCGCCGAGATGATGGACGCCGATCAGGTAAGGCGGCGTGACCACGCCTCGCCGTTTTAACATCCGACAAGTTTCACCCGAAATCTCAATCACGTCCCTTTTTTTTTAAATGGTCAAATCTGCACATTTTGACCTCTGCAAAATAAATAAGAAGAGTTTAAACTATTGATCTTTTGCTTTCGGCGGTTTTCTGTCATTTGACACAAGACGGCTGCTGCGATGAGCATTTATATCGTGGATCGGAAAAGAGAGATAAATAATAGCTAGCTTCAGTTGACCTGTGTCTCGCTGTCTTCCGCCCCAATTTGGACTCTATTTTTCAGTCAATTATAATGGACATGAGCCAGTTGACCCTCGGATGGAGATGCAGAAAATGAAAAACCTTAAATCGCCAAAATACGACGAAACTTAATCTTTAAAAAAACCTTTCAAATGAAGAGGTGGCTGCGAGTGCATGTCATGCATCAGCTGAAGTGGCTGAGGAGGAGATAGCTTGATAGAAAAAGCATTCCTTAAGACGTCCATTCCATCACTCATCTGTCTCCACCCAGGAGTTGACAGGAGCACTTTTTGGTTTGAGGTGAAAGTTCTTGTAGTTTCTTTTGTTACATTTCTTTAAGTTGCCTAACTTTTATATTTCAATATTGTTTATACTTTAAGAGGATCGTTAAGTATTTTAGGGTTATTAATATTATTGATAATGTTACATGTAGTATAAAATGTTATATCCATGTTTTCACCGGGCCTTAGAAACTAGTTCGCCTTCAATCCAAGTGACTAACTTAACATTTAAAAATTAAAAATTAAAAATAAATAAAGAATTGAGATTTTTCCCACTTGGTTTTTCAGCATATATCGCACAAGTTGAAAGGAGAAATTGGACAGGAAGTGTCTCCTCTGGTCAGTGTCATTTGCCTTATGAAACCCACCTGGCAGTGTCACCACGATTTCAAGCTTTAACATCATGCTAAAGTCCTCTTATTGGTTGTTCAAGCTCTTTTGAGTTCATTTAGTTGTAAAATGTTGTCATTTGATGTCACATTATTACTATTATTATAGTATTTATTCTGTATTCAAATGTGGTAAACATAAAACATTCATTGCAATAATATATATTTTTAATAATCCTAGATAATGAATTAACATGACTTTTTCATGTATTAAAGAAGACCAAAAGGTGTTCATAAATGCATCTAAAATGGGGTAAAATATGAAAATATGGTGGCCCACTATGGCCAAAAACAACCAAAAAGGCCAGTTGTGACATGTTTTTTTTCTTTTCGTTTTCTTTTTCTTGATTTTGGGGCAGTCCAGTCCCATCTTTGATACAGAATTATCTATGTAATCTTGAGCGAGGTTATTGTGTTAGATAAAATAAATGATTTGTTTAATTAAACACTTTATTTTTAAATCATATTTGGGCTCTTAAGTAACTAGAAGGAGGAATCTCTGGGAAATTTCTGAGACATGTTTTCAAATTGTTAAATAATTTGAAAGTACTGAAAAGAAAAAAATTATGCATAATAGAGTTTTCTGAATATATGAGGAAAAATTCATGTGCAATAAGCAAAATGTTTTTCTTTACACCTAACATTAGGGATGTCATAAAATATAGATACGACGATATATCGCGGAATCCTTTTCCACGATAATGTAAAGATGTTTGACCTCACTTTTCATTTTTAGCTTGCAAATCATATTATGTGTTTGCATAGTTTTCTTAACAGTTTAAAGTTCAATAATGTGTGTGTGAAATAAAATAATTAAATTTTTGACCTATATCATTTAAATATTCACGCAGTTTGTTCTCATTTCTGTTGCATCTAATCTTCCTTCCGCTGCTGGAGTTACACTGTAATCCAGCAAGATCCTGGTAATGACTGAGGACGAGAGGATACAGTGGACTCCAACGTCTTTTAAAGTTGATGTTTGGACATATTTTGGTTTCAAAACTAATGAAAGCAGTTACGACTTCGTCAAGAGTCATGTGGTCTGTAAATTTTGCAACACCAGAGTCAAGTACTCGACAATACTACACATATATCCTTGTTTCTGCAGTTTCACTATATATCGTATCGTTGACCCCTGTATCACATATCGTGTCAACAGATCCTTGCTAATACACAGCTCTACCTAAAATGTTTTCTCATGTGCTTCTCGAAACAAGAGGATGTGATTGAAAATCCAATTGTTGGTCAACGTTTTATTACACATCACCTGCTCTCGCATGCATCGTTGGGCCAACTGTTCTCCGCGGCTGTGGAATGGCTGGTGAGCATCAAAGAACCCGGGAGTGTCGGTCGGCTCCCATCCGTCTCCGGGAAACTTGTTGTCGAGTTAATGATCCAGATGTAATAAGGCTGTAATTGCCTGGCCAGTTTGTTTTGCACCTAATGTTAAATTGAGGGTCAGAGCTTTGCTATATTTCTACCAAGGGTGGACAATTATGTTCACTCTGACTGCTTCTCACACTGTGTTTATCTTTGATGTAGCTTTGAATGTTGCATTCTCTCCCTGCTGCGTCTCCCTCGCCCGCCTGCTTTCAGCGAGTTATTTTAAGTACCAGTCACTAATTAGGCACACTCCGGAAAAAAAAAAAAGGGGGAAAAAAAAAAAATCCCATCATGTTGATATCTCGAAGGATCGCACCTTTTGTTCCAGGAAGCAGGAGAAGTCCTGGAGGAAACCGGTTCACGCTTAATCGGAATCTCAACACATCCAGACCTCGGGAGTCGGCGCGATGCTATGGATGTTGTGCGATCACGAGTTAATACGGCTAATATTTTTCAATATGGAAAGAGTTTCAACAGTATTTTACTTCCAGGAACAATGTTTGACCAATCACAGCAGAGTGGGCGTGGCTATGGTGAACAAAATGTGATCGTCTGAACAAGTGGGCGGAGCTTAAGATCATTTTCTAATGTAAATATTTAAATGAATAAATAGTTTTTTACAAACAGACACTGATGATACAATAGAGTCCAACATCTATTTCACAACACATTAGTTGACCTTTAAGAGCAAAGTGCGATGATATACATTTGGTTCTCAAGAGTAAGTAAGTAAGTCATTTTTATTTGTACAGCGCTTTTCCAGACCAGGGTCACAAAGCGCTTAGACAATCAAAACAATATTCAATAAAGTCTATACTTTAAAGGTCAAGATCAAACTGATAACACAACAGGAGTTCCAGAAAAATTAAAACTAGTATATGTAGAAATGTTTCTGCAGAGGTTTCATATGCTTTTATTCTGTTATCCGTACTTTTATTTTGAAAAAACATTGACCGTAGTCTTTACTGGTTGGAGCCGCGTGATTGTCAATTAAAGTAAATTAAAAATGATTTGCATAGTTGACGAAAAATAGCTAGTTGTTGACTTTAGGCCGGTAAAGAGTAAAAATGCATAAGGTTAAGATGGTTTGTTTATTTTTCTTTTATGTCAATTAGATACTGTTTAGTCATTTTTTTAACATCACAGCAAACTAATGCTGTTTATCGTCTCTTAAATTAAGTTCTTCCTCGTCAATGAACATCAGTGAAAGACAATAAATATATAGAGTTAAACTACACCAGCGATTGATAAAGTTGTTTGTTTCATTGAATTTGAGCATTTCTTGAAATTGACATTTTAAAAACTGGCTTTTATGTCATATTGCCATGTTGTGTTCATTTTTATTATTCATATTATTCATATTCATATTTTATTTTATGCTTTGCATTGAGGGAAATGAAATACAAACTTTAGTTCATCTTATTGGATACGTTTGTATAATTATTTTTTTGTTATCTTATTAATATTCTCTTCTATCTTGACGGCCCCTTGCAGTATACAATGTGCCTTAGGAAATGTAGTTGTCCACCCCCTTAGTATCAATAATCACTCTTTAGTGTTGAATTGATCAATACGAGTGGAGCTATGATATGTTATTGATTTTAAAAGCATCCTTTTTTTTTGTCAGCTGTTAAATGATTCGTAAACATGGTCTTAAAACACATGCTTTGTTAGTTTTTCTGCCTTTTTATTAACTGATTTCTTTGTTGAGAAAATGATATGACTCCTGTTTATTTTCACGAAAATGCACATCAACAAATATACACCGGATTCCCTGTTAAAATGTTTCCAATCCATGATACAGGATATTTTGTTTTATTGACTTTTGTGCTCACAGGGAGCGGAGGCCTGTCTGGACCATACGGGAGAACGTGATTGGCTGGAGCAGATAAACCACATCCTTCAGCAGAAGGTGAGACCTCTCTCTCTCTTTCTCTCTCTCTCTCTCTCTCTCTCTCTCTCTCTACTTTAAAACCTAATGTCTCCAGAAGAAGTCACATACATTCACTTCTTCATCGGTAAAAAGGTGGAGAAAGAAAGAACCGTTTGTTCACATTGCTGCATGTGTTCGCAATAATAGTCGTAATAACAGTTTAGTTTTTAAAATAAGAATCGAAGAATGATTCAATGCAGGTAAAATACTTTATTTTCTAAAATAACTTTTTGTTTTTTTAAAAGTTTTAAACTACTTTCCAAAACCACTTTCTAAGCTTTTCACATGAACCAAGTTCACCACAATATACCAAAGTTTTGTGAAGACACCTTAAGCAGTAAATGTCAAAAAAAGCAACAAAAAAAAAAAGGTCCAAACTGTATTTGATACTGAAATTTTATACGCCACCATTTTTTTCGAAAAAGCTCCAGCAACTGTTATGGAATAAACACCCACATCTGTCTTCTTCCTTAACTCGGACCAGACGGCCAGAACACAATATGGAGCCAAACCCAGAAGGGCCAAAATATATGTATTGTGTGTATTATTGTGGCAGATTTAGATAAATGTGTGTATCGTTTCACTTTTGACAGCAGGTGTAGTTGAAGGCATTTTTCTTCTTTATAAATATGTCTTTTTTATTAATCTTCCTCTCTCTTTGCGCTTGATGGATCTACTGACTCCTTTAAGAAACATCTTAAGACGTTTCTATTTGTTCAGGCTTTTCCTTGAATATCTTGAACTCCTGTGTTGTTCTCAGTTTTGATCTTGATCTTTGAAGTATATACTTTATTGAGTATTGTTTTGATTGTTAAAGCGCTTTGTGACCCTGGTCTGAAAAAGCGCTATATAAATAAATATTACTTACTTACTTACTTATAATATTTAAATCCATAGCTTCTTTATTTAATTGAATTAAACAGATTGTGGGTTTTGAGGTCAAAAACATGTGTAAGAAAATTTTAGTTCAGTCATGAATCTCACAGAATTATTTAATCTAAAAAACCTTGTTTTGTCCAGAACGTATCTTTACGAGCATGTAAATATTCTCACCGACAGTGAGGCCGTTCCAGAGGAGAGCGGGATCAATAATATTATACACGAGAAGTTGTCGAGTAAGCCTGGAGAGCAACAGGACAGGAGTAGTACACGGGCGGCTACAAGCACAAGTCACTGAATCCTCGGTGTGCTAGTGAGCGGCCACTGGACTGTGAGCCTCGCTCCAGTGCTGTCAACGTCCTTTTTCGGCTGTGATACGTCGTATGATGGAGAGCGCCGGGGTTCTGTGTATGTATGTGTGTCTTGTCGGCGCTCTTGTCAGCGGCTGCCGCGGGCACTCATGCGTCGCCTCCGCACCACGACACACACCAGGCACTGTTCTCTTGTTCCCCAGATCTTCTGCTGACCTTTCCACCTTCCATCGCCCCCTCCCACACTACCGCACACATAAACACACAACCAGCTCAGAACTGAATCCATGTTTTTTCCTTCTAGCTGGACAGCTCTCAGTCCCTGTTCTCTTGTCTATCTCCGCCATCCAGCACTGTCCCACTTTCCTCTCTCTCTCTCTCTCTCTCTCTCTCTCTCTCTCTCTCTCTCTCTCTCTCTCTCCCTCTCTCTCTCTCTCTCTCTCTCTCTGGCTCAGACCCCGAGGCAGCTTGTTAGTGGGGAACTAAATATTGATTTGGCGGGCCTGTCGATGCCGGGAGAATGAGCTAGTGTCCACTGGAGACCTCCGCACCGGCAGCCTGCTATCGACGTTTTCCGTGGGCAGAACAGGGGTTACGTGGGGGGTTGGGGGGGCGGGGGGGCCTGGTGCGGGGAGTAAAGCAGGAGAAGAGCGAGTATGACAAGGCTGAGACTCGCCCTCCGGTCCCTGTAGAGACTGCTGGGACCGCTGCAGACACCCCACCCCACGCACCCCCCCTCTGAAACTGACTCTTTTTAAAGCCCTTTCAAGTCCATCTTCCTGCCTTTTTCTCGACCATGTATAGTTTTTTGTGTGTGCGTATATTTATATATATATATACTGTTTATAGATATATATAGATGCAGGAAATGTGAACAAATATAACGGTCATATCCACTTTGTGCGCCTGATAATCGGTGTATTCAACAATTCTTGTCGCTCTAACCAACAAGCAACTAAAGTGTTAATTTAAGTGTGTCTTAAATAGATGTTGGACTCTATTGTACTCATCAGTATGTGACTGTTTGTACAAAACTGTCTTTTCATTTAAATATTTACATTAGAAAAGGATCCAAAGCCCCGCATACTGAAAACATTTTTGTTTGTTTTTCTGGAGATTAATTCTTGTTTACACTTACCACGCCCACTCTGCCGTGATCGGTCAAGCCTCGAGGTTTGTCACCGCGTGTCATCAATCCCAGATGTCCTCACCTACAAGGGACTCGTTGTATAAACAAAGCAGGGCATGATTACAGTTGGCTGGAGGAGGAGTGAAGACCTTATCAGATCATAATGGACTCCGCTCTTGTAACCTTTTGTTCGCTGAGATTTCAGACGGGGGAGAACTTTATAAAGAAATAAGTTCAAATTATGGTCATGATGAGAGACTTACTGCATCTTTAAGAAGAAGACTTCAACATTTGAAGAGAGTTAGGTTTTCACATTAGTTGCCCTTTAATTCACAACGCAAGGTTCTGTAGGGTTACTCCATAGTATTGACTGGCTACTGAGCCTCGTGGACTAAAACGGAGTAATACGTAAAATGTATTATGGTGTGTATAAGGACCCCAAAACAGATCCTGTAAGGACATCCTTACAACTTGGTTTTAGACTTAATGCTATTAGTCGTACTGTAACAAAAAAGGCACCTTATAATCCTGTGCGCCTTATTTATGAAAACAGACTGTTTGATAGTAGGCCTTATGGTCCAGGAATTATGTTAATGTTGAAAAGTTATATACTGTTGCATAAGCATCACTGTAACATTACTTTTTTAAATATATTTTCTGTCATGATTGATTCAATTAAATCAGTCAAGACTCTTTATTTAACAATGCACCCCACTACTGGTGTGTCATGTGACCACCAACTATTTACAGTGGGTCAGAGAGAGTGTTTTCATATAAAGTACTGAGAATGTTTTAAGTGACCACAAAGATAAAATGGAAAACCCCAAAAATGCAAACGTAGCAACAGAGGTTATTGCAGTGACAATATCCTGACACTGGGGGAGCCAGACACATTTTTTTTTTTAATGTACCTATTGCTGCTTTAACACACATATTTGAGCCTTGGTTATGTTTATTTAAACATGTAAACTGCCATCGTCGGGTTGAAATCTGGGTTGAAGTAATTGAAATCAGTTAAAAAGTAAGAATTTGTAGAATAAGAAGGCTAATAAGATCTTTTGGTTTGTGTAAATGACAAGCTCATGAATAGATGAAAGTCCTAGTTAAAGAGATGAAGATGGTCTTAAACTCACTTGCTTCTCTTCCTTCTATAACAGAGGATCAAATGGGTCTAGGTTGGTCCATTTGCGAAGCCCGGTCTGTCACCCGTCTTGTGACAGTAATGGTCTCTATAATTACTGCCCATATAGAAGTATGCTTTGACACTCACCCGAGTTAACAAGAGACTGAAATAGTCCCATTGACAAGAGAGGCTGAAAGATCTCCTTCCGTCACTGGCCGGCTGTCACGAGAAGATGATGAGGATGTGTTCGCGCTGCGTGTGGATCGTAGTAGAAGACATCTTGTCTGTGTCTAATAGAGCTGCCACAGGGACAGCACTTTATTATCTCGGTGGCCCTGTCAACGGAACCCATCACTCATGCGATGTGTGTGTCGTCTGTGCTGCCAACGAAAAGGGAGACATCACTTGTCAAATAGTTGTGTTATGCATGTGTGGAGGATTATCGTTTACTTTCTGGCGAGGGAAAGTGGCATGGATTCCACCAACCCCACCACCCCCGACCCCCCCCCCACACCCATGGTCCCAAGCGTCCTCTCAAAGTAAAATGAAACATTGCTTCCTTTCCCCCCATTCCTCACTTCTACTGGTGAGTTAATGAAATCAAACCCTCCGCCTCGCAGTCCAGAGCCACCTTCAGCGCCGCATTGCCAGGATCGAGGGACGTTGCTATCTAATAATCATGAGCAGGCCAGGGGGTGTGCTGTATAGCTCCATCGCAGCCCACCATGAATAAGGCCAACAGCGAAGATGGAGTGTCCATATGGGCCGTGGGGTCCAGGCACCAGCCCAGGGAAGCATTGATTTAATTGCCTTTGGTTTATTTGTGGAGTCCTAATTATTGACTGGAGGTAGAATTTAATGGGCCAAGTCTTTATGAAGACAGGGAAATGACTGTCTTCTGCTGCTGGCCAATAATGAACAGGACGAGATGGTCGTGAAAGTGTGTGCGGGCGCACTCGCACGCGCTCCCACTTGATCATTTTTCAGACTCATTTTGCGCACACTCCCCTCCACCTCCCGGCCTCATGACAGTATAATAACGTTTAAAAAGTCATTGACTTTGTTGATTCCTTTACGAGAGGACAGTGGTTTGGTTTACTGGTAGCGCACGGGTTGCTCGACGGGCCCCGCTAATATTTACCTCCCGATCACGCCCCGGGGAGGCGTCCGGCTTCACTTCTCATCAGCCTCCAAACTAAACAAGCGGGCGAGAACACTAGGACGGCGAGACTCAACCGGTGCTTATCGAGCGAGCCATCCTGAAGTCATCGCCTTTTTTTTTTATCGAATTAAAAGAAAAAAGATGGTAGTTTCACGCCGATCACAAAAGTGTTGTTTTGCATCCGGGCAACTGCAGATGCAAAACTGCCTCACACATCACTCACCGAATTAGAGCAGTGCGAAGCTTCCCCATTGTTGTCGTTTCTGGCAGGATCTTGTGTTGTGTGGCTCATTATGCATCTGTAATGACAGCGCACCGCTCGCAGTCAACACTCCTCTCTGAAGGAAAGTGGCTCTAATTAAGCCTCATTTAATGATTGAGCTAATTAAATCAGGCCCTCTTTTTGTCTGTTTGTGTGCGAATGGGACTCGAGTCGAGTGTGTTACTGTAAATATGGCACGGCGGTGACTCGAAGCCGAGCTCCCGCGGGACCCAGTATTTCTATTGGAATCCCACTGATGTGTGTTTACATAAATAAGTGGAGCTTTCGGGGGGGCTTCGTCTCACAACCATTAGGCTCTTGACTGAGCGCTTAACCTTTTCATCTTCAAATGCCTCATTTAAGAACGTCGAGCGAGTGACTAAGTATGACGACAATAAGTCAATAGTCTTAGTATGAAAGATAAACCTAAGAAAGATAACTTTTTTTTTTACCAAACTGCCCATAACAATAAGTATGACACTGATTATGATATTCTTTATTATACTTGAAGATATATGACTCTATCAAACACTCACTAAGCAAATTCATTTTCTTTAACATAATATTCGCTGTCATTGGAACTCTCTGTAATTTGTGTCATCCATATGATATGTTACTTATTTTTAAACACTGGCATCTTTATAGGTCAACCTCAACATGGACATTTATCTACTTTGATTTTAACTAACCATGCGTCCGGCTACGAAAAATAACTTGGCGGAAAAGGTTTCTAGTGAGAAACATATGGCTCTATTTGCTCCAGTGGACCAGTATGAATGGATTCTTGCCATTAAACATAAAACTACAAAAGCACTGAGATACAACATACCATTGCCAAGGAGATCATGTTACACGACTATACTTCGTTATATAAAAACGGCGTATATACGATATTGAAACTTGGCAACCCTAGGAAAAGTTGAATGAACAATAACAACAGGTCACATTATTTTTCGGGGCTTATGTGGTGGGACAGTTCTGAAGCCATACAAGTGAATAAAGAACCCTTTAAGGTCTCAGTGGATCCAGATTACTTTTTTAAAACGCCACCAAAATGTTATCATCAGGGTCAGATTTAGAAATAATATTTTTGCCAGCTTTGAGTTGTTTTTTTTGTGGTGTCAGTACAGAATCAAATAATAAATACATTAATAAATACAGAATGTAAGAGACATTACCATTAAATAGCATATACAGTATATCATGAATAAGTTATCCAAAAAAATACATTAAACTTTATAATATTGTTGATCTGGACAGCAGGACGGGTAGAGAGTAAATCATATTGACCATTATCAACACGTTTAAATTTTCATCACCAATTGTATCGTCTTACAACCCGTCTTGACGCACCTTCATCCGTCAGCTGAGAGGTTAGCGATGTTGGTTGCATCAATAAAGCCGGTTAGAGCAGCTAATAAACTTCGCTTCATCGTCTTCTGTGTGACAGTGAGCTGAAGGCGTAGAACCGCTCCTTTACCGCGGAGGCTTCACGCCTTATTACCCAGTCAATGAGCCTCTGTCTCTCTCTTCATTGCCAACTTTCACCTAAAGGCTGCATCCCTTTTGTATGGATATCACTTTTCTATATTTAAACCCCAGTGGCTCCGGAATCACCTCCTTCTCACACCTAATGAGAAGGAACCTGAAACAAAGGCCCGGTGCGTTCCCATGTTTAATCGAGGGTTTATTTAGGTCAGATCACTAACAAATGCATGTTGCACACCGAAATGATGTTTCCAAACACTGTATCAAAAAAGAAAGATTTTTAATTACGCTATTTGTGGCCCCAAGTGACCAATTCCCTTTCATATCAGTCTCTGGTGGTTTAAAGGGGGAAAAGGGATCTGCTTCGCTGCAGGAGCAGGTAATTACCACGGAGAAGGAGAATGGGCTTTCTTACCTGAGCGCCTCTTTGCTAATGTGACAGATTCATTATCGCAGATAATCAAATGCAAGACTTTATAGTACGGTGCCTTTGTGCTTGGGCTCCTTTTTAATCTCTCTATCATGTTGTTGTTGTTGTGCTGCTCCCGTTTGATGCATTTGATTTTCAAACAAAAGTGAGATCGAGGATCAAAGAGGCTTTAAAAGAAACCACTGTAACTAGCCCTTCCTTACCTTGACGGGTGGCCTAGATTGGAGACGGTCCACGAAACCAGGGACAAAGATGAGTCAAAGAAAAAAGGGGAAAAACCTTCGCAGCAGACCTGTTCAGGGAACAGTTTTGTACGGTCTAGATGAAGCTACGATGCGGCTCATACCTAAGCCAAGGAGATTATTATACATCATAATATCTTATTAAATGAATACAGGCGATACATAGGGACGCTGACCTGTCGATTACACTCGTATGCACTTGAACTCAGTGCTCCAAGCAACTCCGAGAGAGATCATAAAGGGCAGGTTCACTGGAGATCGGCAACAGTCAGGGCCGTGTGAGACTAATACCTGGATTCTGACACTGGCTCTTGGGACGTTATTTTGTAGTTTTGTTTACTGGGTCAGTCTGTATAGTAAGAGTTGTATTATTGCAGCAATATGTTAGGGATGTCTGGTTGAACATGAAAATACACTACTTTAAATGTCTTTGAATTTGGGACTGTTTAGATCGTAGCTTATCACTGGAGGCATCAAAGTTCTGAATTATTACATATCCGTATTTTCCGGACTATAAGTCGCAGTTTTTTTCATAGTTTGGCCGGGGGTGCGACTTATAGTCTGGAGCGACTTATGTGTGAAATTATTAACACATTATTACCGGTTTATCATTTCACATGTTATTTTCACACTTAACCGCAAGAGGGCGCTCTAGGCCTGTGTTGATCATTTCAGAAGAGGAAGCGCCGCATCTTCTACCTCCGGAGTTAGCGGAGATTTCATTGGATTTCAGTTATTTGGAGTTACACGGATGGTTTGGTAAACTTCTTAGCATGTTATTTATGCTATAGTTCTCTGAATAAGTCTTAATATGTTATGTTAACATATCAGGTACGTTCTCAGTTGTTTCATGTAACGTAAGCATATACCGTACAATTATTCAACCTGTTGTTGCCTCTAATCTATTTTTATTTTAAATTGCCTTTCAAGATGACATGTCTGTTCTTGGTGTTGGATTTTATCAAATACATTTCCCCCAAAAATGCGACTTATACTCCAGTGCGACTTATATATGTTTTTTCCTTCTTTATTATGCATTTTCTGGCTGGTGCTACTTGTACTCCGGAGCGACTTGTAGTCTGTAAAATACGGTATACACTTAGAATTATGTACTCAACATACATATTTGAAATAACTCAATACGTGTCTTATAGTTCTTCAAAGCAGCCCTGTTTTCAAATGACTGCTTTTCAGACTTTTAGCTTTTTCCTGATGAATTAAACAGGTTTTCACCTGACACGATTTTCATTACACAGGTGTGTCTTGTCTGGGTGGATTTTATTGACTTTATAATAGAGATGAAACACAACCAACAACCTTATTGGATAACTGTAAAAAGAAAAGAGTGACCATCACACCTTGTCAACCCTGTGTATCCAAACTTTTAGTCCATACTTTATTTCATTGAATTTTTCAGGAATCTTTAATAAAAGTACAAGAGATTAGAAATGTAGGTTTTGGTTGGTGTTACCATCTGCATATTGAAAGTGTAACTTTGTTAACAAAAGACAAAATACAGTCGAATGAATAAGTCATCTTTTATGTGAACATGGTAACACCTTGTTATTGTTAATTCAATATTCATTTGGGAAAAAGCTCGGGAATACCACAAAGATAATATCACTGGCAGCCTATTGGTGAAGAACCGGAACGCAGTCGCCGAGGTCCGATTCCAGGTCGACCGACCCTTTTCCACCATGAGGATCAGAATTATTTTTACATTTTTTTAAGTAAATACAAATATTTGTGGTGCTTTTCTTGTCTGACTCGACGCCAAAAAAAAAAAAATCTCTTTTCGGTTGCCGGGTCGATTGAAGCAGCTGGTCTAATCTGACCCGCTGACCATTTGCTTCTCACACTCGACCACATCATTGAAATTCATTTAGATATTCGGCAACGTGACAAACTGCTCCTCACAAATTGAGCCCTTGAAAAATAATGGAACTAATCCGCTCTCGGGGAGACGACGGCGGAGCAGGGATGATCGATCGGTTAAGAAGAAAGAAGTTGGTATGTGTAATGCGACTTGCAGACAATGGTCACTGGAGTGCTGCAACTTTGAGCCGCTCCTAGCCTTGAGGTTGGCCTCGGGCTAAAGAATACCAATGTCACTTAATTGGCTCATGAAAACATCTTTTGCTTGCAGCCGCTGTCCTTGTCCTTACACACCTGCTCGTGCGCACACACACACACACACACACTTGTCAGTGACTTTACATGTCAGTTCGCTTCTAAAAACATGTTCATGAAATCACACCTAGACAAAAGGTCCCGTCTGCAGGGCCTGTTGAATAGTAATGCGCGTGAGTTAGCGCGGCTTAATGCTGCAGTAGCTATTTTAGCGTGGCCAGGGGGGACAGGACCTCTTGCAAAATAGCAGTTGTGTTGCCGAGCACAGGCGCTGGCTCGCTCTGCCAAGGGGGACAGAGGCACAGCTAAATCAACTGTAGCATAACATTAGAGCCAGTTCCTTACACTGCCCTAAGGAGCCCAAGGGATCCAGTAGAGCAGCTGCATCACAGCAGACCTTTAACCATCCTGCAGGGTATCAGTCCACAGCAAATGTGGCAGCCAGATGAAAGGGAATGAAACTCCCGGGCTGCCTTGTGTGCAGACCTGAGTGTGCTTGTCTTTCCTTGTGCACGCTGCTGCCAAAATCTGCCAGGGTGAGTCACAAATTGTTCGCAGAAGATCCAGCCGTCGCTGTTTTTTGGAGCAACAAAAATCATTTATGGCCGAGACGTCATACAGAGATATACGTCCACGATACACGTGTGAGGAACTCGGAGAGGGTTCACCGCGATCATCTCCGTATTTGGGGAAAGTTTTTAGGGACTGCAGATGTGGTCTGAATTCAATAAAGGCCACAGTTACATGCAGCTGAATCTTGGTATGAGATGAGTTTTTCTCTTTTTTTCGGGCTTAGAAATCCTGTGTCTTAGACTTGCCGATAGCTTGCAATTTTAACAACACGGCCTATCTGGCAACTCAATATGCACTTCAGAGTACATGTGACATCACGGATGAAATGATCGAGGCAGGCAGTAGTGAGGAAAAGTGAGTTTTAGTTTATTGTCCTCGCATTAACTGGAGCATATCTTTGCATTTCAAGCTATCAAGTGAGAACCTGCTTCAGGAACATACCTCTTTCACTTTCAGTGGAGATCAGGGGTTCGAAATTTGTAGTGAATTCAATCAAGGGAAGTGCGTTCTGTGGCAACTGACTGATGAGACAGAAAAATAACAAATTGAACAATTCTCAGTCAAAATCAAAAATGATAAACTTCAACGCTGTTTTTTTGGAGATGTTCTTTACATCGAAGTGTCAGTCATTTCCTGCATCCTGTCGGGAAGTTGCCTAAGACAAAATATCACACCTTGGCTGTGCATCTCAAAGTATATTCGGACTTAACTCAATTTAAGGGCCTTGGTTGGGTTATATGGACCTTGATACACAACTGCTATCTGTAGGAGATCTTGTAGTGGTTTAAGTCGTCTTCTAAAGAATGCTTTTATCAAATCAAATCTCTATCAACAATTTCATACTTTTATTCATTTTTAATATCATCTGTAGTTCCTTCGCTCAACTGGCTTCTCCACGTCTGGTTGTCTGATGTCAGAATCCACCGACATCGAGATTTAGTCTACAGTGTGTGTCACTCACTCAAAATCAGATATTCGTCCTGCCTCAATGGCTGTTCATGTCGAGAAACGAACACAGATTGTCTCTCCATTTTCCACTATTTAAAACATCAGTGATAAATAAAACAACACATTCCTTGTAGGGATCATATTTACCTGCCAGAGTTGTTTACACATTTTTCCCATGTTGGTTGTTTTAATGATCAGTCTCCCACTCTGGTGTCCCATCGAGCCCGGGTGTTGTGCTGGTGTCTCTATTTTAGTGGGGTTTGTTTGCATAGTTAGTGGCTCTAGGTGCAATTATAGTTGATGGGAAACTGCACGTCTCGGTGCTCCGGAGAGAGTCGACGAAGGCATCTTTCCCCCCGGAGGACGGATGCGGAGGGAGATGTCTCAGCAGTTACTTCTGTGCGCGGCTTCTCCAAGGAATAGCCTTGCGTTTGATGCATCCTCTGCTGCTGGAACCGACTGCACACGCGTTCAGGTTCGTGCACGCTCTTTCCCGGCACATGGGTCCTTGTGTTCCCTGCTCCTGTTACCTTTAATGAAGAAGAGGGAGGTTTCAAGGGGCGATCTGTGCGTCTGGGTGAGACTTTCTCGCCCTTCAGACGTATCGGAAATTGATTAGGCGACGGTGTCGTATCTCATCACTGTCCCGAGCCGTGATTCAATCACGTCCTGCTAATTCTATTATGAGAGATGATGGTTGTTTTCCTGCTCTTACTAGGTTTTATGTATCACTCGTGTCTTCTTCGCCCAAATTAATGAGGCGTTTTCGCTCATCTATTGTCTTTTTCCACATAATTCTTGAAGTGAATTGTACATATTGGAGCTCTGAGAAAAGAGTTTGATCCTGATATGGGGTTTTTTTTGGTAGTGTTTAACTCCCTACAAACATCTACTGGTCCTTTGAGCACCTTTTTATCCTACTTATATCAATAGATTAATACAATACATTGAGCATTTAGTTCATTTTCTTTTGACCTCAATCTCCGAGTTCGGCAAATAGTCTAAGAAGTAATGTCCATGTTTCAATTAAATCATTTCAATGTCTTGAATTTGTATATCACATCAAGTTAAATAAGATACTGTGAAGGTTTATTTGGGTTTTAAAACAAAGTTAAATTAAGTATTGTAGGGTTGTGTATCGGCAAGAATCTGGCGATACGGTACAGGGACATTGATATATGTTGCAATACTGTTTAAAACAAGTTGACTGTATCCTCTCGTCCTCAGTTACTGTCAGGATCTCGATGGTTATGATGGGTTTCGTTGTTCTTTTAGCTGGGAAGGATGTCACGACTGCTGCGGCTGGAAGTTTAATTGCAACGCAAAAGTTTCGTCTTAATATTAACATGTTAATTGTATGTTAAACATTGATTTAGTTTACTTTAAAAACACTTTATTGAGCTGTAAACATAAAAGAACCATGCTTAGAAAAGTGCTGTTGAATATCAATATCATATCAATATACAACTGTATGGATTTGTTTCTAACACTAAAAGTGTTAACACATGACATCAAAAACTGTTAAAATATATACTTTAAAAGGTCAAGACACATAAGACAATTATATGAGTTCCAAAAAATGAGGGAAAAACTTAAGATGTTTCTTGAAGGAGTCAGTAGATCATCCAACACAGAGGGAGAGGAAGATCGTTCCAAAGCTTAGTCAGGAGCAACAGTCTGGAAGGATTTCTGTCCTCTGGTTCAGGAACCATCAGTAGATTCTGATCCACAGACCTCAGAGCCCGAGCTGGGGTGTAAGGCTGGATCAGATCGCTGATGTAAGGTCTGACCATGAATAGATCTGAAAGTAAGAACCAGAATTTAAAAATGATCCTGAAACAAATTGGCAGCCAGTGGAGAGTTTTAAGGGTCAGGGTAATGTGAGTTCTTCTACTAGACTCTACAGAATTCTCGCTGCACTGAGTTAAAATACGGGGACGGTTGTTCTTTAGCCTACACACCTAGATGAAATAAACCAAATCAGAGTAGTGTGTCAAAACCAAGAGGTTTCTTTAATATTTATCTCAAATCAGAATTTTCACAAACTGGCGTGAGAAATGTTTTACTACTGTGGACTTTGCTATGTGGTCAGGAGTCATTGGACACACGAATGGAACGTCCACTTCAATTGACCACTCTTGAATTATCGCAGAGCTCAGAGTTCAAACGAAAGGCCGAACCACAAAAAAGTGCCGCCCAGCGGCAAGAGGCAAAAGTACTTGGAGTGGCCGAGTAGATCCTCTAAGTCTAGTGTAGAGTTTTTTGTGAAATAGATTTTTCTGTAGCTTGACGATCCTCTGAGCTTGTGTCCTCCACACAAAAACGGTGGAAGAAAAAAAGGTGTAAAAAAAATCTGACTTTTTTTGTTAAATAGTGTATCTTGTGTTCTTTTTCTCCCCCCGTCTCTCTTCTATCCCGACTCTCCCTCACAGATCCCCTCTGCCGGCCAGCTAATGGAGGCTGTACGAGTGAAGATGAAGGAGAGGAAAGTGCTGACAGAAGAGCTGGCCGCACTCGCAACACCAGTCAGCGAAAAAGCCTGACTCCCTGGGCTGAGGCTGGGAAAACTGTCATCCTCCCCTCTCTTTCTCTCTCTCTCGCTCTCTCTCTCTCTCGCTCGCTCAGTGGGAGCTGGGCCGGGCCAAGCTGAGCCGGAGCAGCAGAACCAATATTTGTGAGAAAAGCACTGTTGACTCACCCCGGACCACTGGCTTCAACACAGCAGCCGCGGTTTTGTAAATGAGCCCTCGACATCTGTGTTAGCGCTCAGCGTCGTGTCCGTCCGAGAGAGTCCTTTAGCGCCAGAGCTCATTTAGTCGGCAGCCACTCGGCTTCTCTCAGACCCGCGGCGATGGAAGGCAAGTGCTTACGCCGATGTTAAAGTTTACTTTTTTGTCCTCTTTAACCCTGGGCTGCTGATGTGTCAGGCCACCTCCAGGACCCTCGGGGTGCTTCGACGTGACCTCGCGGGGCCCGAGATCATGGCTAGTCGATGCAGGGATGGAGGTGAAACGGAGGTTTTGTTTTCTCTCTCAAAGTTGTTTTTAAGCATCACGAAACTACATTTGAACACTAATTATTTTATTTTCAATTAAATAAATCATGTTTTACCGGATTTTTTTCCTTGTTGTTGTTGCTTTTAATGTTAATTTATGTTTCTAAGTGTATTTTTTATATTGTGTATTCAGGTTTTATGAACTATAAAATAAAAATTATGTCAAAATTTAACTTTTTTATCGTATCACAGATCATTACTCTTTAGACAAGCATTTCTCAACCCCCAGTCCGAGGACCAGAACAGGTATGTGTGGGAATTTGTTACTGGGCCGCACAGACATTTAAAACAATGTTTGTAATATTTATTTCTACTGATCCTAACGGTCGAAAAGGTGTTTTTTTATGAGAAAAAATATATATATATTTTATACAAAATAACTTTTTCTGTGATGCTCGGCTGGTCAAGACTCGTTTCAGGCAAGTTGACTTAAATAAAGAAAAAGAAACCAGTAAACTAGTGGAGATGCTGCAGCGCTGAGATCCTCCTAGTGGCAGTGGCAGGTAGTGGCGCCACAATCAGCCAATAATGGCCACATTATCCTAGAAAAACTTGTTTTTTTTCGTCTCACTCGCCATAAAGAATACAAAATATATAACTGTTAAATATGTATGGGTATATGTTGAAAATCAGCTATGTGTTTACTTATTTTAGTGTTAAAATGTTACTGTCTTTCACAATTTATCTGTCTTGGACTCATTAATATTATATAAATGTATATTAAAATCGGTTCATTGCATATGAATTTAGAATAGTGCACATATTGTACTAGTCTTAGTGGCGATTCCATGCAAAGACATTCGTCCAGAGTGGGAATTGTTAGGTGGTGACAGTAAATAATAATAATAATTATTATTATTATTATTAAAATAATGATTTTGAAGTGCAGAGCATTAAAGATAATTGTGTTCTTAGTAAATTCAATTATTCATATTTACCGTTAGTGATACTCTACCTCTCATTTTATTTTGGTAGGACCAGTGTGGGTAATATTTCTAATATTAAATATATGTATAAAGTATCTAAAAAATTGCGCTTGCTGGCAGTACCAGAGTCGGCCACTACGCGCCACTGTGAGGATCTCACTGTTTCTCTGAAATTTCTATATGATTTATCTTGACTAAAGTTTTTGTTTGAACTTTTGTTCTCTCTAGCAATGACCTTATTCATAAGAAGAAGAAAAAACTGATCAATATTTATGTATAATTCAGTTTATTTTTTCATTCTAAAATTCACATGTGTTGTTGTTTTGCAGCCTCAACACTCACCGTGAAGCACATGGTGTTGAAAGTTGCTCCACACTTCCTGATTGACGGCGTGTCTTTGCCGGGGGGGTGGAGGGCGTGTGTGTGTGTGGAGGTGTGTGTGTGTCTGGTGACCCCACGCTGTTGACATCGTTAACAAGGGTCCGCGCACACACACGTGCACACCGGGGTGCTCTTGGAAAAAAAAAAGAAAAAAAAAAACCCTCTTTTATCTCTTCCTGTTTTGCTTCCTCTCTTATTATTCATTTTGAATAATAAAGTGTGATCCCGGTCTCTGTCCTTGAGTCGGCGGATCCACACCAGAGACCACACACTCCACTCGTCTCTCCCAACCTTTCTTTTGTTTTCCTTTTCCTCACCACTCGCTTCTCTCGCCCTCTCTCTCTCTTTATTATGCGTAATTAGCGGCGGTGTGAAGAATCCTCCATTCAGGAATTAAAAAGAAATAATTCCACTTTTTAATCCCCCCCCTCCCTTTCTCAAAATATATGCTAATGACGTCGTTTTTCTTTATCTTTTTGTAATAAAGGATTAGGGCCAGGACTGTCTTCTCGCTGCAACTCGGGGACCAATTTAGCCGAGATCCAGGAGAGTCGAACCCTGGTGGTTAATTACCATTCATTAACATAGTTTGCATCCTTTCTTCTCCTCCAATACCCGAGAGCCAGCTATTGTCAATATTTGTCCCATATATATATATATATATATATATATATATATATATAATCCTTCCTTCTTCTCCCACTACTGTCCTAAGTTGAAGGAATCCGAGCCACTGTCCACTGCGCTCTCTTCGGCCTTCCTTCAAGTGCGCGGTCAACATGTTTGTTGGTGCCCCCCCCCCCCCCCCCCGGCCTTGGCTGACACTAGTATTGCTATTTCTGTGACATATTCAGACGAGGACCCCCCCGACCCCCCGGGGTTTAATTAACCTGGCCTTGTCTCGACGCTCCCTCAGTGAAGACGTTACGATCATGTTGATCAACCCTTCGCCACCTTCTCGCTCTTCTTCTTTTACGCTTCCTTTTATATCATGGCAAAGTGAGATTGATGAGCGTTTCCATGGAAACATGAAGCCTTGAGATGTTGCGTAACACGCCAAATGTTTTTCAATAATACATAGTATACAAAACGTAGTCACATGATTGGCTAAAAGTCAAGTAGTTCCCGAAGGAGACCTCCTAGGAGATCAATAAAGTTCTATCTATCTATTTATCTATTATACCAACATTTTTGTATTTTATTTAAAAGACTATGAATTTAAAAAAAATAGAATTTAGAAAACAAATTTTGAATTGTTGTTATTAGAATATCAGACCCCATGTGTAAATATTCATATTAATATATTGTTAATATTATTAATTAAATAATAAAAAGACAACTTTGAATTCAATAAGTAAAAAAGTTTAATTTTCTATTCAACCCATCAGAACTCAGATGGTACTGATATATTTGCATAAAAGTTTTTATATCAAAGAAAAAACAACTTATTAAATACCAATTTAGTCGTCTTGTGGAATCACAACATAATAGTTATCATAATTGTTTTTGGCTCCCCCCGCTGTCTGATCAGTGTAATAGCATTGTCCTGAAAACTGAAGCGTGTCCAGATTAGTAACTTTTGTCTCCATCCACTGCCGTGAAGTGCTCGGTCGTCAAGGTTACGTAGTCAACTATGACTGTTAAGTCAAATGTTTTGCTGCTTTATATTTAATTATTGTTTATAAATAAAATGAGAGAATCCTGGGGAAACTTGAAAGCGTAGCGTGAATCGAATTATTGCGTAACATGATGGACTTGATAACCTAAGGTCTAAAATGTTAGCCTTGCTTAGATGCAACTGCATTTCACAACTAATTTGGATGAGTCACCGAATGAAAGGAGGCTCTACAGAAGATTGAACCTATTTGTTTCTGGCTCCCTCCAGTGTTAGAATACTGTAATTGCATTGTTGTGAAAACTTCCTGCTGAAGAGCATATTGTTACCTTTTCCTTCCTGGAAGCTTTAAAATACTTCCAGTAAGTAAAAAACAGAGTTATAATAATAGATGGAAGTTTCTACTGCACAAAATACTTATGTCAGGGAGAATTTAATTTTGTTTAAAGTTACATAGTGCTGCTTTTACATCTTTAAATAATCTATTTCCTCATCTCTCAAATGTCCTTTCTATTGCTACATTGTTAGCAATGCCGTCATTTCATTACGTCTTAATCATGAATCCCATTTTTAGCCTTTGAAAAATCAAGGTGTATGAAACGTTCTCACTTATACGACCCAGTTGAAACTGATCCTGAGTCTGACTTGATGAAAGTCCACCGAGCTGAGACACAAGTGACCTCTCAATTATAGAATTTTCTTCTTAGGTTTTGTGGTATTTAGCCAAGATGGAGGGATAATAATTTAGCCTCCTTGGCAGACGTATTTATGTACATACAGCTTTGGAACGATCTCTCTCTTTGCGCTTGATGGATCTACTGACTCCTTTAAGAAACATCTTAAGACCTTTCTATTTGTTCAGGCTTTTCCTTGATTTTCTGGAACTCCGGTGTTGTTCTCAGTATTATATTGATCTTTAAAGTATGTACTTTTATGAGTATTGTTTTGATTGTTTAAGCGCTTTGTGACCCTGGTCTCGAAAAGCGCTATATAAATAAATATTACTTACTTACTTACTTACTTACATTTTATTCAAAAGGTACAACATTTCGGCTGAAAAAATAATTCAACGCTGAAGAAACCCAAACCTGTGCAAGGATTCGGTTCAAGTGGGACTTAGTTCTGTCAAGTTGTAATTCTTCTTTGTTTTTTCGTCATCTCCTCGTCTCCCCGACTTCTATTTAAAATCCAACTTTCTGATTCTGCAAGACGTTCCTGGAGGGGGAGAAGAGGTCGGGGTCACCGGTTGACTCTGGGGTCGATCAATGATGTCTGTGGTGGTTTTTGTCCCAAGGCTTCTCTGCGGTGCTTTCAAGTTCCCTTCGTCTGCTGCGAGTGAACGCCACTTGGGTGGGAAGGCGGGAAGCCCAGCGAACACAACAGTCAAGAGCACAATTAGTTTCTGCTGGATCCGGTCGGGCGTCTGTGTAGTAAATAGAAAAGGTGCCTCTGGTGATTTTTTTTTTTTTTTATCCTCCTCTTTCTCAACATCACTGACACAGTTTCACACCCGGGCTTCTGCTGCCAACACGACCCAGTTGGCTTTGATTTCTCCGACACAGACACTTGGCACCATCTTGAATAACAAGGTGGTTGTGACACTGAGCCAAGTGTTTTATTTTTGTATTGACAAATGTATAACGCAACAAGTCTTTTTCGACAAATGGTGATGTACTGTTGTGTGGTAGATTCTTTTTGTCGTACTGAATGCTTGAGAGTAAATCTTCGCCATGATATTTTATGGATCAGGACGATGAAGGGTTGTTTGTTTCCCCGGCAGAGGAACGATGACATTAACAGCTGGAGGCCTCGACGTCCACTAGTTTACAGTATATTCGTCTTCATCGTCTGCCAGGAATGAGCCGTTTCTTGCTACTATTTGATCTTCCGTGACACTGTCGGCTCCGTCCCCGTGGACCGGACTAAGCCTTGCTCATGGCAGCTGTCTGCGTAAAGCCCTGGCTCCGGAGGTAAAAACCAGCATCAGTGTGAAGGCCTTAATACACCTGAGGTGAGGAATGACTCTCGGTGACTGAGAGCCGCTGATTGTCGAGTTGGGATTCTGATTCAACGTCTTTACTTAAAGTGATAGTTCACCCAAAATAACTCATTTTCTACTCACCCTCATGTTGACTAAGGGTTGGGATTAATCTGTTAGACAATAAAATATATATTTTAATAACACATTTAAAAACAAACTGCTCGTATGCAACGTCCATCGTGTATTGAAGTCTCGACAAGAGGAATTGTTCCGGAAAAACCTCAATTATTTCGATAGTTTTACATGTCATTTTGGAGGAAGATGAACCCGAGCTCCAGAGACTACATTAAAATGAACAAACATTTTTGTCTATAACTCTAAAAAGAAACTCCGAAAATGTCTAAACCCTTGGTCGACATGAGGGTGAGTAGAACTATCCCTTTAAACGAAGAAAATAAATCAGATCTTATTTTAAGTCAGAGACTTTACTTGTGAGAAAGAAGAACACATAGTTTACATGTCTGACCGAATCCTTTCTGAAGCAACAGTTTATTTTCGTGTCTAGAAGGGATCTGTCTAACCTGCAGTTAATTCAAAACTCTGCAGTGAGAATTTTGAGCCGCTCTAGTAGAAGAACTCACATTTCCTCGATCCTTAAAACTCTTCACTGGCTTCCAGTTTCTTTCAGGATCAACTTTAAAATTCTGGTTCTTACTTTCAGATCTATTCATGGTCAGGCTCCTCCTTACACCAGTGATCTGATCCAGCCTTACACCCCAGCTCGGGCTCTGAGGTCTGTGGATCAGAATCTACTGATGGTTCCACGCACACGTTTCAGGACCAGAGGAGAGAAATCCTTCCAGGCTGTTGCTCCTAAGCTTTGGAACGTTGTCTTGACCTTTTAAAGCATGTATTTTTTTACTGTGTATTGTTTTTGATTGTTCAAGCGCCTCGTGACCCTGGTCTAGAAAGGCACTTAACAAATAATAATGACTTACTTAGAGAGCTGTTGGTTCGCTGTTATATCTTTGTCACGGTTTCACAATCTATTAATTAACTTTCTCCGAAGCTTTCAACTGAACAAAAACTTGAATGAGTTATTATCCTCAAGGTCATGCCTCTGCATTCTTTTCTCAGTGATAAGAAATCAGTGAGAGAATATCATTATATTTGGTAAAGTACATACTTCAGTCCCATCTCTGGCTTACAACAACCTTTTTTTTGGAAGGTTTTGAAAGACTTTCTTCCGAGTGGGAGGCACTGAAACAGAAACGGAACAGAAACGGAACAGAATCACAATCATCATCAAGTCCTCAGTCGGAGTAAAAACTATTACTGATGGTTTCTCTCCATACGTTTGCCCAGTTGATCCATCATGATGATAGTAATCATTGTGCATCTGATATGGTGCTCTTTCCTTGATTTTCTGGAACTCCTGTTGTGTTATCAGTATTATCTTGACCTTTAAAGTATATACTTTATTGAATATTGTTTTGATTGTTTAAGCGCTTTGTGACCCTGGTCTGGAAAAGCGCTATACAAATAAAAATTACTTACTTACTTACTTACTGTGTCAAACACAAATTCATCTGTCGTTTGGTTCCGAACATGAAATTGGCTTCAAATTGAATGAGGTACTTGTCTAAAACGAGTCCGATAAAACGACATAACTTTGACATCCTGCGAAATGCTGCAGAAAATAACTGGTAAAAATGTTCACGTGTCAGTCGTGAAGGATGATTCCTTCCCATCGTCTTCTTTGTACTTTGATGCATCTCAAACTGGACGAAAACTTTTTTATTTTAATTTTTTATTAAATCCAACTGTACCTCCAACAGGTAGCTTTTGTTTTCTCACCTCGAACCCCAGCCTGAAGAATCCTCACTCGCAGGTGTGTTCGCTCCTTAAAGCACATCTCCTCCTTGACTAACTTTTCCAGGCGCTCATTAGCGCGCCGGCTTAAGTTTTTTCCGGGGTACGAAGCACGCCGGTAGATTACCCCCCGTAAAGAAGTACACCTCAGGTAATCTTACTAATGAGTTCCAGCGCCCCCCCACCCTCCTCTCAGCCCCACCGTCCTCGTCTTCCATCCCTCTACTTTTCTACCACAGTGGCTGATGGGAGCGCCGAACAACAAAGAAGTGTTTGTTTGCATATTATTAGCCTCGCCGCGCTCGCACAGTGGCGGGGCCTCGGTCTGCGGGACCGACTGGAGGCTTCCCACCAACACAGGTGGAGCGGGGCCAGCATCACTGGGACCAATTAGACGCCGGCACAGGTACATTTGCATGTTTGAGTGGAGCGGGGACGGCGGGGGGATTCCTGGCGTACAGGGGGTACCTGGATGACCACGGCGTTGTTATCCGGTAATGTGATTCACACATGTGACACGTGACCTCTGACCTGAAGGTTTTTTTCTTCCCTTAAAAATGGTTAAATAAGATGAGCATGCGGGTGCTACTACTAGTTTCCTCTTAAACGGTTTAACACCGGATGTGTGTCATTAAAACAAGCAACTATTGTCGCATCAGAACTGAGGAGGTGGAGACGTTTGTTTGAATACAGCGCAGTAATCGTGTCTGACCACTAGATGGCAGCACTGCCGCAAAGTACCCTTTTTGTCAGGTTAACGCGCTTCCACTTTTGTTGTAATTTAATTCAATTTAATTGCGCTAATTATTAATATTTTTAAAGGTGTCATCAGTAACCTGGTTAATCTTTAAAACTATTTCCTTTTTAAAAGATGAAAAAAAAAGTTCCTGTACATTCAAAAAATATCCACTAGATGGCGGCAGCAGCGCACTTGAATATTTTCGATGTTGTTATAGATATATATATATATATTTGTGTGTGTGTGTGCGTTTGTGTATTCAAATGCTACACCCCTGTTTGGAAAACACAAAACAAAACACAGAAACAATTTTACATTACATTTACATTAAACAAAGACCTCAATGTTAAAGACCCATGAACTCTAAAGCAGTTTTCTAAAAAATATATTATTGCACCCTAAATAACTTCAATTTCCATCAGCATATATGTATATATATATATATATATATATATATATATATATATGTTAGGTTTGGTAGAACTTTATTGATCCCTCAGGAGGTATCCTCAAGGAAATTGTTTTTTTCCAATTAAACACAGCAATACAGCAATTATTCATAATAATAAAATAAGAACAAGAACAAAGAGAAAGAACAAGATGATACAATCTAAGTATAAAGAAAAAGAACATAGATCAAAGAAAAATAACAAAGACAAAGGATACAAAGACTAACATAGAACAGAACATCATGGTAATTTCACTCCACTCCTGCCCCCAAACTCGAATAAAATTGAATAGCCCGAGGAATGAATGAGTCCCTGGGTCTATTAGTGTTGCATCATGGGAGGAGCATTCGTGCTTCATCTGCTTCTCTGCTCACTGATGACAGTGTTGAGAGGATGACTGTCATCATCCATGATGGACAGTAGTTTGTTCAATGATCTCCTCTCAGCAACTGTCACCAGTGAGTCCAGCTTCAACCACAGAGCTCCTGATCAACCTGTCCAACCTGTTGACACTCCTCTTGGACACATTTCCACCCCAACACACCACAGCATAGAACAGGATACTGGCCACCACACTTTGGTCTTTGAGGTGTTGAGCTGCAAGTGGTTCCTCTCACTCCAGTCCACAAAGTCACGTATCAGACTCCTGTACTCGTCTTCGCTGTTGTCCCTGATGCATCCAACAATGGCAGTGTCCTCAGCAGAACTTCTGGACCAGACTCAGCTCTGAGTTGTAGCAGAAGTCTGAAGTATAGATGGTGAAGAGGAGAGGGGCCAGTACTGTCCCCTGAGGTGCTCCTGTACTGCACACCACAGTGTCAGACGTGATGTCCTTCAGCCTGACATACACACTGTATATATACACAAATATTAATATATATATATATATATATATATATATATATATATATATATATTGTATATATATATATATTGTATATATATATATATATATATATATTGTATCTATATATATATATATATATATATATATATATATATATATATATTGTATATATATATATATACAGTTTTTGTGTGTGTGTGTGTATATATATATATATATATCAAATATTTGTGTATATATACAGTTTGTGTGTATATATATATGTATATACAATATTTGTGTGTATATATATATATATCAAATATTTGTGTATATATACAGTTTGTGTGTATATATATATGTATATACAATATTTGTGTATACATACAGTTTGTGTGTGTATATAAAATATTTGTGTATATATACAGTTTGGGTATATATATATATATATATATATATATATATATATATATATATATATATAAATATTTGTGTATATATACAGTCTGTGTGTAGTCCATACTCAATATGGAAAGTCTTCACACCCTTTTTACTTAAACCACATTTTGTTTTCTACAGACTCATTTCAGAAGACATTACATTTGTTATAGTTGTTTTCTTGTCGATCTTCACACATCACTCCACAACGACGACGTGGTCAAGGTCAGCAAGAAGCCAAGAAGCACTCGGACAGACAGAGGTCCAGCATCACTGTGAGGACCTGGAGAACCACACAGAAGGACAACCCTGTGCAGCTCCTCATCCAACCTTCCACACCTGCAGAGAAGAATTTGGATAAAACCTCTTCTTCAAATAGTAAACAATGTTCACCGTGAATGTGATGTACGTTCCCTCTTGATCGACTTCTACCTTTGATGAGTTAATGAAGGACTTAACCACGATCATCTGAGTCTTAGTCACAAGCTGACCGGGATTTGACCATATGGGCATCTTGTCTGTCGCTCTGCAGCCATCTGTCGTCCTGGGGAGTGAGTGCAGGTGACGTCTGGACCGATCCCAAGAGCCGCGCTTTTAATCCAAACTATTTTAGGGTAAATGTCACAGAAATGATCGGAAATGTTGTTTCTTTTCAGGAAACGTTAGCGACAGCTGTTAGCGACATTAGCCTTATCATCACTTATTATTTTAATTTAAGACTTTAGATTTTTTTTAACTGATACATTTACCTCTTATAAGTAACCAATAATAACCTCTTGACAAAAAATTGTATCAAACAAATATTTTATTTTCAATCCATGTTCTGTCTTCCAAAGCTAGAGCGCTACATCGTTAGCCTTTTTCTTTTGTGTGTTCAAAAGTGCAGAGTAACGCAAACTCTTTTATCATTTAATTTATGGATTTCACTTTATCGGTCGGTATGTTACGGACGTCACATTCCTGACATTGTTGCTTAAAAAATAAACTCTTAAAAGCTTTCTACATATTAGCTTGACGCAACGCGCTAACGCTGGCAGTAGCATGCTAGCATTTATAGGTTGGATATTTTCCAAGTCAACAGTATTAATATAACACTGTACACAAATGTTTAGTTTATTTTAATGTAAAAAATATATATATAAACACAATTTTAATTCATAATATAGGATTTTCTGTGATAAATTCCATGTTGCCATGGCAACAGTTTGATCGTATTTAGTGAGTAAGTAATTCAAATTAATTAATTTAAATTGAATAAATATTGTTTTTATCTTGTCAACATGCGTCGGTTTAAAAGAGGGTTAAATGTTGATTGAGAAAAAAAATCTTTATCACAAGTTGCATATCATGATATATATGAGTTTGATATTAATCCGGATTAAGGTGCGTTTTCACTGGTGTGAACTGATGTATTGACTCCGACGGTGAAGCTGAGGCAGCGGTTTGGAGCTGTCCAAGGTGCTGAGTCTGCACGACCAACACAAAGAAGGAGCCTGGCTGTTGTTCTTTTTTTATCCGTTTGGGAAAAAAAAGAAGATTTCAATGATTTCTTCAGTCTGTTCGTTCCATACACGGAAGTTCAAATGATAGGTTTACAAAGTTTTACATTCAAACGTTTATCTTTTTTATATTTTGTCTTTCTAAATCAGTACCAATCTACATTTTATTCACATCACCACTTATTGTAGTTAAAGAAAAGATTCATAAAATGAAAATAAAAAAAAATAAAAGGAGATATTTCAAATACTTATTGCAATATATCCATTTATCCCTAATTATGTCTATTTTTACTTGTTAAATGTGTCAATTTCCTCAAAATATTCAGATTTCTTTTGATTTGTAGGCAAAGTGTGAATGTTACGATTATCATTTAAAAAGTATCGTTAATTATTTTTGATACAAACTGTCCAGGTTATTTCAGCGTATACTTTGAGTTTCTTGTGATGGTTTTCTTGGCAGCCAAAGTCATAATTCTGAATAAGTGTTATTTCTTTTAAGAAAATCTGATCTTTCTTAAGATAAATATTTGGACATTTTCTAGAATTGTGTGTATAACTGTGTGATATGTCCAAAATGTCTATTATTTATTTTCTAATGCTTACTCATGATATAAAAAGGACAGAAAATAATGAATAAACGTTTTAGCTTTATCATAATTGTTATTATGGTCATGGTAGTGAATTCCTCCCAATATTTAAATACATATTTATTATTATTTTCTGTAATTCTATAATATACAATTAGGAACCTTTTGTTAATAACTTTATTCCTCTCCAATGTTTTCTGTTACTGTATCTACAGTTATGAATCTCCAAATTACCAGATAAAGAAATAAATTTACAGTAATTTGCTGTTGATTGATATTTTTCTTCAATTTTTGCTGTATATAATTCACGGCAATATATACTTGTTTTACATGCAATTTACTGTAATTAATGTTTCTTTTATTTGTCGTTCTTTAAAAGCACTTTATGGAAACTATTTGACCTGCTTTTTCATGTAAACTTTACAGGAAATTCATTACAGTTGGGGCTAATACAGGCGCTACTTTTCACTTATTTTCTACCCACCCTCATGTCAACTAAGGGTTGGGATTATTAATTTTAATGTAGCGACTGGAGCACAGTTGTCTTCATCTGCATCATTGTCTAAAAAGACAAACTTAAAATCGTCCAAACACGTCCATACTGCTCGACTGTAACGTCCCACTTGTATTGCCTTGACAAGTTTGTCCGGTAAACTTAAACAAGTCTATATTTTAAGATTGTTTTGAGCGGATGATCACAAATCTTCAGCCTTAATCCTGTGCACTGACTCTTGTGTATCAATAAGGAAAGACTAGCTGATAACTGAGACTGATAACTGAAACAGACTTAAAATATACGGATTTATTTACCTTTTTTTCCTATGAACAGTTCCTCTTTTTTCAATATTAGAGTCAATTCCACTATATAGTGGACTCGGACGTAAAATAATGACACTGCTTCATGAAGCTTCATAAAACCATAACTACAGATTACTCTAAAAAAAAATTCCAACCCTTAGTCGACTTGAGGGTGAGTAGAAAATGACTGAAGGTTGAATTTGAACTAAAATGCCAGCATTGCTGACATCAACAATGCAAGTGAAGTACATAAACAGGGTTAATATGAATTAAAAAATGCAAGATACAGTCAAACAAATGTCAGGCTGCAACATAAAACGAGTCAGTTTATGATGCATTCAGGATTTAATGTTTTGGCATAAAACCAACCCCCTTGAATCACCTGCATCTACCATTAATTTCATTGACGTCTTCTTAACCTCAAAACATATATTTTTTTAACTGTGTTTAATTGTATTGTGTATAGTTTACGGTTAAGTCATACTACTTACAATATACTTTTAAAAAAAAAAACTGTAAAATACTAGCACAAGTAGCAAGTGTATTCTTGTTTTCATCTTCCATATACTATCTGTAGCGGGTGTGTTTAGCGACAGTTATGTGGGTACAGTACTCGTGACGTGCGCGTCCTGCCTCTTTAAAAGGAGCCGCGTGACGTCAGAGCCGCTTTGGACATGTGTGGCTCTCGCAGCCAATAGTCTGACCAGGTCTTTCCGTGCGCGTCTCTTCTCTTTTTTTTCCACGCAGGAGAACCCCAGCGAGAAGACTGCCCAGGGTTTCTATCCACGGAGATCGCCGCAGTGAAGTGAAGGACCCTCATCCGCTCAACCATGTCGGTCGCAGGACTCAAGAAGCAATTCCACAAAGCCACTCAGGTACGAACGCGCACGCGCTTGTAGAAGGTGCAGCGACGAGAAGAAACGTTTTTTTTTTCATTCTAATGTATTAATGATGACCAGAAAATCGCAGTGCGTCAAGTTTGTTGTTGCGCTTACTGACGCGTTAATACGGTATGTCGCGCTTGGGGGTCCCGTGAAGATGTGGTGGTCGTGATGCCCCCCCCACACCCTCTCCTCCTCGTACCCTTCAGATGACATTCCTGCGCCACAACAATCGAGGTGGACGCGTGTTTTCCCCGCAGCCAACCCACGGCGCGGGGACTCCGAGCACGACGTTACGCAATCGTTAAATTCACCGGAAATCCGCTTCCATCGGCGAGCAGGAGATATTCACGCAATGACCTCTGCTCACTCTCCTCCTCCTCCTCCTTCCTCCTCCTCTCCCGTCATCCCCCCTGCAGCAGTCAATCACTCATCTCCTGGATGATGATGATGATGATGATGGTGATGATGATGATGGTGGTCAGGGTTTGAAGAATGTGTGTTTCATTTCAAGGTTAAGTAGAGGTGTGCAACCTTGGGTAGCGTCCCTACTTGTCATCCATCCCGCTAATGTCAAGATGACGCTGGATTAATTATAATTAAAACGATCCGTCATCTGCCAATGTCAATAGCGTGAGAATAACCATGTCAAAGGTTCACCACCAGTGAGCAACCCTTTGGAAACATCACATCGAAACATTGAATTGTTGTTGTTTTTTTTATTTGTTGTTTGGATTTTCTCGCTTCGGCCGTTTCAGGAACTCGGTACTGTAGTAGTAAATGTCACTGCATCGCGGCCAGAAGGTTGTCGGTTCGTGCCGAGCGTCGATTTTACTTTTTCCTCCCATAGATGTTTCTAAACGAGCTTGTCCAGTTTGGTTGTTAAGCTCATTGTTTTGCTGATATATCGCAATATTCTTTTAACGATGTCATTTTTTTTGGTTCGCAAATTTTTTTGGTTTATAGTTCAATAAAGTGTGTTTAAAGTAATTCCGATATTCTCCTCCTTCTCCGCAACTAAATGGACGTTGAAATTCCGCGAGATGGACTGAGGACGAGAGGATACATTCGACTCCAGCATCTTTTAACAACTGTTGTTTGGACATATTTTGGCTTAAAAAAACAAAAAAAAACAGTTACGACGTGTGGTCTACGTCAGAGTCAAGTACTCGGAACATACTACAAATATACCCTTGTTCCTACAGTATCAAAATATATTGTATGTGAAAAAATACATCGGTATCGTAAGCGCCAGATTCTTGCCAATACACACCCCTACTGCCCAGGGCGTCCTCTGCCTCTCGCCCTAACCAGCTGGGAAAGACTACACAAGAGCCTTGCATGGGGAATAAACAAATGAATGTTTATGTTTTATTAGAAATGTGGTCGGATTATTTTGTGACTTTCTCTTGTGACGGTTTTTCAGAACGCATTAGAGATGTATGAGGTCAGTATCAGCTTCGTAGGATGTGTCGTGAGATTGGAGAGAGTAGATGGACTTCCAGATCGTAGCCGTTTTTTTTTTTTAGTTCTCTCTGCTGCTGCTCTCTTTGTGTCGTTGTTTGTGTAGAAGAGTCGTTTTCTTCTTCTCAAGAAACGTTTTGGTTATGGTCTGTCGACATCTGCCCCCCCCCCCCCCAGTCCCCCTGGACTCAGAGCGGCCATCACTCCACCCATCGTTCCGTCGTCCCTGGGCCTCGTAATCCGGGCTGAAACGTGCATCAATCCGTCCGCTCACACGCCCCCTGCTGGGGGAACTGCCGGACCCCCACTTCCTCTGGAAGAGAGGAGGAGATTAAGTGATTTTATAAGAGACTTAAATGAGAATCGGTCCGGATGAATTTCATCGTGACTCAGCCAAGTCTAAATTAAGCTTCTGCAGACCAGTGAGTCCAACTTTTCTGACACGTGCAGCACAATTTGTGGTAAACTTAATGTCAGCTTTACCTTCAGATCAAAACTGCTACAATAAATGCATTTAAAAAACATCTCATCCTAAAACGACAAGATGGTTTAGAGTTGTTTTTTTCACTCGCGCTCAGACAGAAATAAACTACCACATCGACAAGAACCTTAACGTGTTGACCTTTAGAGTCAATAATTCTTTAACTCTTATATCAGCGGTTTGAGAGGTTCTCAATGAAGATAATCGGAGTCATTAGTTTCTGCATATAGTGGGTCTGTGGGGGGCGGAGCCTAAGACACAACCTGACGCAAAGTCTATTGAGAAAGTTCAACAGATTTTCAAAGTGCGAGTTGAACATACAACCTTCCTGCTGAACGTATTTTTATGTTCTTACTGGCATATTCTTAAGCTAGTCCAGAAAAACATATTTTTTCAAATGAATAAATATACACTTTAAAAGATGAAGACACATTAGACAAACACAGGAGTTCCAGTAAATCAGGGAAAAACCTCAACAAATAAAAACGTCTTAAGAGTCAGTAGATCATCAAACACAGAGAGAGAGGAAGATCGTTCCAAAGTTTAGGAGTAACAGTCTGGAAGGATTTCTCTCCTCTGGTCCTGAAGCGTGTTCAGGAACCATCAGTAGATTCTGATCCACAGACCTCAGAGCCCGAGCTGGGGTGTAAGTCTGGATCAGATCACTGATGTAAGGAGGAGTCTGACCATGAATAGATCTGAAAGTAAGAACCAGAATTTTAAAGTTGATCCTGAAAGAAACTGGAAGCCAGTGAAGAGTTTTAAGGATCGGGGAAATGTGAGTTCTTCTACTAGAGCGGCTCAGAATTCTCGCTGCAGAGTTTTGTATCAACTGCAGGCGAGACAGATCCTTCTTGTTTAGACATGAAAATAATCTGTGACAATAGTCTAAACGAGAAGACGCAAACACATGGATTATAAACTCCAGATTGTGTTGTGACATAATTTTCCTAAATTTAGAGATTTTTCTCAGTTGAAGGAAACAATCTCTGGTCAGTTTTCTGTTTGTGTTGAACTAGAGACATGTCTTTGTCAAATACAACACCCAGGTTTCTCAGGCTCGGTTTGACAGACTGACCTAACTGTGTGATCCAAGATGTACCTCGGATCACACAGTTATCCAGCACGGCAACAGAGGAGCCTCTAAAAACCAAGTTTAAATCGATTTGCTACTCGCTATCTGTTAATATCAGCACATGATTAAATTCACAACTAGCAGTTCTTCACCACACAAGTGTCTTCATCCTTAGGACCCGCACAAATCTCATGCATTTGCCGAAAATACATGAGCTGCAGCGATGATGATTAATTAATGTTTTAGTCTTTCAACGCTTTACTTGAAATGACAATCAAATACAAATAAAAACGGTTGTTAAACGGTTAAGATTGTTTCTGGGTTTTCTGGGTTTTTTTTCCCCCAACGCTCGCCTCACATCCACCACTGACTCATTTGTTTACTCAAGGACATCATGGCCGACATTTGGAGACGATGTGTTATATCTTCTCTCTCCCTCAATACATGTCGATTCTTTCTTTCCCGCTCAAATATTTACGACCTGAAAATCCATCTCGTAGATTTCAGTCTGTCGATACTGTGTTTTCACACCAGAGATAGCTCTTTTTTTTTTTTACCTCCAGGAGTCAGCTGGAGGTGCGAGTCACATGAGTCAGTGCGAAGGCAAACGTGGCGTTCATCCCATTGGGAGTGTGTGTGTGTGTGTGTGAGTGTGTGTGTGTGAATGCTCCATAAGATATTTCTGCTCCACTAATATTGAAGCACCTGTGTGCGTCTCATTAACCTTTCAGTGTGTTATGAAACCGGGGTTTAAACACGGAGCGTTGAACGTGCTGCAGGCTGTTGTGTTTGCTATCGGTTGTGTTATTATTATAATTTAGTGTTGCTCATGTTTTCAGTTAAGTGGGTTTTTTTCTAGTTAGTTGCGTTGCTGATGTTGTTTATACTTTGGTAGTCGTTAATCTTGATGTGTTTTTTTTTACTTTTATTGTTTTTGTACATTAAGTCGCCAGTTTTGTTAGTGTAGGTAATAATGAAAGGCATTAATAATCAACGGCAGCATACGAAGCGCATATAAAAGGTCGCAGTTCACTGAGTGTCCACTAGAGGCTGGTTGCCAAAAGATCATAAGTCACGTACGAAACTACTTTACCTTTAAAAAAAAAACACATTTTCATCCCCTAGTCATTAATCTTGATGGTTTTTTTTCTATTATTGTTCTTGTACATTAAGTCGCCAGTTGTGTTAGTGTAGTTAATAATCAACGGCAGCATACGAAGCGCATATAAAAGGTCGCAGTTCACTGAGTGTCCACTAGAGGCTGGTTGCCAAAAGATCATAAGTCACGTACGAAACTACTTTACCTTTAAAAAAAAACACATTTTCATCCCCTAGTCGTTAATCTTGATGGGTTTTTTTCTATTATTGTTCTTGTACATTAAGTCGCCAGTTGTGTTAGTGTAGTTAATATCAACGGCAGCATACGAAGCGCATATAAAAGGTCGCAGTTCACTGAGTGTCCACTAGAGGCTGGTTGCCAAAAGATCATAAGTCACGTACGAAACTACTTTACCTTTAAAAATAAACACATTTTCATCCCCTAGTCTTTAATCTTGATGGGTTTTTTTTACTTTTATTGTTCTTGTACATTAAGTCGCCAGTTGTGTTAGTGTAGTTAATAATCAACGGCAGCATACGAAGTGCATATAAAAGGTCGCAGTTCACTGAGTGTCCACTAGAGGCTGGTTGCCAAAAGATCATAAGTCACGTACGAAACTACTTTACCTTTAAAAATAAACACATTTTCATCCCCTAGTCTTTAATCTTGATGTTTTTTTTTTACTTTTATTGTTCTTGTACATTAAGTCGCCAGTTGTGTTAGTGTAGTTAATAATCAACGCCAGCATACGAAGCGCATATAAAAGTAAGTAAGTAATATTAAAAGGTTGAAGTTAACTGAGTGTCCACTAGAGGCTGGTTTCCAAAATACCATAAGTCACGTAAGAAACTACATTACCTTTAAAAAAAAAAAAAAAACACATTTTCATCCCCGTTTTGATTATTTGACCATATATCAGTTTTCAAAATTTGCATAAAAGTGGGCGTGGTTTACTTGACTGACAAGTGAGCCCCTTAGCGTTGAGCTAAAAGGCGATGGTTTCATCGCCCTGACACCCAAAAGTCTGCCTCTTCTACCATCCAAGAGTCCGGCCGAAACGAGAAGACTGCATTTCCAAGATGGCGGCTTCCTCGGATGGTCTTCAAAACTGTGGCTCAGTGTCAAGTCACGTCACAGACGCATAAAACTAACGTCAATTATTTATTATCTTGGCTGTTTTTTCGCTCCTCTTGTGCTTCATTATTGATTGTGAATTAAGCTTTTCCGATAATCGGATTTGTAAAGTCATTTGATCAAATACAGGTCTTTAAAAAAACGATAATTGCTCAAACAGTAAATTGCTCAAATCGGATGATCTCATCTTTTTACACAGACTTCCCGAAATCCATTCAATCCCAACACAATCGTCCCTGCGGTGCATAATCCTCACTTCATTGTCAAGTGTCTCTACACAAGTGTGTTAGTGGGTGTGACACATCAGACTCTTTGTGTGTCGCCGAAGTTAGGGAGCGAGATTACGAGTGTGTTGAGACGGAAGATGCCGCATCCTGGCGAGCCACCTTGAGCGAGGAACCTTGTAATCCGTTTCTCTGTATTCTGGAGGTTTCCCGGGTGCGTCTGAGCTGAATACTGATCAGCTCTTGTTTCCTAGGACGTGTCATTGGTGTTGTCGGTCTGACACCGCCGTGGTTTCCTGACGCTCGAATGAAAAGCCGCTTCATCCGCCTTCATTTTATGATAAATGTCATGATAAGAAGAAAAAAAACGTGAGGATGATTCGAGGCTGTGCATGCGATGGACAGACATGGAGCCTGCAGGGCTTTAAGGGCAGCAGATTGTGAGTGGGTGACTCATCCTGCCTGGATTCTCGCTCGGCCGACTGCAGTGCAGCGTAAAACAGATCCAGCTGGAAGATAACAGATTGGGAGGGAGGGGCCAAAAAGAAGTGCAGCGCTGAGCGAGGGAGATAGAGAGTCAGACAACTTGCTAGTTTTTTTTTTTAATAATCCTCTTTAACAATTTTGCCAGGGAGATGTTTTTTATTCTTGTGGTTGTCACAGATTCGGTTTCTCATGAACTGCAAGAAAATGTTAAACTTAAACTCCAAACCAATACTTACAGAACAGCAGCTCATTAGGTTATATTTTACAATACTTAAACTCCAAAATAATACTGTCAGAAAAGTAGCTCATTAGGTTATATTTTACAATACTTAAACTCCAAATAATACTGACGGAACAGTAGCTCAGTCTTTTACATTTTACAATACTTGGCGCCCAAAATAATACTGACAGAAAAGTAGCTCATTATGTTATATTTTACAATACCTAAATTCCAAAATAACACTGACTGAACAGTAGCTCAGTATGTTACATTTTACAATACTTAAACTCCAAACTAATACTTACAGAACAGCAGCTCATTAGGTTATAATTTACAATACTTAAACTCCAAATAATACTGACGGAACAGTAGCTCAGTCTTTTACATTTTACAATACTTGGCGCCCAAAATAATACTGACAGAAAAGTAGCTCATTATGTTATATTTTACAATACCTAAATTCCAAAATAACACTGACTGAACAGTAGCTCAGTATGTTACATTTTGCAATACTTAAACTCCAAACTAATACTTACAGAACAGCAGCTCATTAGGTTATAATTTACAATACTTAAACTCCAAATAATACTGACGGAACAGTAGCTCAGTCTTTTACATTTTACAATACTTGGCGCCCAAAATAATACTGACAGAACAGTAGCTGAGTCTGTTACATTTTACAATACTTAGCCCCCAAAATAATACTGACAGAACAGTAGCTCATTATGTGATATTTTACAATACTTAAACTCCAAATAATACTGACAGAACAGCAGCTCATTAGGTTATATTTTACAATACTTAAACTCCAAATAATACTGACAGAACAGTAGCTCATTAGGTTACATTTTACAATACCTAAACTCCAAATAATACTGACAGAACAGCAGCTCATTAGGTTATATTTTACAATACTTAAACTCCAAATAATACTGACAGAACAGTAGCTCATTAGGTTACATTTTACAATACCTAAACTCCAAATAATACTGACAGAACAGCAGCTCATTAGGTTATATTTTACAATACTTAAACTCCAAATAATACTGACAGAACAGCAGCTCATTAGGTTATATTTTACAATACCTAAACTCCAAATAATACTGACAGAACAGTAGCTCATTAGGTTATATTTTACAATACTTAAACTCCAAGATAATACTGACAGAACAGTAGCTCATTATGTGATATTTTACAATACTTAAACTCCAAATAATACTGACAGAAAAGGAGCTCATTAGGTTACATTTTACAATACTTAAACTCCAAATAATACTGACAGAACAGTAGCTCATTAAGTTATATTTTACAATACTTAAACTCCAAATAATACTGACAGAAAAGTAGCTCATTGTTACATTTTACTATACTCAGCCCATCAAATAATACTGACAGAACAGCAGCTCATTAGGTTATATTTTACAATACTTAAACTCCAAATAATACTGACAGAACAGTAGCTCAGTCTTTTACATTTTTCAATACTTAGCCCGCAAAATAATACTGACAGAACTCATAACTCGAGAAACACAGTTGTATGTTAATGCTGGAATGAGGGCCGGATCTGATCCGGAGTCAGTTCAACAGGTCACTGCAGTTATTGTGTGTTTTTGAAACTATCAAAACACCAGATGTGTAACAAAAAGTCAGTAAAAAAAAGTTTGTCTTGGTTAATCTCATGCTTGACACAGTTTCATCAGTGAATATTTATTGGTGAATAATGTTCTTTATGTTTAATTGGAATCTGCCGACACACGGGAACGTTGTGCGAGTCATGAATAATTCCACCCACTCCAGAAGAAGTGTCTCACAGTTGAAAGGAAATGAGAATATCTTCGCCGCTGTTATCCAAGTTCTGGACGGAAACGTTTGAGATCTTAATGGGTTGAAACTCTCAGTGATGACTCACTGCACCGCCGGCTTGAAGCGGCAGGAGTTTTAACTTTTCTAAACCTTTCCCTGCGTCGCTCCACTTCTCCTCGCTTGCCCTCTGAAGGACCACTTGGTCACGCTCTGCTGACCGGGGACTCCTGCTTCACCCTTTCTTAATGCACCTGCTTCTCCTGGTCTTTTAAAAACATTCAAACGTTGTGTTCTTCCGGCTCTCTGCTGCGATCCATCTTCTCGTGGGGCTGCACTTAACCGCGACTCTGGTGGTAGCCTGAGGTACTTAACGTGTATTTGTTATTCTTTCCTGGTAGAACATTTGGTGACGAAGAACAAAAGGATTAAGATTAACAAGCTGTTGCCGTATATATTGAAAGTTAACAGATTGAACTACAGAAAACTCATAAACTGTCTCTTACATTTTACAATACTTGGACCCCAAAATAATACTGACAGAACAGTAACTCATTATGTTACGTTTAACAATATTTAGCCTCAAAATGAATACTGACAGAACAGTTGCTAACTCTGTTACACTTTTATGATATTTAGCCCCTAAAATAATACTGACAGAACAGTAGCTAACTCTGTTACACTTTTAGGATATTTAGCCCCTAAAATAATACTGACAGAACAGTTGCTAACTCTGTTACACTTTTAGGATATTTAGCCCCTAAAATAATACTGACAGAACAGTTGCTAACTCTGTTACACTTTTAGGATATTTAGCCCCTAAAATAATACTGACAGAACAGTAGCTCACTCTGTTACATTTAATGATATTTAGCCCCGAATATTATACTGACAGAACAGTAGCTCACTCGGTTAGATTTTATGTTATTCAGCACCTAAAATAATACTGACAGAACAGTAGCTTGTTATGTTACAGTTTATCACAGTAAGCCCCCAAAATAATACTGACAGAACAGTAGCTCACTCTGTTACATTTTACGATATTTAGCCCCTAAAATAATACTGACAGAGCAGTAGCTTGTTATGTTACAGTTTATCTTATATTTGCTGAATAATCTCCATCTCTTCTCTGACCAACACACTTCGTAGGCGACTGAATCCAAACAAAACCGTATGATTGTCAGACATTAGTTTGATATAAAGAAATGTCACCTTCAAACGGAGAGAATGCAGTTCTTCCCAGAGGGAGGTGTACAGTGTTGTCGTGACGTCAGCTCTGGAGGTGAACACAGACGGACGAGGCCGCCAGCAGATCTATTTTTGGATCCTGCTGTGGTCGGAGACTCTCGGCTCTTTCTGAATGAACGGCTTCCTCGCAAGAGTTTATGAATTATTACGTACGTGCTCGTGTGGAGGAGGAACTGATGTTTTATAATACTGACGGAACAGTAGCTCATTAGGTTACATTTTACCATATTTAGCCCCCAAAATAATACTGACGGACCAGTAGCTCATTATGTTACATTTTACCATATTTAGCCCCCAAAATAATACTGACAGAACAGTAGCTCATTATGTTACATTTTAGCATATTTAGCCCCCAAAATAATACTGACGGAACAGTAGCTCATTATGTTACATTTTAGCATATTTAGCCCCCAAAATAATACTGACGGAACAGTTGCTAATTATGTTTCATTTTACCATATTTAGCCCCCAAAATAATACTGACGGAACAGTTGCTAATTATGTTTCATTTTACCATATTTAGCCCCCAAAATAATACTGACAGAACAGTAGCTAATTATGTTACATTTTACCATATTTAGCCCCCAAAATAATACTGACAGAACAGTAGCTCATTATGTTGCATTTTACCATATTTGGCCCCCAAAATAATACTGACAGAACAGTAGCTCATTATGTTACATTTTACCATATTTAGCCCCCAAAATAATACTGACAGAACAGTAGATAATTGTTACATTTTCTGATATTTAGCCCCCAAAATAATACTGACAGAAAAGTATCTAATTCTGTTGCATTTTATGATATTTAGCCCCAAAATTATACTGACAGAACAGTAGTTCATTCATTTACATTTTCAAATATGTATTCCCCCAAATAATACTTACAGAACAGTAGCTCATTCTGTTACATTTTAAGCTATTTAGCCCCCAAACTAATACTGACAGAACAGTAGCTAATTCTGTTACATTTTAAGCTATTTAGCCCCCAAACTAATACTGACAGAACAGTAGCTAATTCTGTTACATTTTAAGCTATTTAGCCCCCAAACTAGTACTGACAGAACAGTAGCTAATTCTGTTACATTTTACGACATTCAGCGCCCAATATAATATTGACAGAACTCATTCTTTTGATTTATTTCTTTACAAAATCATATTTTATTTAAACATTTAAAAATATTCACACACACCTCTTATATATTAAAATCATTTATTTTTAATAAAGTGTGTGTAAATATATGTATTTTTTTAAATTTCCAAATAATAAACTTCACAGAGTTTGTTCATTTTTTTTGTGTTGATCTTAAACCTCCAGCCACTAGATGGCAGCAGTCAATACATCCTCCCCACCGCTGAAGGAGCGATGAAATCCTGGCGATGACTGAGGACAAGAGGATGCAGCTGCGTCTTAGACTCGAGCTTTATTGAAAGTGCTGAGAGCAGCGAGAGCTCGTCTTCAAGAACTCTGTGAGAGTCAAAGTGCACGAGTGTGTGTTCATGGATCCAGGCAGCTGTACTGAGACCCGCAAGATAAAGAGTCCGGATCACGAACCCGCCAAGAACCCGAGGCCGCTCGGCTCAGACTAGAGTGACGGTCTGGGTTTTAGGGTCGGATTAATCTGTGACTTTGTATCATAATGCCTTTCTCTTTTTGTGTGTGTGTGTGTGTGTGTGTGTGTGTGTGTGTGTGTGTGTGTGTGTGTGTGTGTGTGTGTGTGTGTGTGTGTGTGTGTGTGTGTGTGTGTGTGTGTGTGTGTGTGTGTGTGTGTGTGTGTGTGTGTGTGTGTGTGTGTGTGTGTGTGTGTGTGTGTGTGTGTGTGTGTGTGTGTGTGTGTGTGTGTGTGTGTTGGAGAGTCCGAGCCATAATCTCTTCAACGTGCAGCATGTGCTGGTCCGACCACCAAGTGAACCATGTGACGTCTCGTCACTCCAGCGCTGGATAAAAAACTGAAAATTCAATTTTGCACAGAATCTAAAAGACGTTCAGTCGCTGAGACTGTGGACGAGTTTTTCTTCTAAAACAAACAACGTTAACATTTTTAGATGCTGTTTATTTGGCGTTATTTTTATTTCAATACAGCTTGTTTAAAGTACAAATAATTCAGGTTTTATTTCAAATTTATAAATAACGCCATCTGGAAAAATGAGATATCGGGGATGACTGAGGACGAGAGGATACGGCGTCTTTTTAAGCTGACGCTCGGACATAGTTTGTTTTCAAAACAAACGAAAGCAGTTACGACTTCGTCAAGAGTCATGTGGTCGATAAATACTGCGACACCAGAGTCAAGTACTCGGACAATACTTCATACAGTATATATCCTTGTTACTACAGTATCACGATATATCGTTGACCCTGTACCGTGATCGTATCAGCAGATTCTTACCAACACACACTATGAACCTCATAAAGTAATACTGCAGAACCTCCTGGAGTAATACTACGGAGCCGTGTGTAGTAAATGTAGTTATGATTTAATTTAATTTGCAAAATTCTGGGGCGAGGGATTTATTTTTGCAAATATTTATGAATAATAAATAAATTCCCACCAAATAAAACCCCCTGAAACCATGTCAATAAAGATGAGTTTGTGGAAATATTGAAGGTCAAGGGAGCTTTGAGTGCAGCACCTGAAGAAGAGCCGTTCACAGGTTCACTGTGAACGTTCTCTTCTCTTCTCTTCTCTTCTCTTCTCTTCTCTTCTCTTCTCTTCTCTTCTCTTCTCTTCTCTTCTCTTCTCTTCTCTTCTCTTCTCTTCTCTTCTCTTCTTTTCTTTTCTTTTCTTTTCTTTTCTTTTCTTTTTTTCTCTTCTCTTCTCTTCTCTTCTTTTCTTTTCTTTTCTTTTCTTTTCTTTTCTTTTCTTTTTCTTTTTCTTTTTCTTTTTCTTTTCTTTTCTTTTCTTTTCTTTTCTTTTCTTTTCTTTTCTTTTCTTTTCTTTTCTTTTCTTTTCTTTTCTTCTCTCTTCTTTTCTTTTCTCTTCTCTTCTCTTCTTTTCTTTTCTTTTCTTTTCTTTTCTTTTCTTTTCTTTTCTTCTCTCTTCTCTTCTCTCTTCTCTTCTCTTCTCTTCTCTTCTCTTCTCTTCTCTTCTCTTCTCTTCTCTTCTCTTCTCTTCTCTTCTCTTCTCTTCTCTTCTCTTCTCTTCTCTTCTATTCTATTATATTCTTCTCTTCTCTTCTCTCTTCTTTATTCTATTCTTCTCTTCTCCTCTTCTCTTCTCTCTTCTCTCTTCTCTCTCCTCTCTTCTCTCTTCTCTCTTCTCTCTTCTCTCTCCTCTCTTCACTTCTCTTCTCTCTTCTCTTCTCTCTTCTCTCCTCTCTCTTCTCTCTTCTCTCTCCTCTCTCCTCTCTCCTCTCTTCTCTCTTCTCTCTCCTCTCTTCTCTCTTCTCTCTTCTCTCTCCTCTCTTCTTCTCTCTTCACTTCTCTTCTCTCTTCTCTTCTCTTCTCTTCTCTTCTCTTCTCTTCTCTCTTCTATTCTCTTCTTCTCTTCTCTCTTCGCTCTTCTCTTCTCTTCTATTCTCTTCTCTTCTCTTCTCTCTTCTCTCTCTTCAGTCCACAGGAAATCTATCAGAATCAGACGCCGTCAGGTCGTCAATAGCAAATTTACCGGCGAGACTTTCAATTTCCTGCCTCGGTTCTCGGGTCGTTCTCCTGTGTTTTGTTCTGCGAGTGAAAAGCGATCGATAGTCTCTCAGACGGATGTTTAATTCAACTTTCAACCCTTACTCTCACTTGTTCTGGACTAATAGACGTCCGTCTACGTCGGTCCTGATGATGGATTCTCTCCGAGGTCAGCGGCTGTTGTGGTGCGTGACTCTTACTCTTCATGAGATGATGGTTTTTAGTTACACAACCTCAAGTCGTTGAGGTCAGCGCCGCACACAGCGGTCAATTATGTCGGTTAAAAACGATGTGTTGCCGTGGCTGCGTGTCTAGTGTTTACCGTCCACACTTCCTGTTAATCCTCTTGCACTGATTGGCTAGCGCTCGACCAATCAGAGATGATGTTTTTTCTATTCTATGTTAATCTTTGTATCCTTTTAAGATCTTTGTGTGTTTATTCTTTGGTCTTTGCACTTTGTTCTTTTTTTTTTGCACTTTGTTTGTGGTGCGTTTATGAAACTATGTACCTTCTTCAGACTTTCTTTTATTGTCATTGCACAAAAACCACAGCAATGAAACTGGCAACGAAATTTTGTTGCTAGGCAACCGTTAAAAAATACAGCATAGAGAAGTATATATAAAAAGTATAAATATTAATATTAATAAGTTAAAAATAGGGTTTCATCTTGTTCACTAGTGCCGAGATATCACCCAAAGATACAGCAGTGAAGGAAGACCAAGAGGAGGAGAGGGGCTCAGAGACAGTAGGGGTTCCAAAGAAAGGGGGGGGGAGATTTTCTCTTTGATCAATTCAATTTTGTCAATGAAAAATCTCAACAATGCATTGCTGTCAGCTTCACAGAAGACAGGCGTGATCTGAGGAGCAGTAGACACGAGAGAATTAATCGTGTCAAACAACACTTTGGGGTTTTTCTTATTTGCTGCTAGCAGTTTTCTGATGTAATCAGATCTTGCAGTTTCTACCATCTCATTGTAAGAAGACATAAGATTCCTGAGGTGAAGTCTGTGCACCTCAAGTTTAGTGGACTTCCAGAGACGTCTCTTCAGACTCATTAATAAAGTCAATCTAATCTAAACTAATGCTTATTTAAAAGTTGATTTGTTACAATAACAAAATAAACCCAGATAAGGTGGCACCGGTTTACGGAACTGACTCCCGACTATACGGTTTTGTTGATAAATAATCTGTGATAGATATCGTTTTGCGTCTCTAGATTATCTGGATTAGCCTTCAGATAGTTTGCAATATGAGCCGAGATAAGATATTCAATTCCCCGTCATTCTCCAGCAGGAGGAGATTCCTTCTCATTTTTTTCCTTCCTTCCATCTATCATGTACTGATTAGTTTTTGTCATCAACCTGAACTAATGCGGAAGCTAATGTTCCGACGCCGCGACTCGTTGTCCAAACGCGACAATTGCCTTCACGACACATTCAACGAGTTAATGTTGTTACGACGAACGCCTCGGAGCTTCGACGTCGTCTGTTTGTTGCTATAAATGGAGCCTCAGCTGCGCTTTAGTGGGCGACTGATGATTTCAACGTTGTGTGAACTGTGCGGCTAAAAGCGCTGAATACGGGTCAATTCCACCCAGAGTTATGACAGATAATCGTAGCCTTTTTTTTTTTTGTTCCCGCCCGATAAATCTTCAAATACATAGTTGGCTCAAAATAACATTTATCGTTGACGATCATGATCAAAGTACATCAAAGTTTTAGTAAAAGCAGAAAAAAAATGTGTATATAATAGTATATGATAAAATAATAATTATTTTTATTTATAAGTGCCTGTCAAGACACCGTACAGACAGAAAGACGACAGAAGTTTCATTAGAAAAAAACAACATTTAAAAAGTGTTTTTAAATGACAAAACATGGAAGACTAGAGCTGCAGTGAATAAACTGGTTTAACAAGTCAAGTCTTTAGGTGTTAGTTGGGAGGCGAAGAATAGGATGAAGCCACACCGTGGTTATCAGTTACACAGTAAAACAAAATAATAATATGGTGTAAAGAAAAAAGGCCCCCAGTGTCATCGAACCTTGTGTAGAGCTTTGTCCCTTTTAGCTCAGCTCTGTCTCTCGACTGGACTGACACTTCATCACAGTCTGTTCGCTTGTAAAGGTATAACTCGAGCACTATTGAGAACCACGGTCTCTGATTGTAGGTGGATGGATGGATGAATAGATAGATGTTTCTTGAAGGAGTCAGTAGATCATCAAACACAGAGAGAGAGGAAGATCGTTCCAAAGCTTTCAGCCTGGAAGGATTTCTCTCCTCTGGTCCTGAAGCGTGTTCAGGAACCATCAGTAGATTCTGATCCACAGACCTCAGAGCCCGAGCTGGGGTGTAAGGCTGGATCAGAATCTACTGATGGAAGGAGGAGTCTGACCATGAATAGATCTGAAACTAAGAACCAGAATTTTAAAGTTGATCGTGATATAAACTGCTAGCCAGTGAAGAGTTTTAAGGATCGGAGAAATGTGAGTTCTTCTACTAGAGCGGCTCAGAATTCTTACTTACTTACTTTACCAGACAGATAGAAGGACTTTATTAATCCCTCTGGAGATCTCGTTCAGGAAATTGAGTTTCCAGTTCACAGCAGACATCTTTTTATTTTTTTTATCATAAATTTCCATTAATCATAAAATTTTATTCAGCGGTTTTCCAGGTACTTTTTCGTGTTCTTTTCACCTCTCATGAGCTTGTTGTGTTTTGGTGTCAAGAATCAGTTTTAAATCTGACGCATTATCCCGATAACCTCCACATCATCCCAGTCATGTGCGCAGTTACTCGTCCTCCGTCGTTCTCTCGCCATCATCTTCCTGTATTCTCTCGCCATCATCTTCCTCTATTCTTTCGCCATCATCTTCCTCTATTCTTTCGCCATCATCTTCCTCTATTCTTTCGCCTCATCTTCCTCTCACACGCACGCCGCCAGCTGGTCGCCGCCCCCCCGACCCCCTCGGCACGGCATGGACGGCGTGCGCGACTCATCCCCGCTGTTACGTAAGAGCCACGCGAAAGCTTACAAATCAGATTATGATGACTGTGTGGCGCGAGCTGAGCCAGGATGGAGGTCAGTGAAGCACTCCATGATGTCTGGAAGTGTGGACACACACACACACACACACTCAGGTGGAGATTATTTACTTTACATAATGGCACCGGCGTAATTACCGTGAGTAATTACCTCGACCTTTTTAACTTGTTGAGTCACAAGAACGCCGCCGGAAGTCGACGCTCGTGACGTGGTGGTAACGTCAGGGTTTTAAGAACGGAGAAAGGATCTTTCAGGATTCCAGCTGCGATCTATTCTCCGACTGCTGGCGTTCAGTTTTAGATTCACTCCTTACTGACCCGCACTCCAGTGACCCTGGGCCCGGGTTGGTTTGATGCAGGTGACTCGACAAAAAAGTCAGAAACCAGCGACAGGAACGTAGTTAAGATCCTTCTTATTTCTGTCCTGATGGATACATACAGCTGCGTTCTGATTGGCTGACACGCCCCAGATTGACACTTAATAAAATGTCACTTGAGTGTTGGATATTGGGCGGATTTTTTTGTACTGCATGACTGATGGCCTCGATTGATCGTAGTATAACTCGGTAGTAACACTTTTGATATTACAGAATCATGTGTAGTTATACTATGGAACAATGTATAGTAATACTGCAGAACGTTCTGGTGTAATACTTTGGACATCGCGTAGCGATACCGCAGGGTAGTAACAAGGCGGGGTAGTAACACTGCGTAGTAAAACCACGGAACATCACGTAGCGCCTCCACCGAACACCGTGTAGCGACATCGCAAAACATTGCGTAGCGATACCGCGGAGCCTGGTGTAGCCATACTTTGCGGATTAGGACTACAGAAACTCATGGAGTAGTACTAGTGGAAGAGGGGAGCCTAGCGCAATGATAGTACTGAACCTCGCGCATGAATACCTGGTGGATTATCGCTGCTGATCCGGGAGAAGTAGTTCTACAGAACCTTGTCTACAGAGCCGTTTGTAGTAATACTGCAGAACCTTCTGGAGTAATACTACGGAGCCTTGTGTAGTAATACCGAGAACCTCCTTGAGCAATACTACAGAGCCTTGTATAGTAATACCGAGAACCTCCCGGAGTAATACTACAGAGCAGTTTGTAGTAATACCGAGAACCTCCCGGAGTAATACTACAGAGCCTTGTGTAGTAATACCGAGAACCTCCCGGAGTAATACTACAGAGCCTTGTGTAGTAATACCGAGAACCTCCCGGAGTAATACTACAGAGCCTTGTGTAGTAATACCGAAAACCTCCCTGAGTAATAATACAGAGCCATGTGTAGTAATACTGAAAACCTCCAGGAGTAATACTACAGAGCCTTGTGTAGTAATACCGAGAACCTCCTGGAGTAATACTACAGAGTTGTTTGTAGTAATACCGAGAACCTCCTGGTGTAATACTACAGAGCCGTTTGTAGTAATACCGAGAACCTCCTGGAATAATACTACAGAGCCGTTTGTAGTAATACCGAGAACCTCCTGGAATAATACTACAGAGCTGTGTACAGTAATACCGCGAACCTCCCGGAGTATTACTACAGAGCCGTGTGTAGTCATTTAGATTTACCGGATTATGAGACACTGAGGTTTTAATTGAATTTATTAAGAATAGGTTTATGTAAAGCATTTGCAAACATCAATAAATAGTTTGCTACTGTACAACATTTCTTTCTGTTATCTGATCAAACTCTGGATGTGTTTTTCTTTGTAAAATATACTTTAATCTTTTTTTGACATGGAGAGTGAATCTTGCAAACGTCCTTGATGTCGACACGAGTCTTCAACTTGATTTTTATTTTATTTTAATTGTTGAAGTGGAAAACACGTCACATCGCCTTCATCCTCTATACGTATAGAAAGATGACGCCTCATGTTTTCCATCGTTCACCTCAAGATTCAAACGAGGAGTTTTGAAAGCAAAGATGAACACGACCGACGTGTGAACTTCTAACAGCGGCTTCAAACGTTGCTCTGCTGGAGTGGAGTTTGTCCGGCGAGCTCTCACTCCGGGGCTTGTTTGAGAAGCAAAACGCTTGTGAAGGTTTGAGACCAGGCCTGAAGGTCCACAGGGCAGCGAGGCCTCGTTACGCAATCGCTCATTTTTCATCCGTCATCCACCGTCAACACGTTGGATTGATCAGAAGATACTCTGATGGATTGTAGTTACATTTTTTTTCAGTGTAACAAAGAATAGTAACCTGCAAACTATACAATAAAATAAGGCTTTTAGAAAATATTAATACGTTGATATATCGCAATATTTCTTTATCGATTTGTATTTTCTTTGCTTTAAATTGATATTTTATTTTGTACCATAGTCATTTTGTGGTTTGCAGTCCAATAAAGTGTGTTTAAACATAAAAAAATAAAAAAAATCTTTATATAATTGAAAAATTAACATGTAAATATTCATGTGTTTGTTCAATTTTGTGTAACAATGAATTAAACTCTCAGCCACAGGATGAAGGCAGTCGTTACATCCTCAAATCTGTTTCTACCTATTTTAACTATTTAATCCTACGAGATCCCAGACTTGACTGAGGACGAGAGGATACAGTGCCCCTTTTTAAAGCTGATTTTTTTTTTGGTCATGTTTTCTTTTAAAAAAAAGCAGTTACGACTTTGTCAAGAGTCATGTGGTCTGTAAATCCTGCAACACCAGAGTCAAGTACTCGACAATACTACAGTATCACAATATTTGTAATCATTGTCCATGTACCATGTAATTTAAAACCACTCGAAGGTGATTCTTAATCGATTCCTCTTGTTTTCTCCACACAAGGTTTTTTTTTTTTTTTCTTTCCCCCACTTATAGTCTCACTAATCACTCTTGTCATTTTTAATCCCGCTCCTCCACCTGGGGCGTATTTAAAGCAGGGGCCTCGGTGTGCCCGGCCCAGATTAGACGAGTGAACCGAGGGGGCGGGGGGGTGACGCCGCCGCACACCCTGATCCTCACATTGGGCTGCATGTGACAGCACAGTTGTAGACGGCGAACAGTCAGAGGAGGACGAGGATCTCTGTCCTCACTCTGCTGCCGTTTGTCATCTTTTCAACGCATGCTGAGCTGCTGCGGTTATTTTTAGACGTGGATATTATTATTATATTTCCACTAATTGAAAGCATTCTTTAGTCAATATTTTTCTACTCCATGCCTTTTACAATCTAATATATTTTTTTAAATGTGATGCCTTTTTAAATACAATATTAAAATGTTGTTATAATTACATTGACACATTGCATGGAAAATATATTTTATGATGTAAGTAAGTAAGTATTTTTTATTTGTACAGTGCTTTTCCAGACCAGGGTCACAACGCGCTTAAACAATCAAAACAATATTCAATAAAGTATATATTTTAAAGATCAAGATAAAACTGATAACACAACAGGAGTTCCAGAAAATCAAGGAAAAGCCTGAACAAATAGAAACGTCTCAAGATGTTTCTTAAAGGAGTCGGTGTCGCATGATTGGCTGAAAGTTCAAGTAGCTTGGTACTAATTCTGCAACACCAGAGTCAAGTACTCAGTACTTTCTTGGAATTACAAAAAAAATATTGGATTTAAAAAAAAGCTATGACTTGAAAATATTGAATTACTGGAATTATAATATGAAACTCGATGTGTCAAAAAGTAGATCAAATATTCAATTTTGTGTAACAATGAATTAAACTCTCAGCCACAGGATGAAGGCAGTCGTTACTCAAATCTGTTTCTATCTATTTTAACAATTTACTCCTATGAGATCCCCAGACTTGACTGAGGATGAGAGGATACAGTGGACTCCTGCTCTTTTAAAGCTGATTTATTTTTGTTTATTTAAAACTCAATGTGTCAAAAAGTCGTTCAAATATTTCATTTATTTAATTCAATTTTTCAAAAGTTAAAAAAGAAAATCAATTATTCAAAAAAATAGGTTTAAAGCCAAAAAAACACTTGAAATGTTGTAATGTAGCCACTAAATATTCTGATGGCGCTGATATTCTTCACATGGTTTTCATATCAGATATAGAAGCGACTGATCCAGGAGCAGCTCAGTATCAACCAATCGTCAAACCCGTCACTCAAAACACAACCAAGCATTCGTTTTTTGATCAACTTCTCTCAGAGACTTTGCTCAAAGCACCAAAAAAAAGTTTGAAAAAAATCCCTCGAATCTCAAATGAAGTTTGAACCTTCTGACCCGTTACGTCGAGGCTTTCCTGGTGTCAGACACCCGTGTGACACCTGAGGGCGGTCCAGACGTTGGATGCCCTCAGCAGATCGGGGCAAATCGGGGACAGCGTCTCATGATGCCAGCGGGGAACGACTGAACCTTGGCAACGTCTTCATTTGCAAACACACTTCACTTTCTGGACCTGGAAAATGTAGTTTGAGTCGTACAGTGATTGAAAAACATTTAGCTTTTGTTGAGTGAAGTAAGAAACTGATATTTATTTTTAATTTTCATGTTGTTGGGGGTTTGGACAAGAATCTCTGCAATGGCTCAACCGGCCTCGGACCCCTGCAGTGTGGCTGCTGGTGTCGCACTTTAGCTCAGGGAACACATGGAGGAAAATTGTTCCCTAGTGGGCGGGTCTGGTGAAATCCTCGCTTCGCTTATTGCGACTCCATTTTACACTTTTATTTCATCTCAGAGTCCGGATCAAACCTGTACGTTCGACCAAACCCTGGGTTTAAGTGATGGCGCTTCATGACTTGAATGAAGAATAGGTGGGGGGTTGCTGGAAGCTGCACACCACCATCTTGGATGGGGGATGATAATGCTCTTAGTTGAAACGTGCCTGAATGGAATACAACAAAAACGTGTAAATCAGATATAATATGACTTCTTTTTTTTTAACAAATATTTATCCTACACTATAATTTGGTTCCTTTTTTTTCATCTGGAATATTTTTGTTGTTGTTTTATTTTCAAATATGTTGATTATTGATAATAATACAATCAACGTTTGCACAGTGATAGTACATATGTTTTTTTCAGTGTAACAAAGAATAGTAACCTGCAAAATATACAATAAAATAAGGCTCTTAAAAAATATTAATACGTTGATATATCGCAATATTTCTTTATCGATTTGTATTTTCTTTGCTTTCAATTCATATTTTATGTTGTACAAAGTCATTTTGTGCTTTGCAGTCCAATAAAGTGTGTTTAAACATAAAAAAAATACTTTCTTTATATAAATAACAAATAAACATGTAAATATTCAGGTGTTTGTTCAATTTTGTGTAACAATGAATTCAACTCTCAGCCACAGGATGAAGGCAGTCGTTACATCCTCAAATCTGTTTCAACCTATTTTAACAATTTAATCCTACGAAATCCCAGACTTGACTGAGGACGAGAGGATACAGTGGACTCCTGCCCCTTTCAAAGCTGTTTTTTTTGTCATGTTTTCTTGTCAAAAAAGCAGTTACGACTTCTTCAAGAATCATGTGGTCTAGAAATTCTGTATCACCAGAGTCAAGTACTCGGACAATACTACAGTATCACAATATTTTGTAATCATTGTCCATGTACCATGTATCGTATCGCTAGATTCTTGCCAATTTACACCTGTAAAATAAAGATCAAATAACAGTGATCAAGGACCCCTACAAGATATACTGTACATATAACCAATATTAATACTCGTAAATTCCAATCTTATTCCATTCACTTGCTTGGACAACACAAACTGTAGTAGCCAGGAAGAGCAGAGAGAGAGAGAGAATGATTTAAATACTTCAAATTATTAGTGGATCCAGATGGTAATATGAAGACTACTCATCTATGAGCTGTTCTTCATCCCGTTGTCGACTTCTGCGGACAATTAAATAAAATCCATTCATCTCTTATTGCGTGATTTGAAAGGCCTTCAAAAAGGCCGTCAAACACTCGTTTCCATCTCGTTGTCCTTCTCGTGCAGCGGTGGATTCTAACTGTGATGTCAGTGTTTCGAGGCCCAAACTCTCTGAAGAGGAAGAGGAATCAATGCAGGGATGGTGTTTCACTGCAGAGGAAGTGTGTGTCACAACTCCACACGCTACAGTCTCCCGCCACGTTTGACGTCACGCATCGTGATGTCAAACCATCTCATTATAATTCCCTGGAACGTTTTTTTTTTCCATCCTTCATTTATGACCAATTACTAACAATCGCTGTGAGTGATTGAGGAAGAAGTCGTGGTGAAATATCGCTGCAGTTCCTCGCACATCTATCATCCATCAGAAGGTGATATTTAATAGAATCCTAGTGTTGATGAATGTGTTGGCGTCTGGTTTTCTTCGCATCACGTCGCTCTAACCTGGAACTATAAACCACAAAATAATGACCAATTCAAGTGATTTTGAACTGCCGTATATTTATAAATTGGTCTTCAAACCTATGCTCGTGCTTGCTTTGTTTTGTTTTTGCCATTATTTCTCCAGGCTCATACACACAAAATGTAATTGACATCAACACAAAAAGCTAGTTTAACAACGGTGCTACACAGCCCCCCTAACCCCCACACAAAAGGGCACCAGAAGAAAAACCTTGTTCCCAAAAATAGCTCTCCAAATTGTGTTGACTATTGCGGATTTGTGTTTGTTTCTTGAATATTATTCCTTCTAGATGATAAAAAAAATCAGTCGAATCCTCCAAGTCAAGGGCCATGGTTCTCAGTCAGAAAGAGGTATTCATAGTGTTGTTCTTTATTATGTTTTTAAAGTAAAAGGAACTCTTGGTATGAAACAGTTTTAGAGATGCAAGTAAATGTTAATCCATCCATGACAATACAAACCCAGATAGAGATAGATTAGATAGATAGATGATGGATGGATGGATGGATGGATGGATAGATGGATAGATGGATGGATAAAACCTTATTGATCCCTCTGAAATAAGGATTTTTAAAAGAATTTGCACCAAAAATGGAACTTCATTTGTGGCCGAGATCCACAGCTACACTTGCCCTTCCTTGTAAAATGTACCATTTATTTAAGAGCTTGTTGATGGTGTTTGTTGTCGTCCCATACACTCCTCTTATAATGTTTTATTTCTTAAATGTTGACATGTAATGGACACCGGCATCCGTGAGCCTCACAGGTTCCGCTCAAGCACCTCCTCTTCGAGTCAGCAATGAAAGAGATGAGAGAAAGATGAAGGTGCACACTTGTGCAACCTGACATCTGAGGCAGGGTGGGTTACCCGTTTCCACGGCAACAGTCGTGAGGAGGATGATATGATGTACTGCTTCCATGAGTGTTTTTTTTGCGTCGTTGTCAGTTCGTGCAGCTTCACAAGAGGCTTTAGAAGCTCGGATGAGTCAGAGTCTCTACGGAAGTCTGCAGCTTTCTCCACTGCTGTCACCAGATTACTGCTCTGCACACTGTAAAAAGTCAGTTCTCTCCACTCTGTACTTATCGTACTTTGTCTTACTAGAGGTCTTCTGTACTGACCTCAGATATCTTGTCTCATTCCCTGATAAGGTTTGATGCTCCCCCCGGAAGGATTTCGCCTTGTCTCCCCGTCGGCTGGTTCTCTGGGGGGCCCGTGTGGCCTGGTTGTGTCAAATCACTGCCTCCCCGAGGCTGACAATTCCTTTAAAAAAAGTGTTGATTTAGGCAGGCGGACATTTTTGTGTGAGAGCTGCTTCACAAGTCCAGCTCCCTGCAGTTATGTCCCGTCACCTTTCGCTGGATTCAGAAACTAAAGTTACATCATGTGGAAAATAATGCCAAGGCAGCAAAAAAGCCTGGCTCTGCCCCCGGGGTCTCCTCCATCTGGGGCCCCCTAAAAGAAAATCCTTAACTTACTTCAACTTACTTATTTGTCTTTTTTGGACGAAGATGATGGACAAAGACAACTGAGCTCCGCTCACTACATTAAAATGAACAAACATTTTTGTCTATAACCCCCTAAAAAAGGAACAGATTGATCTGAAAATAATCCCAACCCTTAGTCGACATGAGTAGAAAATGAGTAAAATATCCCTTTTGATTCTCTGAATCAGGGACCATGGTTCTCAGTCAGAGAGGTGTATTCATGATGTTTTGTATTATATTTGTAAAGTAATATAAACTATTTTCAAGATGTTATTTTGTGCAAAATATTATCGCACAATACAATTCTTAATATGGAGTTTCGTATAAAAAATGGGACTTTATTTTTGGCCGACATGCACAGCTACACTTGTTCTTCCTTGTAAAATATACCATTCATTCCTTTATTTATGATCTTAGCAGGGAGTCTTTTCAAGCTACTGTAGGTTGGAGACGTTGGTTTCCAGTCCCATTACAAGACGATGTCGCTTCCATTATTTTATGACCCCCTGATCAAAATACTAGATTCCTGTCATCCTGTGTTGACGTGTCAGACAAATGACACAAAGAGATGCAGTTATAGATTTGTTTTTCTGGGTTATCAGCGAGTGGATTCATCTTGTGAATGTTTTTTTTCTGACCACAGCATTTGTCTTCTCTCTTGCAGAAAGTGAGTGAGAAGGTCGGGGGGGCGGAGGGAACGAAGCTCGATGAGGACTTCACTGAAATGGAGAAGGTGAGATTTCACGCGTGTCTGCTTCACAAAAGAACATGAAGAGATCAAGCTAATATATATATGACAAAGTAGGTTGTGGATATCACTTACAGTATGTTTGTACCAAGATGTATTTTTACAGCAGCAGATTTCTTTGTCTCGCCTCCTCCCTTTGTAGAAGAAAACAACACATTCTCATCTCTCTTGGCTGGTTTATTGATTCACTTCCTTCTGCGCCTCGCTCGCCTACTTAATGAATATTTCTGCCTTCGCACAGACGCTCATTTTTCTTCGCCTCTCAGATCGTCTTCCAGGTCGACTAGAAACCAGCAGGATTGATCCTCCCTGTTCATGTCGGTTGGTGTTGTCGAGATCATTTGAAATCTTGTTTTCTTTTAGAAAATGGACACCACCACTCGGGCAGTGATGGAGATCATGACCAAGACCACCGAGTATCTGCAGCCCAACCCAGGTGACCTACTCGACGCCACATGATCACGACAGTATCTGATCGTCTAACACTGTCGGACAACGACACACAAGCCCAGGAACATCGCTGTGCCTTAAAGCAGCACCATTAAAAGATTAGATGCATTTATTTCTGGCTCCCCCCAGTGTTAGAACAGTGTAATTGATTTAAAAGTGTAATTAAAGTGCAACTATGAAAACAGTCGACGAAAACAAGTAAAAGGCTTTTGCTTCCTGTAATCTCTTCCTGGAATCCTTAAAGGGATAGTTCATCCAAAATTCCAATCATTTTCTACTCACTCATGTCGACCATGTTGGGATTATTATCAGAGTAATCCGTCTGTTGTTGTTTTTTTTAAGTTAAATGCAGACTTAAAAACCTCCCTCACCCTCACCTCCATGATGCTTGCCTGTAACAATAGATCACCTCGACATGAAGAATTGTTTAGAAAGAATTAAAATAGTCTAGATTTCAATGTATTTTCTTGTATGTAGCGGAAGCTAAAAGGCTAACATGCTGCACGGACAGGAAACGCTCCGGGTAGATCTCGCAATACATTTCAATTTACTGTCCAATCCCAACCCTTAGTCCACGTGAGGGTGAGAATTTTATTTGGCGTGGAAATATCCTTTAGGTGCTTAAACTTAACTAAGCTTCAATTATGGAAATGAATGGAATGGCCGTCTCCGAGCCACAGTTATTGTGATTAAGTTAAATGATCAGGCTGCACCGGTCAAAGTTGCACAGTGAATTAAAACCAATCATCACAGAAAATGTTTAAAAAAATGTCAAAATATTACATAGTGCTGCTTTAAAATACATATCATGTGTCCACGGGTTTAGATTCACTGAGATTTTGTTTTCCGCAGCCACCAGAGCCAAGATGAGCATGATGAACTCCATGTCTCGTATGCGAGGTCAGGAGAATAAACCCGGATACATCCAGACTGAAGCCATCTTGGGAGAGTCCATGACGCGGTTTGGAAGGGAGCTGGGAGAGGAATCAAATTTCGGTAGGATGTTCACCTTTGAGGGATGAATATGAGATTTAGATTCGGTGAAACTTTCCCTTACCGACACCGAGCAGTCACCTGGTTGTGAGTGATGAGGACTACAGTATTGTCATTTGGGACTCTCCAGGTGTGGCTCTGATCGATGCCGGGGAAGCCATGCGTGAACTGGCCGAGGTGAAGGACGCTCTGGACATGGAAGTGAAACAAAACTTCATCGATCCGCTGCAGAACCTCCACGAGAAAGACCTGAAGGAGATCCAGGTTCTGCCTCTAACATCCTGGCACTCAGATGGACTCTGACATTTTTGTTTAACCCTCATGCGTTTCCTTGTCGTTCGGCAGCATCACTTGAAGAAAATGGAGGGTCGCCGTCTGGACTTTGACTACAAGAAGAAGCGTCAGGGCAAAGTGACCGAGGACGAGCTCAAACAAGCTCTGGAGAAATTTGACGAGTCCAAGGACATTGCAGAGCTCAGCATGTTCAACCTCCTGGAGAGTGATGTAAGAGTGATGTAAAGATCTGCAACAACATCGATGATGGTTAAATACAAAAATTTTCTGACAGTGTTACATGGCAATTTAAGAGTCAAATGAAAATTAATAAAAGTACAGCAACAAAACTTACAGTGATGGTTCACCCAAAACTCACTAATTTTTACTGAACTTCATGTTGAGTCAGGATTATTTTCATAGTAACCTGTTCCTTTTTGAAGTAACAGGCAGAAATATATATTTCCGTATGACAGTCACGAACGTTGCCAAATTTTCTTTGTTGACACGAGGGGTGTAAGAAAATATCTATATAACGATATATTGTGATATTTTTATTCAATTCTGTATCGATATTCAAAAGCAGTGTAATGATATCTTTCAAAATATATATTTATCTGTGCTGACGTCACGCGGCTCTGCTGCAGTGAAGATGTGAGCGGAGGTGTGGAGGAGGAGAAATCACGCTTGAATATCCAACAACACTCACTTTATTAAACATCTAAAGATGCATCACAACAAAATAATATGAGCGGATCGAAGAAACAAGAAAGACGAAACAAAACAAAGCCGTTAACTTTGCTGTTCTGTAGAGACGAGAGAAACGTTCAGTCGACGCATGAAAGTCAACAATAACAAACGTTCTTGTTGGTGTTAATGTTGACTTCATCATTGGAATCTTACTTCTACAATAAATAATGTTTAATACTGGTTTAATAAAGGCTGACAGCGCTGAGTTCTGTGTGTGTGACGTCACCGGACCCTCGGGTAACTGAACTAACTTCAGGATCAATGACACAAAAATTAATTTAACCAGTTTAGTTTAGTCATAACACCGTTAAACGCTTTACCAACTTACTTTTAAATCTTGTTTTTCACAGATCAAATGATTAATTATTTTTTTTTACAAAAAATAATGACTAAAATAACTTTGAATTAAAGTAAAATGTTATTTCAAAAGTTTATATTTAACAGAAGGTTTTAAAGCTTATGATTCCACTCATTTTGGCTTTAAATTAATTTAATTTGGTGTGAACTGTCACTTCAAATGTAACAGTAGCACATTTTATTGAAAGGAACAATCTTTTATTTTGAAAAACCCTAAACTCATGCTTGTGTCTTTTGTTCATACACAATAATAACAATGTATAATTGAATGTAATTATGTCCAAAGATGGCACGATTATTGGTCCAGAACTCAATCCCACAGTAACTACATTAAAAACAACATATTTTGTATTTGAGATGTTGGTATTGGTGGATGAATATTTCACAGCGGTTTGATCTGATCCACAGATCGAACAGGTGAGTCAGCTGTCCGCTCTGGTCCAGGCTCAGGTGGAGTACCACACCCGCGCGTCAGAGATACTCACACAGCTCTCCAGTAAGATCGACGAAAGGTCAGCAAGCTTTTTCTTCCGACTCCTTGAAGAGAGACAACAATGAATCAGTTTTTTCTGTGACTCCTAGAATAAAGGATTGCTCCAACAAACCGAGGAAAGAGTACACTCCGAAGCCACGGACGTCTCTGGACTTCTCCCTCAGCGAGAACCACAACGGAGGCATCCACAGCGCTCGCTCCCCCGGTGAGTCTACACTCATGCACGCTCACACTCGTGTCAACCTTTCTTCGGGTTTTTTCAAGGATACTACGGAGCTCCAGACATGACATGGTGAAATTAAAAATGTATCTGTGGCCACGAAATACTAGTTCGTAGCAGATTCTTTATTTTAGTGTTGAGGCAAAATAGGCTTCGTCTCATTTTTTTTGTTACGACATTATTTATAACATGTTTAGCGTGATTGCCTCACAGCAGGAAGGTTGCTGGTTCGCTTCCAGGTCGGGAGGGAGCCAACATGTGACCTTTCTGTGTTGCGTGGGTTTACTCCGGGCACACACTAAAACATACAGAGGTTGATTGGGATCTTGGGGGAAATTGTCTGTAGATATGAATGTGTGTGTGAATGGTTGCGTGTCTTTGTGTGCCCTGTGATAGACTGGCGTCCTGTCCAGGGTGTCCCCTGCCTCTTGACCGAAAACACTGAGATAGTCTCCCCACGAACCCCACAAGCAGCAAAGAAAATGAATGATTGAATGAATTGACACCCTAGAGATTGTTCTTAAAGGATCCTCCACCTCCATATTTTTACAATTTGTTGGACAACAAGAGAGATTTTACATTGTTCTCTGTTTAAATTCTGAATATTTATAAACAATCATTACACACACGTTACACATATTTTGTTGTTGAGGCCTGGTTAAGTGTCTTTTTATACAGAATATGCTTTAAACGGAAATGGAAGCGCAAATAAATCACAATTCTGCATAAACTTATCTCTTAAATAGTAGTGACCCTTTTTGTGGTGATTCAGAATATGGCCCCCCAGAGAAGAAGGTATTATGTTCGCGTGTCATAGCTTTTCATGAACAGCAAGATAAGAAAACCTTCACTAGAATACTCTGAGCCTGCCGAGAAAATATATATTTTTTAATGAATTGATTGATCTAAAGATTAAAAAAAAAATCTTTAATAATATATCGATATATTTAATCCTCAACAACATTATGGTTTAGATGATGGATGGATGGATGGATGGATGGATGGATGGATGGATGGATAGATAGATAGATAGACAATCTAAATATAAAGAACATAGATCAAGAATAAAGACAAAGAGAAAAGATACAAAGATGGAATATCATCTTTTCATTCCACTCCTGCCCATCTCTGAAACTGTCAGCAGTGAGTCCAGCTTCATGCAGTTTATAATAGTTCTGTATAAATATTCCGATTTAAAAAGAAAATAACGAGGTAGTACACTCTTCAAAATATGCTCTGTGGTGTCAATTATGTGACAATATAAATAAACAAAAAGAAAAAAAAACAGAGGAAGCAAATATTTACAAGTTATTACCCAGAATAATCGTCTCATGTCTGGAGCTTCGTAGGATTTGTTGTCGCTCCTTCTTCGCCTCCAACTGTGACGTCGGTAAATTCTCAAACGCATATTTGACTTCAACCAGCGTCACGATACAAAGCAAGACCGTCTGAGAATTTACTCGTTCGCCGTTCCCTTCTTTAGTTTTCCTCCTCCTCAGTGACCACCTTTTCTGCTAAAATCTCACTTTAATTTTTTCTCTTTCTTTCAATGTTTTTGTGAACAGGCGCGAAGTCTCCAGGTGAGCCTCGGTCACTCTCCCTGATGTTTCTTCATCTTATTCTCTTGTATAACCCTCCACTCTTCTTCTTTTCCTCCTTTCTCCCTTCTTTGCTTTTGCAGCAAGGTCTCCAGGTGAGCCTCAAAGTGACTCCTGGAGAAGATATCTTCTCCTTCACTTAACCATCCTTCATTCCCTCTCACACGTGAACAGAAGGATCAAGTGTGTCCGGCCGACGTCACTTGTTGCTTCTGTTTCTCATTATTCCTGGAGTGTTTGGTACTTTCATCTCACGCCTCTGCTGTTAACGTTTATTTTCCTCATCCCCGCCATCATCACCAGCTCATGATCCGATCTTCTCGTTAATCTGAGCGTTTCTTTTGTCTTTTGTTTCCTTTGCAGCCAGATCTCCAGGTGAGCACCATGACTTGGGAGGAGATTCTAATTCCTCGTGTGTTTTTGTTCTTCATTTTATGTTGGACTCTTTGGTTTCAGTGCAGCTCGTCTGCAGTGTTGCTTTTCTTTTTTTTGTCTAACCTCTTGTCTGTTTATTTTTCTACTCGTGAAATTTAGACATTTTGTCATTTTAATTACCGACAAAAATGTTTGAAGGCAAACTTTTTTATTCTCAAAACGGACTGAATGTGTGTTCGTAGCTGTTTGAAGCCGTGGGAAAAGTACTGAGTGCGTTTATCACGTGAGCAACAAACTGGAAACTGGTTTTGTGAGTAAACTGCCTTTAAAGTCAGAAATAAATGGTTTATATCAGGAGGAGGCTCCTGACAATGAAGCCTCGGGAAGTAATACTACGAATACATGCAGAGTTATACTACAGAGCTTGGCGGAGTAATACTACGAAGCCTTTTGGAGTTATACTACGAAGACCTGCATAGTTATTCTACAGAGCTTAGCGGAGTAATACTACTAAGACTTGCATAGTTATTCTACAGAGCTTGGCGGAGTAATGCTACGAAGACTTGCGGAGTTATATTACAGAGCTTGGCGGAGTAATACTACGAAAACTTGCAGAGTTTTACTACAGAGCTTGGTGGAGTTATAATAAGAAGACTTGTGGCGTTATACTACAGAACTTAGTGGTGTTATATTAAGAAGACTTGGGCGTTATACTACAGAACTTAGTGGTGTTATATTAAGAAGACTTGGGCGTTATACTACAGAACTTGGCGGAGTAATACTACGAAGACTTGCAGAGATTTACTACAGACCTTGGCGGAGTAATACTACGAAGACTTGCGGAGTTATACTACAGAACTTGGCGGGGTAATACTACAAAGACTTGCGCCGTTATACTACAGAACTTGGTGGCGTAATACTACGAAGACTTGCAGAGATTTACTACAGACCTTGGCGGAGTAATACTACAAAGACTTGTGCGTTATACTACAGAACTTGGCGGAGTAATACTTCGAAGACTTGCGGAGTTATGCTACAGAACTTGGTTGAGTAATACTAACAAGACTTGCTTGAAAGGTGACGAGAGCATGATCCATTATGACATAATAATGGACTTCACTCTGCTTTGTTTATACACTGAGTCCTTTGGAGGTAAAGACTTCCGGGATCGATTACAAGTGTTGAAAAACCCACTCACAGTAGAGTGGGTGTGGCTATGGTAAAGAATTTAATCTCCAGAAAATGTGTTTTCCGTGGGCGGAGCTTAAGATAATCTTCTAATGAAAAGAGAGTTTTGTACAAACAGACACTGATGATACAATAGAGATTCCAAGATCTATTTCAGACACACTTAAATCAACACATTAGCACTAAACTTGTTTTTAGTTTGTGTTTTGTGTTTTTTCTGGCAAAACAAACGAGCTACTATAAAAAAGAGTTGCCTTCAAACATTGCAGATTATCTTTTATGTCGACTCCGAATCACGAAATGTCAAACAACTAACCTCCCGACTGTGTGTCCTTCACTGACTGACCTGCTTCTGGTTTGTCTCCCTGTCCTTCTCCTCCTCCACCTCTTCCTACCTCCTCCAGCCAGGTCTCCAGGTGAGCCCCCCTCCTCTTAAAAGCCTTCCTCCCTGAACGCCCTTCGACCCCCCCCGCCTCACTCTCTGCTCCCTCTCTCCTGCAGCACCCATGGACCAGCCCTGCTGCCGCGCTCTCTACGACTTCGACCCGGAGAACGAGGGTGAGCTAGGCTTCAAGGAGGGCGACATCATCACCCTGACCAATAAGATCGACGACAACTGGTACGAGGGGATGTTGCACGGCAGCTCCGGCTTCTTCCCCATCAACTACGTGGATATCCTGGTGCCGCTGCCTCACTAGAGCAGCCGCCAGAACCCCTTCCCCGAAACCCCCCCTAGTTCCCCGACCCCCCCCTGTACTCCCTGTTACCTTTCCTTAACAACCCCCTGCTCTGAGTCCACACAGCAGCAACACAATAAAGATAAAAAAAAACACCACATCGACGGCGCGTGAAATAAAATGGCCTCGATGTGGTCGCTCCCCGAGCGTTCGGGGGACTTTAATGTCATTTTTCTCTCCGTCCCCGCTTTCTGTTCACGTCGGCTGTCAGTCTGTCATGAGTCGAACGTAAACATCTGCAAAAAAAAAACTACACAAACTCGACCGTTGTTCTCTCCAGCTTTTTACCTTCGGAAAACCTCCCGACCAAAGTCACGTGCTTCACTCTGAACTCGTCCGGTAGATACTTTGTTCGTTTATTCAGCCTCCTTTTAAAACAAAGGGTCGTCGATCGAGTCCTGTGTGGAGCAGACGGAAACATGGAGTGCCCGAAAACACAGGTTTTGTCATTGATATTAACGTAAGAATCGAAGTGATTATTAAGAAATAAATAAACTAATATGAGCTATTTTTAGTTATTATCATTATATTTATCCACACGAATGTATCTTTAGTTACACCAGACCTTCAGATAATACAATAAATTACATAATATTAGAGTCTTAAAGGTGTTTTACCTAAAAGAAAACACATATCTAAAACAAATGATCCTCTAATATAGTGAAAATGAGTTAAAATAAAAGATGGTGGATTAATAATAATGATTAAACTAAATTAAAACGGGTCGAATACAAGTTACTAGTCTGTAGATTGTGTTAAATGTCTGAAGAACTATTAACTCGGTATTATTAAGAGGAAGAAAACGTCTTTAATCCTCAAAAAATACAAAAGTATTCTGACTCCAATAATATCTCGCTTTGGTCGAGCTCTCGGCGCGTCCGGCTCGTCCAGATCCCTCTTGGGCGAGGTTAAAGGTTAAAGATATTTTCAGGTCATTAATTGAAAAGCGGAAGATCGTTTAGTGATAATCTGGACTGAGTTACTGCCTTTAACTTACCAATTATTTTTCTTTTCACTTTTATTTAACATCGACTATAAGGGGGGGTGTTACAAAGCCTGAATATTTATTTCAAATTTTGAGTTATTTCCTTGTACATGCATATACATTTAACGCCGTTTAATTTTGATTTTTTTTACCATATTTAAGTTCCAGAAAACATATTTAAAAATACAGTATTATATAAGATTGTGACATCAGTGAATAAAGTAGTATTTCAATAATATTTTTATTTTTTTCTTAGACCTAGTATTGGGGAAACGACTGTGTGTTGAAAATAGCATTTATGTATTTAGGATTCATTCAGTTTCACAAACGTTATCCTTTAATCATTAGGGTTTTTTTGTTTTTTTCAATTCTTTCATATCTTGCCGAGGATTAAAGTTGATCGTTTAGAAATATCACGACTTGATGAACATATCGAGGACGTGCGAGCGGATCTTAAATCAAAGACAAATGTTGAGGATCAATGATTACGGTTCACGACTGGTTCCTGGTCCTGGTCCTGGTCCTGGTCCTGGTCCTGGTCCTGGTCCTGGTCCTGGTCCTGGTCCTGGTCCTGGTCCTGGTCCTGGTCCTGGTCCTGGTCCTGACGATCAACCACAACCAGCAGTCGACAACGTTCCGTGCGACCCTGGATCAGCTCAAACTTCTGGGTCAAAATAAAAAACCCACATGTATTTATGGTGACGACACCAGAGCGACGGGAGAAGATTGTAGGCTCGGTGTCGGTGGAATGTCTGTGGAGGTGGAGGTTAGATGACGAGCTGATGGTTTGTAGTATCCGTGACGTGAGGGTTTGCTTTTTTTTTTTTTTTTTCTTCCCGAGCACGAATTGATGTGACAATAATCAGTGTGACAAATGTGTCGTGAAGGTTGTGCGGCGATGAACTCAGCTTGTGTAACGACTCCCATGTTGTCGCTGCTCCGTAACACAACTGATGCAATATTGGCGTTTATTTTTTTTCTTTTGTTCAGAGAAGCACAATTTAAATTCTTCCCTCGTTTATTTCTCTCATGAATCTGTATTTTTTTTCTCTTTTTTTTTTAAACAATGGTGTGTATCTTTGCCCTCAATGAGGACTGTACAGCTTTTCTGTGTTTTTTGTTTTCACCTGGTGTGTAGAGTCGCTCATCTACAGTAACGTATTATTTTTGTAACCGTGACAAAAGTAAACACATTATAGATATATATACATATATGGTATCTAATCCAGAGGCAACGGTGGCGGACGGATTCTCTTGTGCTGCACATTTGATTTAATTTTTGTTTTTTTGTTTTCATCTGCACTGGATTTTAAGACTGTATGCTCGATGTGAAGGAAAATGATGTGACAGGTCAATGTAATTTATTCAAATAAATGATGACAAACTGTGATCCGGCTGTTGTGTTGTGTTTATGTTGTGTCGAAGTTAGATTGGAAACACACTCACCGGGCGGGTGAAGAGATGGAGAGAGATCTATTATTCATCTTCCTGGAGGACTCTTTCATGTCTTTCCCACCAGAATAAAAACAGGAAGAAAATAGGTCAGGTAAGAACCTCCTGCTCAACGCAACTCGCTCGCCAGTTTTATCTGGTGAGAAATCAACACTGTTTTGCAGAATAGTGGTGTGTTTTTACAAGACTCTGGCGATACGATACGTATCACGATACAGGGGAAACACTGCGATACATTGCGATACTGTAGGAACAATGAGATATTTGTAGTATTGTTAAGTACCTGACTTGAGACTGCATGACTCTTGATGAAGTCGTAACTGCTTTCATTGGTTTCGATACCAAAATATGTCCAAACGTCAGCTTTACAATCTGCTGGAGTCCACTGTATCCTCTCATCCTCAGTCATCGCATGGAATCCGTAACAACTGCTGCCATCTAGCGGCCGTAAGTTTAATTGCAACACAAAAATGGACACGGTGGTAATATTCGCATTGTAATTGAAAATAAATCATGGAAATGTAATTGCCACATTATACATATTAATATTCTATCTGTCCGTCCATCTGTCAATCTATATTTTTGAAAATAAATCATGGAAAAGTAATCACCACATTATATATATTAATATTCTGTCTATCCACCTATCTGTCTGTCCGTCCGTCTCTCCATCTATCCATCTATATATTATAAACACTTGGAATATAATGAACCATAAAATAACTATGGTTGGGAAAAAACTGGGGGGGGATGTAATAAGTAATATTGAGTATCAATAATCAATAAAATATTTGGGGAGACACAAATCTCTTAAACAATCAGAACAATACACAGTTAAAAGAAAAGTTCAACTGCATTAAATCCAAATAATTCAGTTTGAAGATGAATTTAATTCGTATTTTCAGTGTATTTAAGGCTCAATATTGAGACAGACGTGTTTCTTTTGTCTCATGTACACAAACACACGTGTTTGAAGTGGAGGTGTTTCTTCTCGCTGCAGATCTCGTCTCTAAATCTTCCCGACACACCCCGAGACTCTCTTATCTGGACCCGAACACGCTAAAAAAAAATCCTCACGATGAGGCGTTTCCTCTTTGTTGCGTGGAAAATGAAGCGAACGCGCCCTCTAGTGTTGACAGTGGGAACTGTTGCAACTTCTTTAATTTGACAACGAAATGATATTTGAAAATGAATAATACACGAGTAAAGTCTTGTTGTTTTGCATTTAAAAACGTGTTATAACAAATCATGTATTAATACATTGATTAAGTGAATCAACACAAATTCAATTACTCAATACTGACATCATCTTATTATATTAAATTATTATGATTATGTATCTTTCATCACAGACCTCGATATAGTTCATCCAGACACAGACTGAAGACCTTCTTCTCTCAGAGATGTGGGTGAGGAAGGCGGGGGAGACGAGACAGACAATCCAGTGAAAAGCATTCCTCTCAAGCATCAGTCCTGGTGGGTGGTCCGCTTGACCCTAAAAAAAAAAAAAAGCAAGTCCTCTCGGAAAAAAAGTCTTTGTGTGATCGAGTCCTTTCACTGCTCTCACCAGAACCTTATCTGATGATGCAGCACAGACTCCCCTGAGAAAAAAATGCTCTCAAGAGGTCACAACTGTTGTTGACTTTCTCACAAATGTCCCTTTTTTTTATTGCAAAACTCTCAGGTTTTTATTTTATTTTATTTTAAAGCAATTCCGGATACAAAAATGTCCATTTCAAGTTTTTAATGTTTCCTCTCGGATTCTAAATCAACCATGAGTCACAAATATCTAAAAGGAATTAATTAAATATATAGAAAAATGTGAATAATATATAGAGATTATATATATATATATGTATATATATAAACACCAGAATAAACTGTGTAAAATGTGCATTATAATAATAATGGAATAGTGGAAATTAAAATATAATAACAATATAAGGAAATAATATAATTTAATTACATATATCTATTTATTTTATTTATTATTTTAGGTAGACAGTGTGACAAAGGAAAAAAAAACGACTGCAATTACAGCAGATATATTAAAATACCACTAAATGATTCCAAACTATTAGCTTTTGTTTTTAACGACTGTTTTTTAAAATAAGGAAATTCATATTTATATTTTTATGCGTTGGATTAGTAGCTGTGTTAACCCTTGTGTTATTTCAAGGTAAAATAAAAAACAACAACTCAATTACAATTGTTTTTCAGGGCGTTCGGGTCACCTTGACCGACCCTGAGATAAGACAAGGGTTATGTTTAAAACTTAAGAAAAGGTCGTAGGTTGAGAACGACGGGAGAAAGTCTGCTCGCGTGCATCTCTGAGAACCTCTCGCCACAAAGTTTCTATCGTTTAATGTCAGATATTAGTATTTTCTTGTTCTATCAAAGTTAATTTTTCATGCATTTCAATTTTTTTCTATTTTAAAAATTAATTTAATTCATTGGTCGTAGTTTGTTCTTGATCAATAAGAACTGCATTCACAACTGCATGAATTCATCTTTTACTTCAGTGCCATGAATTAAATCAAAACCTACCGTCAACTTGTTTTTTTTTGCTTTGTTTATTTATCAATACAATCACATAATTGATTAATTATTATTATTATTATTATTGATTGTCAATGAGAATAGAAGCCTTACATTTAATACATCTATTTATTCAATTAATGAATCAATGATAATTGTTTTAATAAGAAAATGTAAACTAAATGCATTACATCAAAGTTAAAAATAAATATAATCGTATTGTACAATTTTGTAATAGATCATTTCATTCATTTGTTTGTGTATTGATCATTGCAGCTCTTTCTAGTTGTGAGTGTTGTGTTAAAACAACTATATTCTTTTTCATTAATGATTGTAAATTAATACTTTATATAAGAGACTTTTGTGTCAACACGCAGCAGAGAAGCCAAATAAATTTGGAATTTATCGAAGAGTTCACACACTCTTTGCTATTGTGAGTGTGTGTGTGTGTGTGTGTGTGTAGCAGCTGTTAGTGGGAGTGTGCCAGTGTGTGTCATTACATGTTTTCCTGCGGTGCTCATACATAGTTTCTCTATTCAGGGGAAAAGCCGGGCTCTCAACACCAGACTGAGGCCACTAATACCCTGTCTGTCAGGACGCTAGACCTGCAAGTGATGCAGATGACAAACGAGGCAGTAAGACAGGTCAAGCAGCTCCGCAGCAGCACTCTTTCTGAGTGTGTGTGCGTTTCTGTGCGAGTGTGTCTTCCTAGAAAGCTGCAAAGCCTCTGTGAGTGTAACAATATAATATATTCAGACTTCATCCAACATACATCAAGTGTCTTGAATCCAGTATTCTTAACTACTGATATTTGCATTTATTGAATATCGAATGTAAAAATTTAAAGAAATCCAACTTTAAAAGTCAAATAACTTTAATAGACAAAAGATGTCCATCTTTTCATGTCTAATATTCGTCTAAAAAGGTCGTACTTTTCATGTCTAATAGTCGTCTAAAAGACATCTTACTTAACATGTCGAATAGTCGTCTAAAAGACAACGTACTTTTCATGTCTAATATTCATCTAAAAAACATCTTATTTTTCATGTCTAATAGTCGTCTAAAAAGGTTGTACTTTTCGTGTCTAATAGTCGTCTAAAAGACACCGTACTTTTCATGTCTAATAATCGTCTAAAAAGGTTGTACTTTTCTTGTCTAATAATCGTCTAAAAAGGTTGTACTTTTCCTGTCTAATAGTCCTCTAAAGAGGTTGTACTTTTCTTGTCTAATAGTCATCTAAAAGACGTCTTGCTTTTTATTCGGAATAGTCGTCTAAAAGACAACGTACTTTTCATGTCTAATATTCATCTAAAAAACATCTTATTTTTCATGTCTAATAGTCGTCTAAAAAAGGTTGTACTTTTCATGTCTAATAGTCGTCTAAAAAGTTTGTACTTTTCATGTCTAATAGTCATCTAAAAAACATCTTATTTTTCATGTCTAATAGTCGTCTAAAAAAGGTTGTACTTTTCATGTCTAATAGTCGTCTAAAAAAGGTTGTACTTTTCATGTCTAATAGTTGTCTAAAAGACATCGTTCTTTTCATGTCTAATAATCGACTAAAAAGTTTGTACTTTTCATGTCTAATAGTCATCTAAAAAACATCTTATTTTTCATATCTAATAGTCGTCTAAAAAAGGTTGTACTTTTCATGTCTAATAGTCTTCTAAAAAGGTTGTACTTTTCTTGTCTAATAGTCGTCTAAAAGACGTCTTGCTTTTCATTTGGAATAGTCGTCTAAAAGACAACGTACTTTTCATGTCTAATATTCATCTAAAAAACATCTTATTTTTCATGTCTAATAGTCGTCTAAAAAGTTTGTTCTTTTCTTGTCTAATAGTCGTCTAAAAAACATCAAACTTATCATGTCTAATAGTCGTCTAAAAAGGTTGTACTTTTCATTTCTAATAGTCGTCTAAAAAGGTTTTACTTTAAATGTCCAATAGTCGTCTAAAAGACATTTTACTTTTCATGTCTATTAGTCGTCTAAAAAACTTCTTATTTTTCATGTCTAGTAGTCGTCTAAAAAGGTTGTACTTTTCATGTCTAATAGTCGTCTAAAAGACATCGTACTTTTCATGTCTAATAATCGTCTAAAAAATTTGTACTTTTCATGTCTAATAGTCGTCTAAAAAGGTGGTACTTTTCGTGTCTAATAGTCGTCTAAAAGACACCATACTTTTCATGTCAATTAATCGTCTAAAAAAGTTGTACTTTTCATGTCTAATAGTCGTCTAAAAAGGTTGTACTTTTCGTGTCTAATAGTCATCTAAAAGACACCGTAATTTTCATGTCTAATAATCGTCTAAAAAGGTTTTACTTTTCCTGTCTAATAGTCGTCTAAAAAGGTTGTACTTTTCTTGTCTAATAGTCGTCTAAAAAGGTCGTACTTTTCATGTCTAATAGTCGTCTAAAAAGGTTGTACTTTTCATGTCTAATAGTCATCTAAAAGACATCTTACTTAACATGTCGAATAGTCGTCTAAAAGACAACGTACTTTTCATGTCTAATATTCATCTAAAAAACATCTTATTTTTCATGTCTAATAGTCGTCTAAAAAAGGCTGTACTTTTCGTGTCTAATAGTCGTCTAAAAGACACCGTACTTTTCATGTCTAATAATCGTCTAAAAAGGTTGTACTTTTCTTGTCTAATAGTCGTCTAAAAAACATCTTATTTTTCATGTCTAATAGTCATCTAAAAAGGTTGTTCTTTTCGTGTCTAATAGCCGTCTAATAATTGTCAAAAAAAGTTGAACTTTTCATGTCTAATAGTCGTCTAAAAAGGTTGTACTTTTCTTGTCTAATAGTCTTCCAAAAGACGTCTTGCTTTTCATTTGGAATAGTCGTCTAAAAGACAACGTACTTTTCATGTCTAATATTCATCTAAAAAACATCTTATTTTTAATGTCTAATAGTCATCTAAAAAGGTTGTACTTTTCGTGTCTAATAGCCGTCTAATAATCGTCTAAAAAAGTTGAACTTTTCATGTCTAATAGTCGTCTAAAAAGGTCGTACTTTTCATGTCTAATAGTCGTCTAAAAAGGTTGTACTTTTCATGTCTAATAGTCATCTAAAAGACATCTTACTTAACATGTCGAATAGTCGTCTAAAAGACAACGTACTTTTCATGTCTAATATTCATCTAAAAAACATCTTATTTTTCATGTCTAATAGTCGTCTAAAAAAGGCTGTACTTTTCGTGTCTAATAGTCGTCTAAAAGACACCGTACTTTTCATGTCTAATAATCGTCTAAAAAGGTTGTACTTTTCTTGTCTAATAGTCGTCTAAAAAACATCTTATTTTTCATGTCTAATAGTCATCTAAAAAGGTTGTTCTTTTCGTGTCTAATAGCCGTCTAATAATTGTCTAAAAAAGTTGAACTTTTCATGTCTAATAGTCGTCTAAAAAGGTTGTACTTTTCTTGTCTAATAGTCTTCCAAAAGACGTCTTGCTTTTCATTTGGAATAGTCGTCTAAAAGACAACGTACTTTTCATGTCTAATATTCATCTAAAAAACATCTTATTTTTAATGTCTAATAGTCATCTAAAAAGGTTGTACTTTTCGTGTCTAATAGCCGTCTAATAATCGTCTAAAAAAGTTGTACTTTTCATGTCTAATAGTCGTCTAAAAAGGTTGTTCTTTTCTTGTCTAATAGTCGTCTAAAAAGGTTGTACTTTTCATGTCTAAAAGTCCTGTAAAAGACGTCTTGCTTTTCATTTGAATAATCGTCTTAAAAGGTTGTACTTTCGTGTCTAATAGTCGTCTAAAAAGGTTTTACCTTTTATGTCTAATAGTCGTCTAAAAAGGTTGTACTTTTCATGTCTAAAAGTCTTCTAAAAGACGTCTTGCTTTTCATGTCTAATAGTCGTCTAAAAAGGTTGTACTTTTCATGTCTAATAGTCGTCTAAAAAGGTTTTACTTTTCATGTCTAATAGTCAGCTTAAAGACATCTTACTTTACATGTCCAATAGTCGTCTAAAAGACATCGTACTTTTCATGTCTAATAGTCGTCTAAAAACATCTAATTTTTCATGTCTAATAGTCGTCTAAAAAGGTCGTACTTTTCATGTCTAATAGTCGTGTAAAAAACATCTAACTTTTCATGTCTAATAGTCGTCTAAAAACGCTGTACTTTTCATGTCTAATAGTCGTCTAAAAACGCTGATGTTAAGGGTGAAGTTAATCTTTGTATCCTTTTAAGATCTTTGTGTTTTTCTCCTTTGATCTATGATCTTTGCACTTTGTTATCTCTTTGCATTTTGTTCTTGCTTTATGAAACTTGCTGTACCTTCTATCGTCTGCTGTGAACAGGAAATCTCTGCTGACTACCATGTTTCAAATGTATAAGTCTTCCTCTCCATGATACAGTAGGTCCCTCATCATGACCATGTTTTGAACTTATTACTTTATAAACTTCAATCAAATCTCAGCGAACGAGAGGTTATGAGCGCAATCACGCCCCGCTTTGTTTATACAATGAATCCCTTGGAGGTGGATACTTCATGTGGTGACAAACCTCAATCCTTAACCACTTAAATCAACACATTAGTTGCCTTTCAATTCACACAGAAGTACACTTTAGAGTATTTTCTTTGTATGAAAATTCACAAAATAATGCAGTTAAACAATATCAGAAACTAAATATCAAGCGTAACTTGTAAAGATACAAACTGATGTAACGGTCGCAAACTGACAAGTGTTGTGCCCGTTTTTGTACACACTGGTACTACCAGTTTGAGTGTCGCGAGGATAAGATCTCTAAAATACAAACGTCAGCAGCTTGGCAATAAATTGTTGTGATTTTTGAACTGCTCGCGCAAAATGAAAATTTGAATGAATCTATTTGCTTTTTCACTATCTAGAGTATTTAAAATCCACTTGATCATTCAAATTGGCTGATGCAGGTGATGGAAATATGAGCGTCAGTATGATCAGTTTAAAAATAGCTTCGTAACAAAACATGTATTTTCATTTCACCAATAAAATAACTCTCCACAAATATCTACTTGACACCACAGTTATTCTGTGGATGTAACACACTCTTTACACATGGATTTTCTCTTTATACAAAACAAGACTCCAGTGAGGTTCTGGCGGCTCTTAAATTCTCCACAGTGGTTGATATGTAAAAGTGCGAGGCGACAGTGGAGGGGCCTCCAGACCCAGGGTGGCAGGTTAAGATTCAGCCGCACTGCATGCAAAACAGTACAATGGGACAACATTTGGTGTGCAAATCCACCCGTCCATTCAAATGCCGTCCTGGCAAAAAGTTCAAGCGCAAGCAAATGAACGAACCAGAGGCGAATCAAACGGCAGCAAAGGTGTGTGACTCTGATTTTCTCACATTAAGTCTCAGGAAAAAGTGAAAAAAAGAGGCCACACTACAATAGTGGTTAGTGCTGGTGTCCCCCACATCTTGCCCCGAGTAGCTGGGATGAATTCCTGCCTCTACGACACCAAAGTGAATGAAATTACATGGATGGATAAAACAAACACGCTTCAGAGACAAATGGGTCTATGAAGCTATTGTTGACACACAAAGTTATGGTGTCCCACAAGGTTCTTCTCTTGGTCCGATCCTATTCACAATCTATATGCTTCCACTAGGGGACTTGATCAGAAGAAACTCTATAAACTTTCACTCTTATGCTGATGACGCTCAACTGCACTTGTCAATGAAGCCAGATGAAAGAAATCATCTTAAACAACTACAGTCCCGTATCACAGATATCAAGTCCTGGATGACCCCAAAGCTTCCTTTTACTGACATTACGGAGGTTCTACTAGTTGGTCCAAACAATCCCTTACTAATAGTAATCTAGCTTTTTATGATGATATTAAGCAGCTATGTGGGAGTAGGATACAAGGGACATGTTGTGGATTTTGAGTAGGAAATAATCCAAGACAGTTGTTGTGTTGAAGTATGAGTCAGGCTTAGTGTGTATGTCCCATTAAGATGAAGCGAGTATAGGACTCTAGGAGGTCCTGAATCTTTCCTCTAATGTTTTCTTCATTAAATAAGTTCATTAAATCACTGCTGCTGAGATGCGAAATAATGGACTGAAAGAACTACAGTGCTGAATAAAAACCTGGGGTTATTCTTGTTTTTTTCTGTAAGTGATGAGTAATTGCTGGCTCTGGCTGTCCAGAGAGCTGCCCTGTATATTCTTAAACTATCTTGCCAGGTATCATAGATCCATCCTCTTTGGTTAAACGCCATTTATTCTCTAGTTGTTGAGAATTCTGTTTCAATTTACGCATTTCCTGAGTATACCAGGGAGATTAAGTTGAGCGCATTATGAGTCTGTATTTACGTCAATGTCATGGTAACTATGAGTAGAGTCACCTGACACACTAAGACTAGGAAGGAATAAAATGATTACATTTGTTCTTGGGCCTTCGGGTCACCTTGACCCTGAGATAATACATTTATAAACATATATTGCAATTAAATATAAGCAAAAAGTCAAAAATAAAATATTACCAAAATAAAAATAAAAAGGTCTTTAAAGCTTTTAAAAAGATATATACATTATGGAGAAAATCTAGCACAAAGTAATATAAAAAAAATAAAATAAGGAAATTCCTTATCCTTCAACGTTCAACAACCTGTGAAAAATGATTTATATAATTTCTGTTCTATTGATTATTACTGTCTGAAAGGTGTTTTGTTTAAAAGATTAGTATTATATATAGAATATATTCTATATATAATATGGTCTCTGAGTTAATATTAGTCTGTGGCTCATGACTTGTCAGAACACTAGTTTTGGTCAAGTTTACTCAAAAAATAAACCTGTAAACTAGTTAAAAACAGATTAAACACAAATTCTATGTGATTAAATTATAAGGTCGATCCGTGAATGCCGACATTAAACCGGGGGGACCCCTGCTCTATATCTGTACAACCTTTGGCTTTGAGCCACTATTCAAGTGAAACCAACCATTATTTTTTAAGGCAACAGCGCCACCTTCTGAACTTGGAAAACGTTGACACTGCTTCATGAAGCTTCATGTTTCTTAGTTAAAACATTTGTTTTTGTCAGCATTTAAAAATAGAACCAAATTTAAATGACTTACTGGTGAGTGTTAAAATAAATAAAAAAAATATGGTGAACTCATTGGCAGTATTGGCATGAGCTGAGTGTGTTCTAATCCCGGAGACAGTCACACCCATCACGCTTGTTCAACTGAAGCTTCTCTCTGCATGACAGAGGCTGAATATTTCATCCTGCATGTTCACTCCTCGTCCCAGAAACGGTCACGGGTGTGCAAACACCACAGAAGGTCTTGTCACGCGGTTATTAGTTCGTTTGTATCCATTCGACACTTGCCACCTGCATCCAGGTGCAGAAGGCGCAGGTTACTTGTACGGCCGATATACAAATAGAGTCATTTATTCCGGGATAGAATCCAGAATAACTCGTCCGACGGCACGGCAGCGTGAAGGCGCGAGCTAAGACTGTAAACCCTCATTTTTCAGGTTTGGTCGCGGTCTCGGCATCTGCTTCTTCATCTGCTGTTTCCGCCGTCAAATAGTTTGAAAGTATTTCACGTACTGATCCAAAATCAGCTGGAAAAATGATCACTTAAAAAAAGACTTCGCATGAACTCAAAGATGCTTCAGGTGCCAATTCATGAGAATCTCAGTGTCAGTGGAGTTCATGCGGTGCCATGTAAATATTGAAGTATAGATGGGTGTGTGTCTGACAAAGGTGTCTGAGGAGCTTAAGGTTGCGGAGATGACGGCTGGTGGCGAGAGCCTGGTATTGACAGCTGGGAACGATCGTCCTCAAACATATCATCGGAGGCTGATGATTTACTGCTGTGACATATAAAGGTTCAGCCAAAGTGTTACACTTTTATATCTGAGAATTTTTAAACAAAGTGAGATTTCCTCTTCAGAATGATTGCAACGTGACCTTGTGTAAAATCTGCAAAATCTTCTTAAAATATAAGGTCTATTAGTAGAGTTCATAACTGAATTAATAGAGTTCTGAAAACAAAAAACATCTTGCAAATGTATTTTTTGTATCTGAGGGTCAAAAACAGCTCAGCATTTGTTTTGTTTTTACCTTAACATTTAGCAATTAGCATTAAGTGGCTAATCTTTTCATTTTCATTCGACCAAGGGGATCTATAGTCAAACATAATTTGTTTAAAAGCTTATTTTTAACTCTAACACTTTTATATTTTCACATTGATCTGTTAAACCTAATATTTGGGAAAGTTACAGCATGATGAAAAGAGATTGTTGCTACATGGTCGATTAAAGTCTTGACAAAGTCGTGTTGTAGGATTCAATATCTAATTCATATTATACTATATATAAGTGATTATAAGTGAGCTAGAAAATAGATTTTTATCTTAGCATATTGTAACATTAAACATGCTGAAAGTTGGAAGGTAAAATGCACAAAATGCCCCAAAAAATTAAATTAAAATCGTCACATCAATTCATGTGCTATCGTGGCTATGCTAATTAATAAAAGGATAATGTTTTTCTTCTGAAGGATCGATTCTTCACATCTGATGAAAAGTTTTGTTACATTTGTGGACATAAAGACTAATGTCTTTGTGATCACATTTTCATTGAAAAGCTAGTTTGTTTTTAATTGTTATGGCTTGGACGCAACACCAGCAAAAATGTAATACATTTCTGTTCTTACATTTTAAAACATATTAACTTGAATACAATTAAACTTTAAACCATGTTGATGCAGGCAAAGTAAAACTAAATGAAGGTTAAAAATAAAAGTTGCAAAATTCCCACCTTCTTGTAACAAGATCTGAACCTGTACTTTAGGTGTAAATACACGTAACTACTGTACATATACATATGTATGTGCTATACACAAATATGCATAATTGAAGACGTTTTTGGTAAAGTGGAAATGTTGCCTGTTAAAAGAAGATTTTACTGTCGCTCATTGTGATTCTCTGAATTTCTCCAAGTCGGCTAAGAGTTGGCATTATTTTCAGAGTAATCTGTTCTATTTTGGAGTTATATGCAAACATGTATGTTTATTTTAATGTTGTCTTCGCCTTCATCGTCGTCAAATTACGCACTTAAATACATCCAAATAATCGTGTATTAAATATTAAATATATATATATAAATATCACAATAGCTATCAGTGTACTATCTACTCTGGAAGTATCACGATATTTACCCAGAGTACTTCTTGACTGTGTTGGATGTTGACCCAGCAGCTAAAATCAAGCTTGAAATATCGACTTTTGAGCGAAGATGAAGACGAAGACAAGTGAGCTTCAGTCGCTACACTAAAATGAACAAAAGGTTTGTCTAAAAAGGAACATATTAGGAACAGATTACTCAATCCCGACTCTTATTCGACATGAGGGTGAGCAGAAAATGAGTGAAGTTTCCTGAAGTGAAGCCGTAAATATGCTCGTTCCATGGGCTTCTTGCTGGTAAATTGTCTTGAGATAAGAATTGAAATTGAATGAATAGATAGTTCTCCACCACAAGATGATTTAAAGAATTATTCAGTAATAAATTGACAAAATAGAATCTGAAATTGGTTTATTTTTTCGTACTTTAATAAGGAATATAATGTGCATCAACATGAAAAATATATTTTTGTGCTTTATTTACGATTTTGAACACACACTTATTTTGAACTTTATTATTCATCTGCAATGAACCTACTTAAGGAGCCTCATGTGTCACCAAAGATCATTTTCTTTAACATATTGATGTTTTTTTGTCTGATAAAATCTACTAAATCCATATTTTTAAGACCGACAACACCTCAGAAGTTGATGTAAAAACTCTCCCGCTGATTTGTTGGTACTCGGATTAGTGTTCGTGCCTCTAATCTCTGGGAAAACACTGTTGACGAATCTACTTCCTGCCGCCTCACAACAAAGATGATTTATTGACAACATGAGAAAGGATCCAAAGTTCAACTTTGACCTCTCGAGGAGTAGCTTCGCTCTCCACGAGCCTCTCCTGTAACGATATTAGCGTCTCGTGGCTTCAGGCCCGTCCAGATCTCCAGGTAACACGGCGAGAGATTATTGTAATTACACATCAATACAGCAGCGAACCTTCCACATAAGAAACGTACGGGAAGACAACTTCTGACGCACAAGATGTGGCTTGTCGAGGCGCTTTGCCCTAAGAACAGATAATCCACATGTGTCAGTGATCGAGCAGCTACAAATCCCACTGCAACAGACACACAGGTGGCTCTGGGAGGAAACTGCATACCGGTCTACTCCCCTGACTCCACTTACCTGCTGACACACAACTCAACAATCGACTCGACTATATCCATCATTACATCCAATCAAGTATTTGTTATGATTTTTAAAAATGTATTTAATTGTATTTTCTTTGTTACATTAACATCAAAATGTAAAATATTTATATTTAAAAAGTCAATTTTCTTTGTAATTGTGAGATAAAATGTCCACCGCTTTCTCCAAATCCCGCCCCTAAAAAAAATGAGTCTGGTTCTACTCCAGGATCCTGCTTGTGAAAAGCTAGATTTCCTTTTTTTTGTGTTATTTAATTATTTAAACTATAAAGTGTCTTGAGAAAAACCTGTTATACAATGTGACATTAAAAATTATATTTTTATTAAATCTTATTTAATCTTATTGTTATTTTATCTTTTATCGTCGCTAGAAATCAAAGGTCGAATCACAGTCCCGAAAACAAATGTGTTTGTGGTATCCCTTGTGTTATCTCAGGGTCAACATGACCTTGAGGCCCGAAAATAAATGTATTTGTGGTATCTCTTGTGTTATCGCAGGGTCAACATGACCTGGAGGCCCGAAAACTAATGTGTTTGTGGTATCACTTGTGTTATCTCAGGGTCAACATGACCCAGAGGCCAGAAAACAAATGTGTTTGTGGTATCCCTTGTGTTATCTCAGGGTCAACGTGACCAGGAGGCCTGAAAACAAATGTGTTTGTGGTATCCCTTGTGTTATGTCAGACTCAACGTGACCCGGAGGCCTGAAAACAAATGTGTTTGTGGTATCACTTGTGTTATCTCAGGGTCAACATGACCCAGAGGCCAGAAAACAAATGTGTTTGTGGTATCCCTTGTGTTATCTCAGGGTCAACGTGACCCGGAGGCCTGAAAACAAATGTGTTTGTGGTATCCCTTGTGTTATCTCAGGGTCAACGTGACCCGGAGGCCTGAAAACCAATGTGTTTGTAGTATCCCTTGTGTTGTCTCTGGGTCAAGATGAACGACCTCCACCACTGCATTTATATTTCTTGAAACCAGGGAGGTTGTTCACCATGACCGAGAGATAACACAATGGATACCACAAACACATTTGTTTTCGGGCCTTCGGGTCACCTTGACCCAGAGACAACATAAGGGTAAAGAAAGGATCGGTGAGTGAAATGTTACATTTTTGCAGACTTTGTTGTAGATTTCCATCAGTAAAAAGCATTTGTGTTCTGATGACAGAACCGATTGAACGGTGACAAGCTTGCACTTCCAGCAGCTTCTCCACGAGCGCCTCCACCGGCGGCCGTATAAAGGCTTGTCAGCAGGGTGACAGCTGAGAAAACACACGCCTGTGCTGCAGGATGGAGGCGAATACCTGAACCCTGCCGAGGACTCGCAGGATTTAGGCGGCGCTGAAAGCTTGTCAGAAAAGACACACAAAAGCCGTGTCAGCCGTCGTCCCGCAATCACCACTTAAGCCTCAATTACGATCAAGACTTACGATGGCAGCGCAGGATCGAGTGGTAGTGATGGAGATGTGTTTGTGTCTCCACACGTATTGAGAAGGTGCTTCACCTGCACCATCTGTCGTGTTCACTCCAGGATGAGAGTCGTACGGAAACTTTTACAGGAATCTACACAACAACAGTGATAACTAAATAAAACGCAATTTAATAACTAAAAAGTAGTAGAAGAAGAAGCTGTCGAGTCATTTACGGTAAGTGTATAACGGAGTTTCATTTGAGACAGTACTATCCTGTCGAAAATCTGCGCACTGGCCAAGTACATGAACTATCTTATGTGTACTATAAAACAGTGCACTCGAAGAAGTGCGCAATTTGGGACACAGCCTTCTTCTTATCTCCGGTTTGGGTCAAAACATGTAATAGAAATACCTTGTATTCCACGTCCCCTAATTGTTTCAAATATATTTAAAAAATGTTTAAATAATAATACAAGTTTAAGTAAATACCATATTTGTACATTACACAAATTAAGTAATCATCTTTAAATAATGTGTTTTTTTTTGTTATATTTGTTATCATTTCATTCACTTATATTAGGTTAGGTTAGCTGGAACTTTATTGATCCCTCAGGAGGTCTCCTTGTTTTTTTCCAATTAGACACAGCAATACAGCAATTATTCATGAAAATAAAAATATAAATAGAACAAAGCGAAATAAAGAGAAAGAACAAGATGATACAAGTCTAAAGATAAAGATAAAGAACATAGATCAAAGACGAATAACAAAGATAAAGGATACAAAGATTAACATAGAACAGAACATCAAGATACTTTCACTCCACTCCTGCCCCCATACTCGGAATTGTACAAACTATATCGAAAAATATTGAAGTATAAATCATTTCTGAGGCATTAATATTGTTATATAAGCATAAAAAAACGTAAAACTTAGTAATAAAAATAATAAAATCCTAATTAACCACAGCATGTTGATTTTTTTTTACTTTTTGCCTCAATACATTGAGTTGCAGCAGAGTTTTATGTTTGACTAGTTGCTTGTTAATTTGTGTTATAGTCTGTACCTGTGAGGTTTCCACTGCGTTTGACCTGAAATCATTGAATTAAAATGCTCCTTGCCAGATGCAACACTAATAGACTCAGGGACTCATTCATTCCTCGTGCTATTAGATAGTTTAATTCTGAGTTTGGGCGCAGGAGTGGAGTTAAAAGATGATGATAATCTGTGTTAATCTTTGTATCCTTTTCTTTGTTATTTTTCTTTGATCTATGTTGTTTATCTTTAGATTTAGATTGTATCATCTTGTTCTTTCTCTTTATTGCACTCTGTTCTTGTTCTTGTTTCATGAATCTATCGTCTGTGTTGTTTTAAAAAAGGGAAAATGGACAAAAAGCTGTCATTTTGTCTCCTGATTTTTTTATCCTTTGTTTGTCATCGATCCATTCAAATGTTTGTAACGTGCAATTTGTCAAGTCAGATTTCCCATCATGCATCTGCTGATGACATCACCCATCACCACATAGGCAGCGTGTCGTTTCGTGTCTAATACACTAGTGGAAAAAAAGGAAAAAATGCTGTTCAAAGCAACTCGAGGCTTCACTTCATGAGAACAGTGGATTAAAAATTTTAAAATACTCTGCGGTTTTGAATTATTGCACTTTTTGCTGAATTTGCGCTAATGGGTGAGAACTAAATAAGAGTCGCTCTCATGCGAGCGAGGCTTCTTTCAGGTGCAGGCACGGTGGAAATGTTGCAGGCTGAGACATCTCTGAGGTGTTGACATGCCGACATGATGCGCTGACATGTGCAGCCGGGCTTGACTGTAATGAGCTCTGAGAAAGATACAGACCGGGCTCAGCAACACCTTTTATTTAACCTTTTTTTTTTGTTTTGTTTTTCCCCGACGATCGTCCTGCAGCCACTTTTCCTCGGGGGGGTGGTTGTGGATCTTTGACGGACGATGAAGACAAACAGGCGAGTGTTCACAGCGGTGTCCTTGTGTGACTGTTGTGTGTGTGTGTGTGTGTGTGTGTGTGTGTGTGTGATGTGGCAAACTGCCAATCGTCTGCTTTTGTTTTATTGATCTGCTGAGATATCATCAAAGGTTCCGTTGAAGACAAACAATTGAGTGTTTTATGAGGGAGGATAAGAGAACATTTGGAAGACAAATTTGACGTTGATTGATGTCTATCTATTGACCCAGTCGTTCTAAATGTAAATTTTAAACTTACAACTCGATTATCTGATAAAATGTCGTTTGACACATTTAGATTTACTGCATTATTTTCCACTTCATTTTCATTAATGACACAAACATTTATATTTATATATTAAAATTCTTCATCCTTACTTGAGTTTAATTTTTATTAATTCACTTTTCTAGGCTATGATTCTGAACTGAGCTGGTTTTGAGGCGACTAGAGAAACCAAAATTAAAATTTTCAAAGTTCAAAGACGGTCGGTGAGGACGTCCACTTTTCCTTAGCAGATTTTGTCAGACGTTAGCATGTTAGCTTCTGCTACAAACAGCAACGACAACAAGCTAAAAACATAGACTTGTTTATGAACAATTCCTCTTGTCGAGGCTTCAATACAAGATGGATGTTACAGTACGGAGGTTTTTGGAGGTTTTTGAGTTTGTCTTTTTGGACAAAGAACGAAGAAAAAGTGGGGCTCTGTTCCTGCCGGTCATATTGACATGCATTTCTGAAACATGAATTTTGAGTCAATTAATGTAAGATATTGTTGTTTAACGTTTCATTTTGTATGATTTTTTTTCATATTGAATTTAGGCATTTTTTGTCCAATTTTTCCTCCAATTTTCATCTATTCTTAGTCAGAAAATCAAAGCAGTATAAATTCTCATTTAATAAACTTCTGACATAATACAAAATGGAGTCACAAGCTTCGCCCACGTTGAGAAAAATCAAATGGAGGATATCATCAAAAAGTTAGACCCCTGATGGACACGATAATCAGCCAATAATGGAGGAACCAATCAACGTACATATTATTGATCAGGTCAGAAGCCCCCCATAAAATGTTCAAATAAATCCCATTTTTATGAAATTGAAAATATTATTAATGAAAAATGTATTACATTTTTTTTATTACAAAAGTAAATTAATTTCAAGTATTTCAAACTCATTTTGTCAATTGTCAGGGGGACAAAAATGGTCAAATTTCAGTTAAACCATTTGGAATACATATTAAATAAGAATGATTTCCATAGTTTCTGCTTGTTTAAAAAAGCTAAAGCCCATAATCCACCTTTCTCTCACTTTGATGTTCCTTTGGTTTTCAAAGATATTTTTATAAGCTGGTGTTCTGGTATTGTGCTTATTTTGTTTCGTTAATTAAACAATGCTATAAAACTGATGACTTGTTTGAAAGTGTGAATAAGGGAAGACACACACACACACACACACACACACACACACACACACTAACGGCAGGGTGGCGGGGCAGCACTGCTTCAGTTATGTAAACTGGCCTGAGTTTGGAACAAGTCAACCGTCGGGACTTTGCATCCTCCCCAGGCCTCGGCAGCTGCCAATGCAAACACGACGCCTTCTCTAGACACACGCAAACACACACGTCAACAAATTGTTTTATTACGGATTAATTTCACTTTGTTTGATCGAGTGTTTAACTTGGACCACAAATTTAGCATTTTCTGAAACGATTAAGTTGATGGAAAAAAACCTTAATATTTATAGAAAATACAGAAAAGTGCAATTGAGAATATGATCACCATATTCTACATTTTTATATGAAAAATACTTTTTTTTGTTTAACCTTTGTGTTATCTCAGGGTCAAGGTGACACCAAGACCTGAAAACAAGTGTGTTTGTGGTATCCCTTGTTTTGTCTCTGGGTCAAGATTAACAACCTCCCTGGCTTCCATAAATACATATGCAGTGGTGGAGGTCGTTCACATTAACCCAGAAGACACATTTGTTTTCGGGCCTCCTGGTCACGTTGACCCTGAGATAACACAAGGGATACCACAAACACATTTGTTTCCGGGCCTCCGGGTCATGTTGACCCTGAGATAAAACAAGGGATACCTAAAAGAAAATTGTTTTCAGGCCTCCGGGTCACGTTGACCCTGAGATAACACAAGGGATACCACAAACACATTTGTTTTCGGGCCTCCTGGTCACGTTGACCCTGAGATAACACAAGGGATACCACAAACACATTTGTTTCCGGGCCTCCGGGTCATGTTGACCCTGAGATAAAACAAGGGATACCTAAAAGAAAATTGTTTTCAGGCCTCCGGGTCACGTTGACCCTGAGATAACAGAAGGGATACCACAAACACATTTGTTTTCGGGCCTCCAGGTCACGTTGACCCTGAGATAACACAAGGGATACCACAAACACATTTATTTTCGGGCCTCCAGGTCATGTTGACCCTGAGATAACACAAGGGATACCTCAAAAACAAAATTGTTTTCAGGCCTCCGGGTCATGTTGACCCTCAGATAACACAAGGGATACCACAAACACATTTGTTTTCGGCCTCCTGGTCACGTTGACCCTGAGATAACACAAGGGATACCACAAACACATTTATTTTCGGGCCTTCGGGTCACGTTGACCCTGAGATAACACAAGGGATACCTTAAAAAAAAATGTTTTCAGGACTCCGGGTCACGTTGACCCTGAGATAACACAAGGGATACCACAAACACATTTGTTTTCAGGGCCTTCGGGTCACCTTGACCCTGAGATAACACAAGGGATACCACAAACACATTTATTTTCGGGCCTCCGGGTCATGTTGACCCTGAGATAACACAAGGGATACCTCAAAAAAAATTGTTATCAGGCCTCCGGGTCACGTTGACCCTCAGATAACACAAGGGATACCACAAACACATTTGTTTTCGGGCCTCCAGGTCATGTTGACCCTGAGATAACACAAGGGATGCCACAAACACATTTATTTTCGGGCCTCCAGGTCATGTTGACCCTGAGATAACACAAGGGATACCTCAAAAAAAAAATTGTTTTCAGGCCTCCGGGTCATGTTGACCCTCAGGTAACACAAGGGATACCACAAACAAATTTATTTTCGGGCCTTCGGGTCATGTTGACCCTGAGATAACACAAGGGAAACCTAAAAAAAAAATGTTTTCAGGCCTCCGGGTCATGTTGACCCTCAGATACACAAGAGATACCACAAACACATTTGTTTACAGGGCCTTCGGGTCCCTTCAGGACCCTGAGATAACACAAGGGATACCACAAACACATTTATTTTCGGGCCTCCGGGTCATGTTGACCCTGAGATAACACAAGGGATACCTCAAAAAAAATTGTTATCAGGCCTCCGGGTCACGTTGACCCTCAGATACACAAGAGATACCACAAACACATTTGTTTACAGGGCCTTCGGGTCCCTTCAGGACCCTGAGATAACACAAGGGATACCACAAACACATTTATTTTCGGGCCTCCTGGTCACGTTGACCCTGATATAACACAAGGGATACCACGAACACATTTATTTTCGGGCCTTCGGGTCACGTTGACCCTTAGATAACACAAGGGATACCACAAACACATTTATTTTCGGGCCTTCGGGTCACGTTGACCCTGAGATAACACAAGGGATACCTTAAAAAAAAAAAAGTTTTCAGGACTCCGGGTCATGTTGACCCTGAGATAACACAAGGGATACCACAAACACATTTGTTTACAGGGCCTTCGGGTCAGCTTGACCCTGAACTAACACGTGGGATACCTATATGTAACAGGCCTGTGAAGCAAAGAGTAGAAAAATATTTCGTTTATTTCTGTTATTGTGTTATATTGAGTTACAAAAATATGACAAGATAAATAAAATAGAATTAAAAAACATGATGAAAACAACACAAATTTATAAAAGACGGAGATTTAAGTCTGGGAATAAAAAGTCAATAAAACGTGTTTCATGTCCGATCCAACTTCTCCGTGATCACATGACATCTCGACTCGTTCAGCGTCAGTCTTCTGCTCACGGGCCTGAAAGTGTTGAGATTCAAATGGCTGCTTTGTTTGACTTTGTTTGGGACGAGTCTCTTCTGGCCGCCGCTGTCGGTTCAGACACAAAGCGAGAAGTTTGTCATCAGCCTGGTGTCCACGTCAGACGCTCTGGTGGAGGCAGCGGAGCGAGAACACTCCAGCCGAGAAGAGCCTGAGCTCGACTGCACACTTGAAACCGAGAAGAAGTTCAACCTCCGAGGAAAGAAACGCGTCTTTTCGCTTCGACCTTTAAAGGCTTGAAAAACGAGATGAATAATTGTTATCACAGTCCATTCATTGTGTCTAAACTTTGTACTGGATCTCCTCCGACACGTTTGATCCGACGTTAACCGTTCAAACTTGTATCAATTCGGCTCGTTCCCGAGATGCTGGCTGATGTTCTAGCTTATCTTTAACTCTTTCTTCTATTCCTCTTTTTCTACCCTTTTTCCCCCATTCACTTGAATGATGAAACTCATGTTTCAACTCCACTGTATATAATGAGGCTCCTGAGGAAATGTAATTTCATTAAACATTTACAAAATAAGAGAGAATAACTTATATTAATTATAGACTGTAACTGTACTTACTAGTACTAATACTACTACTTCCTGTACTAATTCTACTACTACTTCTACAAGTTATACTTCTACTTTTACTACTAATTCCATTTGTACATTTACTACTAATCCTGCTATTGCTTTTACTAATTATACTTCTGCTACTACTTCTACTGCTAGGTACTACTACTTTTTCTACTTCTACTACCACTTCTACTACTACTTCTACTACTTATTCTGCAAGGCACTAGGTACTACTACTTTTTCTACTTCTACCACCACTTCTACTACCACTTCTACTACCACTTCTACTACTACTTCTACTACCACTACTACTTCTACTTCTATTACAAAATTGAATGCTTCTTTTACTCCCACTTCTACTACCACTTCTACTACTACTTCTACTACTTATTCTGCAAGGCACTAGGTACTACTCATTTTTCTACTTCTACTACCACTTCTACTACCACTTCTACTACTACTTCTACTACTTATTCTGCAAGGCACTAGGTACTACTACTTTTTCTACTTCTACCACCACTTCTACTACTACTTCTACTACCACTTCTACTACCACTTCTACTACTACTTCTACTACTTATTCTGCAAGGCACTAGGTACTACTAATTTTTCTACTTCTACTACCACTTCTACTACCACTTCTACTACTACTTCTACTACTTATTCTGCAAGGCACTAGGTACTACTACTTTTTCTACTTCTACCACCACTTCTACTATCACTTCTACTACCACTTCTACTACCACTTCTACTACTACTTCTACTACCACTACTACTTCTACTTCTATTACAAAATTGAATGCTTCTTTTACTCCCACTTCTACTACCACTTCTACTACTACTTCTACTACTTATTCTGCAAGGCACTAGGTACTACTCATTTTTCTACTTCTACTACCACTTCTACTACCACTTCTACTACTTATTCTGCAAGGCACTAGGTACTACTACTTTTTCTACTTCTACCACCACTTCTACTACCACTTCTACTACCACTTCTACTACCACTACTACTTCTACTTCTATTACAAATTTGAATGCTTCTTTTATTCCCACTTCTACTACTAAATCTTCTACTTTTTTCTTCTGCTTCCTTTTCTTCTTTTTTCTTCTTCTCAATCTTTTTCACTTTATTTCAACTGTTTCCACACATTTTTACTTTGAATATCATAGAATATCAACATTTCAGTTTACACAATGCAAATTCTCATTCTAGTTTGTGTTTGATTTCCTTCAGTGATTGTTGAATGTAAAACTTTATTGTGTGTACTTTACTCCTTCAACAACTCACACTTTTTATTCTGATTATCAATGAAACGTTTTCTTATCAATTGCTGTGTTTTTCGGAAAAGTTTTGTTTCAGCAAAAAAAAAATGTATGTGTAGTAAAATATAATCTTTAATTCAGGGAAAAAGAAAAATTCTAAAGATAAATTTGAAATAAATTTGAAAATACCTTTGCAAAAATTAATGAATTAATTACACATTAAACCTACAAAAACAAATGTGTGATGTAGCCGCACACCAATTGAATTTATTGAAGCTGATATCTGCTGAGATATCATCAAAGGCTCCGTTGAAGACAAACAATTGAGTGTTTTATGAGGGAGGAGAACCGAACATTTGACATTGATGGATGAAGAAATCCACCGAGATACACAGGTGTGGAATATTACAACAAAAAAAAAACACTTTTGTTTACAGTCATTCTAAATTAAAATTGTATTCCAGTAATCACATACATCTGATAAAATGTATTTTGATGTTTCAGGTTTTGATTTTTATGCATGATTTTCTCTGTATTTTCATATTAAAGATAATAAATAACCAAGATATTTATATATATATTAAAAATGATTAATTCAATTAAATTGGTATTAATTAACTTTTCTAGGCCATGATTCTAAACTGAACTGGTTTCAAGTAGTGATGGTCTGATGAAGCTTCATGAAGCATGTTGTTTAGAGGTCAGTAGGTGGCGCCATCAGTTTAAAAAGGATGTTTCATTAGAACAGTTGTTCAAAACAAAGGAAAATAGTGCAGAGACCGCCATCTAGTGGACTCTGAAATTAATGACACTGCTTCATGAAGCCATCACTGGTTTCTAGAGGTTAAAGAGATATTTCACCCATAATTCAATTTTCTGTTCACGCTCACGTCGACTTAGATTTGAGGGAATTGTCGGTTCTTTTAGAGCTAAATGCAGAAATGTTTTGTTTTTTCACTTTTCTTTGTTAGTGTTTCTTATCTGTCTAGCATGTTAGCATGTTAGCATCTTCTACAAACAAATTATATTCTGAACAATTCCTCTTGTCAAAGCTTCAATACAAGCGGGGCGTCACAGACGAGCAGTATGGAGGTATTTGGATGTTTTTAAGTTTGTCTTTTTGGACATAAAAGAACGAAAATCCAGTGTAAACGATTACAAACAAAGTATTATAAGTTTAGTTTAGCATATTTTAAATCAAGTCAAAAGGTAATCAAGCTAAAATCTGCATTTAGAAAAAATAATCCAGTCAAAATACTGATTATACGTTCTTCAAACTAGCGGTGTGTCGATGAAGCTTCATGAAGCAGTGTCATGCAAAGTTCATGAATTGTTTATACATTTCCAGTATCTGTGAATAATTTTCTAACATGACGCACAAGTATGTAAACTCCCGAAACTTGACCAAAAGTCGGACTTAAGTCGTGAACAATCTCCGAAAATACAGCGACACCTAGTGGCCGACGATTCACGAAGCCTCACCGAAAAAAAAAAAAAAGGCCAGAACAACGGCTTGAAGAATCAACAGCTCACATCGAGGAAGTGATTCCTGTTACTGAAATCATCTCGTGCTTCGACGACACGCAGAAGGATTTGTAACCTTCCAAAAACAAACAACAGGTCTGTAATTCCCTCTGGGTCTGTGTGTTCTGCCTTCACAGTGAGCAGCCAGTGATCCGGTTCCTCCTTTTCACTTCGGCTGAAACACTTTCTTGTCATTGCCTGTTGACAGTGGAATCATCCGTCAGCGAGAGGAGGAGGTTGTTTTTTTTCAAATGCGGCCGCGACTATCGTGCCGATAAAAAAAAAAAAAAAAAGGCTCATGAACAAATATGAAGAGCAAACGTTGAACATCTGCCCAATCACGATGGAGGAGAGCAAACTATGGCAGCTATGAGGTTGAGCTGCAGGAACAACGGCTTCCTCAGAAATTAGTCAGCGACGATTGTCCTCGCTCACGAAGCATGAGACGCTCGTCTTAGTGGAAGGGTGAGGTCGGCCACTGACTACATGACATGTCAATCACGGATGTCAGAATCGGACAATGGTTCTCATGATATATATGCATCCAGCATTCGTTAGGTTGTCACCCTGAAATTCATTACACTGTAAATTGAGTTTATCATTTAAAATATCTATTGAACCATAATAGGAAGATCACTTTTTAACACCTCAGAATAAAAAGATGAGGCAACAACGAAATTGAGGATTTTTACATAAAAATTAATTTGATTAAACTTGTGTAATAAAGCTATAATTAACCCACAACAGAAGTTATTGACAAAAAATTAAATTATTGATTACATTTTATTTTTCGGGTTGTTTGTTGTTGTCTTTACTTTGATATCCTTCATTCAATTAAGATTTTTCCCAAACAACATGAATCTAATTAATTTTTGAGGCAATGAGGTTTTAAAGATCAACTTTAAAGATGTTTCAAATGTTGAAGTCTTCCTATCTGAGATGAAGTAAGTCCCTCATCATGACGACGAGCTCTTTCTCGTCTCAAATCTCGGCGAACGAGAGGTTATGAGAGCGGAGTCCATTATCAGGTAATAATGGCTTTACTCCTCCTCCAGCCAGCTGTAATCACGCCCCCGCTTTGTTTATACAACGAGTTCCTTGGAGGTGGAGACAGCCACGATTGATGTTTGACCAATCACAGCAGAGTGGGCGTGGTTATGGTAAACATGATTTTAGCTTCAGATTTTTCCAGTGGGCGGAGCTTAAGATGATTTTCTAATGTAAATATTTAAATGACAAGAGAGTTTTGTACAAACAGACACTGATGATACAATAGGGCTTTTGGGTCACTTTGACCCTTAGATAACACAAGGGTTGAGAATACTTGAGAATAAATGTTATCAAAAACAAAACCAATCTGATGCAGATTTGTCAAATAAAGTTTTAGGATCTCAAAACAAAAACAAAAAAAATAACATAAACAAGTTTTCACTGGAAAATAAATGATATAGAACCTATTGAATGTATATATATAATGAGAAGAGTAACAGTGTAAGTTTAACACTATTTATTAATTGTACTGTAGTTTTCTACATAGACAACTAATTGTGGATAATTAATTAATTATAGTAATAATTAGCATTATTATTATTATTATTATTATTCATTAATTAATCAAAACAAAAACTTAAAATTAAAAAAATAAAATTTAAAAATCACCACATGGATAGTTTTTACAATAAGACGACAGAGAAAAAATCGGAAACTAGTGGAAAAATAGTGGATGATCACTCTCCTGCAATGCATGCTGGGATACTTTACAGTTTACTGTTGCATTGATAGTTTTGATCGAAGAGTGAAACTTTGGTCTTTTCACGACTTCCTCACTGAGATTTTGTGTTCGCAGACTTCCACTGTTGACGTGTGATCGGGACGACTAACCCGACGAAAGCTGCTTCAAGGTCTCTGGAAGGTGCTGACACTCTTCATCTAACAAGGCCCGGCCCAGGAGGAACCTTGTCATCGGGCAGCGACGACACTAAAGCCTCTCGCTCGGTCTGGTTCTGACTGGCGCTGGAAGGACCGGGAGTCCCGGGAGCGATTCGTGGACCCGTGGCGTAAACAAGAGAGCCCAGCCCAGAGAGGCTTAGACACTAAACTGAAACTAAACGAGTTGGACCTGACCGGGTTTTGCAATAGACGCCATAGCAGGAGTGACACATCATAGTAACAATGATCATATCTGTGGAGGACAAATTAAAGAAGTCATTTCCTCCTCTTAACAATCACATCCAGACATGTAGCACTTTATAGGAGTGAGTTTTTTATTTTAAATATCCTTTCTTTACACAATACTTTCTCCCAAAACACTTTTTTTTAATTACACATGAATACTTTCTGTGATAAGATAAAAAATAGGATTTTAGTTAAAGATATTTTCAATGATTAAGAGTCTTATATTGAATTTATTTCACCATATTATTAACGTATTGTAATTTAGAAAGTTTTTTCTATCAAGTTGCTCTATGTAAGTAAGTAAGTAATTTGTATTTATAGAACGCTTTTCCAGACCAGGGTCACAAGGCGCTTAAACAATCAAAAGAATACTCAATAAAGTATATACTTTAAAGGTCAAGATAATACTGAGAACTATCAAACTATAGTGTTCGGACGGACGGATGTTTTTGTTTTGTAATATTTGACTTTGAGCTGCCATTTAAAAGCGCTATATAAATAAAAAATACTTACTTACTTACTATTTAAATCACTTCCAAGCCAACAGCGCCACCTACTGTGCACGGAACATGAGGCTTCATGAAGCTTCATCACTGATGGTAATTTCCCAGATTTCATATGTAAAATAAGAAAAAATATATTTAATTATCCAAATATTTCTATAGTAAATTACAGATATTTTGACCTGTTTAATATTTTTTCTTAATTTACTTTTTGTCCTCATATGTTTCTTTAATTTTCGATTTAAAATTAACCAAATATAAACTACCTAAATTTCAATAAATATAAACTAAACTAAACTAAATAAAATTGAATCGCCAGCTAATCGTTCTTAATGAAGCTTCATCGCTGATCTAAAGGTAATTCCCCGGATTTCATATGTAAAATAAGAAAAAATATATTTAATTATCCAAATATTTCTATAGTAAATTACAGATATTTTGACCTGTTTAATATTTTTTCTTAATTTACTTTTTATCCTCATATATTTATTTTCTTTTCAGTTTAAATTTAATAAAATATAAACTACCTAAATTTCAATAAATGTAAAATAAACTAAACAAAATAAAATTGAATCGCCAGCTAATCGCGCTCCATGAAGCTTCATCAACCATTCGACGTGGTGCCGTGACCCCGGCTAGCTGGGGGGGGAAAGCGGTCAGTAATGAGTGTGTTGATGAGACCAGGGTCGGTGGTTTGTGGCGCTCATATCTGGTCGAGATGACGAGCGTTTGCATGCTTCAGTCGCTGACGCCGCGTCGATAACATTTACATCTTCACGCGGCCGACCCCGTGACCTCTGCCACCAAAACAAAACAAAAAACAACACTCGCCACTAAAGAGCTTCGAGCGCCAGAACGATTCGGAGTAAAGCGAACGCATCGAAGCGCTTGAACTCTGAGGGCAAACACGAGAAATGGGAATAACTGGACTGCGGAGAGAAAAGAGCGGATGTGAGTATTTGTTCTGTCCGACCAAAAACACTTGAAGAAGAAAAGTCGCGGCACAAAAAGTATGTCAACTTAGCGCCGGCAAACAATAGACCCTTATACGGCGCAGGTATGTCGAGAGCATGTGATGCTGAGGGAGGTGTGGCCCTGCAGGTAACACACTCCTCAGGTAGAGCCGAGTGACTCACACACACCTGGAGAGCGGAGCAGGAGAGAATGACGAGTCGCGTTTGAGTTCCAGAGGATCCCGATGTGAAAGTGGACGGATAAGGTTCGGCTTTTTTTTTGGTTCATTTTTTTCCCGCCTCTCTTCGAAACGATGCCCGTGGTCAAAGTGGAGAAGGACCCCCCGGCGGAGCTGTCGAGCCCCGACCCGGACGAGCCGCCGAGGGGCCGCAGGAGGAAGAGACCCCTCCAGCGCGGGAAGCCTCCGTACAGCTACATCGCTCTCATCTCCATGGCCATCGCCAACTCCCCCGAGCGCAGGCTGACCCTGGGGGGCATCTACAAGTTCATCACCGAGCGCTTCCCCTTCTACCGGGACAACTCCAAGAAGTGGCAGAACTCCATCCGCCACAACCTGACCCTCAACGACTGCTTCGTGAAGATCCCCCGGGAGCCGGGCCGCCCGGGGAAGGGGAACTACTGGGCCCTGGACCCCAACGCCGAGGACATGTTCGAGAGCGGGAGCTTCCTGCGGCGCCGGAAGAGGTTCAAGCGCTGCGACCTCACCACCTACTCGTCCTACGTGCACGACGCCCCCGTCTTCTCGCCGGTCCAGGTCCGGTCCTACGGGAACGCCGTGTACCCCAACATGACCGTCAGTCCCGGCTACGGGCAGCAGCTGCCCTCGGCCTACTACCCGTCCCAGTCCCCGCCCGGGTTCGGACCCGCTCAGAACCGCATGTTCAGCATCAACAACATCATCGGTCACCCGGCCGCGAGCATGCTGGGAGGTCAGGGGTCGGCGGACGCGCTGCAGCAGCAGCAGCCCGGGAAGACCTTCAGCCCGGAAGGATCGAGCCCCTGCAGTCTGGCGCCACCTGGATTTCACAACCAGCCGTGCGGCGGCGGCGCTGCGCCACCACGAACCGGCGCCGCTTACACCTACCCGTCGGCCAACCAGCACCATTTGTACGGACAGAACCAGGGCTACGGCGTGAGCGGGCGCCACCACTGCACGGGTCACGGCCCCGCAGAGACAATGGACCAGTACGGCAGGGTCTCCCCCGTGCAGCTGGGATCGTTCTCCCAGTACAACGGCGCCGCCGGCTCCATCAACAACTCGGCCGGTTACCTCAGACACCCCACGTACCCCGGCAACATGGACCGATTCGTCTCGGCCATCTGAGGGAGGAGCAAGACTTTTGTTTTCGTTTAAATCCACGAAGTCTGAGCGGCTGAAAATGTGCACCGTCAGCTATTGTTTCCGGCCCGGAGCACGAGTGACGCTCCGGCTGTGAACATGTTTGCCAGGTTGATCTTTTCTTCTTCTTTTTTTTGGAAATAAACAGTTGTACAGTCGCCGTTTTTTTTCATTCACATCACCGAGTGCACGACAATCCTGGGTGAAAATTAATAATTTTAAAAGAGGTAAACTTGGAAAAAAAAGTTGTTTTCTTGTTTAAACTTTGTTTATACATATATATTTCAGTAATATATTGTTTAATAATTACATGATTTAAAAATATGTATATATAGATAGATAGTGTTGAGACAAAGTCATTTTTAATCAAACATTTATTTTTAATATATATAATTTTAATCAAGTATTGTATATTTAAAACAAGTTAACTTTTGATCAGAAAAAAGTGTTTAATGTATTAAAATAAGACACGTTTTAAAGCATATAAACAGTACAGTATATATTAAAACAAGAGTTTTGTTTAAATATATATACATTTAAAGATATACATAAAATGCTTTAAAAAAAAGAGTTTGTCTTTATATATATATATTTTTTAATTTGATTTCTATAAATTCTATAAATGATGTGAAATAATTACTTTCAAAAAACTTTGTCCCCAGAAGGCAGTTGAGATAAATATATAAGCAGAATAAAAAGTGTGAATCCATCCTTTACATTTATCTTAAACCTAAACTACTAAATACAAAAAGATATAAAGAGTGATTTAAGGGGATCATTTAGAAACGTACATGTGGGCAGAAAACTTTATTCGTCCCTTCTTTAAAAACAGAAAACGAGCCGATGGGGGGAAAAAAAAAGAAAAAAAAAAAGGTTTCAGTTCAGTCTCAAGTGTCGCCTGGAGCCAGCACGACCTGCTCCGTCAACCCCGTCCAGACGTCCACACCCACTTATTCACTTATTCCAGAAAACAGACGAGCCGCTAATCTGGAAAATGAATTGACCAGTAATTGGATTCTGGCAGTTTTTTTGTTTTTTTTTCTCCTGCTCCGACAAGACGAGACTCGCGTTTTTGTTTTTTTCGACTCAGAAGTCGACGCCTTGATGCCGTAAAGATCCTGGATCTTCTCAAGGGCCGTGGATTTAACCTTTTAAGATTAAATCTGATAATAATCATCCCAGATTATACATTTGAAAACAAATAAACTTTCTAAACGTATATCTGAGGGGCTACGATTCAGAAACACCTTTAATCCCATCATGTGTTCGTCACATATCACAGAGAAAAATGCAGGATTTATCTTCAAGATGAATATTTCAGATATTTCTCGTCTCACTGGAGGAAAATCTAAATCTACGCTTTTAATAATTACTTCACATCCGTTTCCATAAATAATCCTAATTTATTTTTTAAATTATAAACTATTTTTAGGATATTTCCTAACATTTATTATTTCCCAATCATTTACAGCAGTTGTTGACCAGTAAATACAGTCAGGCTACTCTTTTTTTTTTTAATTTACAATAATAATAATAACAATAAATGTTTATTTAGCAGTTTAAAGACAATAATCCCTGAAAACAATCATTTATTCGTCTATGCATTACTCCCTTATCAAAACATTCACACCAACGGACTCACTAAATGTAGTGGATGATTTTGGAGTACGAGAGGAAACTGGAGTACCTCGAGTAAACCAATGCAAACTAAAAAATAAATAAAAAACAAATAAAAAAAGGAAACTGAAGCATTTATGTAGAAACAAACATGTGATCGAGTTCACGACTCCAGCGGAACAAGTTCGATGGTAAAAGCAAAATGTGTGACTAAAAAGATCGTACTCGAGAGAACTGGTTTGAAACACTCAACTATTTATTTCAAAATAAAACAAATATAACGACTCAAAACATTAAAAGTATATTACAAAGTGAAGAGGAAACGTTTCAACCGATGTACGTGACGAGTTGCTGCAGCTGCTCGCAGGTCTGGAGCTCGTGCGGCAGCGACAGCAGCGTCTGCGCGAGGAGACGGAAAGAGTTTTTTTTATTTATTTATATATATATTTATACGTTTAATTTGAACAGGACGAGTCGTCGCTCACCTCTCGAACTTTACTGATCATTTTGCTCAACATGTAGAGCTCCTTCTCGCTCTTCTCCTGGTTGGTCTGATGGATGATTTGCTGTTTCGAGGTCAAAACAACCAGTAAGAAAATTATTTCGTTATCAATTTCTTTTACGTTTTATTAACAGACACACATTTCTATGAAATCAAACAAGATTGTAGAAATTAAATAAGTAGATAAGAGAAGAATACATTGTTCTTTTTTCTTATCTTAACTTTTCTTTCTCCTCCAACAAAACAGAGTTTAAATAAGTTTATTGATGCTTTTTATTTTCATCATTTTATTTCTAATTCTTTTTGATGTGTTTGTTAGTGGAGTTAATGTTTATTTACTAAAAGTCTCATAAGTTATTAAATGTTAATGAGGTTTGAAACTTGGAATATTGAAGGGTTGAATTTAACATTTTAAATGTGGAAACGGGTTATTATTAATGTTATTTACTTATTTGATTATTTGTATTTTGAAGAGTGGAATTTTTCTTAACATCGTTCAATTTTTTTGGAAAAATCCAATATTTTCAAAATCTACGAAACACTTTTGTTTTTTATAGAGATATGTTTTTTTTTTTTTATTCTAATTCCAATAATTAAATATGTATATTTCGTTCAATTCAATTAATACAAAAAAAAAAAAAAAAAAAAGGTAAAACATTTTTTTTTGTTGATGTTTTAAGATTTTAAAGGATTTAAAAATCTTAAATAAAATGTTTAATATCCATTTGAAAATATCGGAATTATTGAAATAAATCATTCAATAAGAAAACAAATTAAACTTTTCAATATAGAAACTATTGAAATGTTTTTTGTTTTTTTTAATTAGGCAACGCTTTAAAAACAACAACAAACGGGGCGAGAAAGAAGGGAGGCCCACGAACGGTGACGTGTCCGAGGCTCACTCACGTGTCGCTTCGCTCGCTCCAGTAGTTTGACTTTGGCCTGCTCGGCCTCCTGAAGGTTGGTCTTCAGCCTCGTCACCTGAGGAGCAACAAAGACACGAGAGCAGAAATTAATGCAACGGTAACCGTCGGTAACAAACTAAATGACTGGAGGCCGAAGAGGCTCGTGGGTGAAAACTGCTCGCACCTCGTTCAACAGCAGGATCTTCTCCTCGACGGCACCAGGCGTGTTGGCGAACTGGCCTCCATCTTTCTTCACTTCGCTCCGCAGCAGCCGAGCCTCGGCCTGCGACTGCTGCAGCGAGCGCTCGAGCGCCATCACACTCTTACGCAGCTCCTGACAAAGATTTATTGTTTTTTTTAAGAAACTCATATCTTGATTAAATTTGAAGAGGTGGAGGTTTAACAATTATTCACCTTATTGTCCTTCAGGTGTTTGTTGGCGTCGTCCTGGAGCTCTGTGACTTCGGATGTCAGCTTGAACATCAGTTTCTCGTTCTGGAAAAAAAGAATTAGAATCTTTGCTTGTGGCGCCATCGTGTGGCAGAAATAGGAGTGACATCAGCTTAGACGTGACGCTTCTCCTTACCTGAGCCTTCTGCTCCACGGCCTGGATCCCTCGCTCCAGCTGGAAGCTCATGCGACTCAGTTGATGCTTCAGCTCCGACACTTCGGACTCGTGCCTGTTGTTGGTGCTCTTTAGCTCCACGTGCAGGTCACAGCTGGAACAACAGAGCTCGTGACTCGCACCGGATTAACCAGAATCATTTCTTACACGTTTTCTGCTCGATTGAAGGATGAAAATAAAAACTTCTCTGAATCAATATTTTGTCCGTCGTGCATTTCTGAATAAGACGACCTGCAAAATTGACGACCCGTGACTCAATCTACTCGTCAAACTGTGCCATTATTAGTGCTTGTCCTTGAACCCATTCCTCCAAACATGTTCAGATGTGGCCCTCATGAGGTCAGAGTTCAATGACAGAATTGTTAGCCATTGGAAAAAAATGTCTTTCTATTTTGCACTTAAACTTGTTACATTTATGGTGAACTAGCAACCTTTTGTTATTTGATTAAGGGCCCACTTTGTGTTTTTCTTGGGCGTCGATAGACATTTGTGGAAAATGTAAAAAGTAATTTTGAGATAAAGTCTCTATGCATTGTTGCTCTAGGATTAAAGTATATTTAAATAAATGAATGTGAAAAAAACATTAAAACCGATCTGTTATAGATTAATTTTTTTTTGTTTTTCACATTTCAAGGATTTGAGTTTATATTTTTGTTCTTTTTCTTTTGCTAGTTTGGATTGACGGCCCCTTTAACTGTTCAGGTTAAACGGCTACAGAAGTGGTCCGTGCGCCCCCTTCAGGCGAAATGGCAGAAAAGGTGGAGAAGAAAACAATCACAATATCTAGTACAGGCTGATAATCTTCGAAGAAAAGTGTGCATTATTGTCCTTAATACAGACATAAATGATGCAGGACTAAATGAATTGCGTTTCTGATCAGAAGGTGTCCTTGAACAGCAAATTACTGGAAATGTATGGATTTACTGAGGCAACTCAGATAAGACCAAAGACGAGGTTTATGGAGGTAGTGAAGGTGAAGTTGGTGTAAGTAAGCAAGTCATTTTTATTTGTACAGCGCTTTTCCACACCAGGGTCACAAAGCGCGTAAACAATCAAAACAATACTCAATAAAGTATATACTTTAAAGGTCAAGATAAAACTGATAACACAACAGGAGTTCCAGAAAATCAAGGAAAAGCCTGAACAAATAGAAACTTCTTAAGATGTTTCTTAAAGGAGTCAGTAGATCATCAAACACAGAGGGAGAGGAAGATCGTTCCAAAGCTTAGGAGCAAGGTGTGAGAGAGGGGGATACTGAAGCAACTCACAATACTGAGTCAAGTATTAAAGACATGAAGTGATTGATTGAAGAGGCGTTCAGAAAGAGTTGAGGAAACAAGAGCTCTAACGACTTACATGTCGTTCTGCAGCTGCTCCAGCCGAGCGCTCTTCATCTCCTGGACCCTCTTCATGGCGCCGACCAGTTCTGAGACGGTGTCGCAGAGGTCCGCCAGCAGATCTGCGACGCTGCTCTCCTCGGGGGCGGGCTCGTCCTCCGGAGGGCTCGCGGCACTTTGAGTGACGATCACGGGGATGCGGGTGAAGGCGCTGGCGACGCTGAACAAAGAAGCCGGATCTGTGGCGAGAAAAAAATCCAAAATATGACGTCGGTTCATTGTCGAGATGGATAAAAAAACTTGAATTTTAAGTAGCAGTTAAAGCGTCACAAAAACATTTATCAACAACAGCAGGTTTAGTTTGATCTTTGTCAAACAAAGTTGATTTTGAGAAGCACAAAAAGCCGCAGAACCTGGTCCAGCGGGTTGGTCGTCTTCTTGACTCTTGGTCGTCATGGCGATCATCACGTCGTCTACAAAAGAGCTGCAGAGATTTCGACGCTCGTCCCCGACAGACCCAGACGCCGCCGCGCTTCCGTCTTCTTGACTCTGTCGGAAGAAGCAACATTTGAAGCCAAATAATGAACTTGACTAATATTCTGTCAATAAAGTTCATTCATCAGATTTTTTAATGGTCTGCATTAGTGTCATCGGAATATTGACTGGTGGAATTAAACTGTTTTTTTTAATATATATAATATTGAATTGAATACTGTGTATATCGAAAGGTTATATTAAGGTAAGGTAAGGTAGAACTTTATTGATCCCTCAGGAGGTCTCTTTCGGGAAATTGTTTTTTTCCAATAGCCACAGCAAATAGAGCAATTTTTCATTAAAAATAAATCAAAATAAAATAAGATTAAGAACAAGAACAAAGAGAAATAAAGAGAAAGAACAAGATGATACAATCTAAGTCTAAAGATAAAGAACATAGATCAAACTATATTATTATCTATATTTGTAAACTCTAGTCTTTTCAAATTAAACATAAAATGTTGGAATGAAATTGCTACATCCCAACTACAACCCTCGAGTCATCTTAGGCCCAGGGTGACCCGAAGAGCCTGAAAACAAATGTGTTTGTGGTATCCCTTGTGTTGTCTCAGGGCCTTCGGGTCTCCTTGACCCAGAGGCAACACCAGGGTTGAGTTAAGTTTGGTTCACTTTGTTTAAAAAAGGTGCAGACGGAGATAGTACTTCCATGATCGGACGAAAGTTGGATCAAGTAGCTCCGTACACTAGTGGTACCGTCTGGAGGTACAGTTCTACGTTTCCACAGTTTCTGTACCTCGTCACTCAGAGCTGCGTGCAGTTCATCCGTCACTCCTCGCAAGGTGTGATGCAACAGAGTGACTTCTGTGGCCGCCTGCGCCAACTTATCCTCCAGCTGCAGCCGAGTGCCGTTGGCTCGCAGCCTCGTGTTCTCCAGATCCTCCAGGAGACTTGTGTTCTCAGCCCTGCAACACACATCCCACGCTTGAACATCAACAGCAACAGGGACTACCTCGGACTCGCCGCCGTAAAGCAGTTTGATGGTTCAGAATAAAAATCTTTTTTATATGGAACAGTGTTGTTTTAAGTTGAAGCGAAGTTTTTTTTCTTGCCATATGTTGATAAGTGGTTAAAGTACGTTATAGTTTGTAGTTTGTGTGGGATTTTGAACGGTTGTAAACAGGGACGAGCTATAGCCATTGATTTTGTCTCGACAAACCCTTCAGCGCCCCCTACAATTCTCATGAAAACAGAAGTCCCGAAGCGTCTTATGCTTCATTTACGAGCATCTTGACGTGTCAGCAGTACAGGTCTAAGAAAATATCAATACACTTAATTTTCACAATATATTGTATTGATATTCATCAGAACTGTATGCATTTTTTTTGGGCTTTAAAATCCAATTAAGTATTTTTTGGATGTATTTCAATAAAGTTATAAAATTTAAAAATATTAGGGAAGATTACAGAAGTCATTATCTTTAAAATCCAAGCAACTGAGGACGAGAGGATACAGTCGACTCAAGCAGCTTGCCGATTATTGTCTGGAAATATTTTGTGTTTCAAAACAAATGAAAGCAGTTACGACTTCATCAAGAGTCATGTGGTCTTTAAATACTACAACACCAGTGTCAAGTACTCAACAATACTACAACTATATCCTTGTTACTACAGTATCACCATATATTGCCTCATTTTCCTTGTATGTTTCATGTTGCCAGATTCTTGCCAATACACACATAGCCACGAGCTAACCGAGAGAAATCAAATATTTTAATATTTCCAAAATAAAACACCTTTTTATTACAGTTATTATTAATACTTCCAAAATGATGTTAATTAATTTTCCTTTCTATGAGGTCTGGTAACAGATGCCTTAGGTTCTGGTCTCGGTCAACCGTGGGGTTGAGGACCTCCAAATTTCAAAAAGAGCTCTACAACAAAATGGTTATAAAAGGGCGGAGAAGGAAAGACATACTTGAGTTGGGAAAGTTGAACTTTGAGGTCCTCACACTGGATGTTCCTTTCGCGGAGACCCTGCAGGTTCTTCTTCAGCAGGTCTTCGCTCTCTGACATTTGTTCCCTCACCGAGTCATTCTCCATTTGTAAAAACTGTTGAACAAAAGAAAAAAATGTGTGTAACTAACACACTCTTCCTCTCCTCTTCCATGAAGGGGGATCGCACACTCGCCTCGTTCATCTCCTGGACGTTGTCAAGTTTGGTGCAAACTTCCTGGAGCTGTTGGATCTGATCCTTCTGAAACTGGGCCAGTTCTTGAAGCTGGTGGAGCCGCTCGCCGGCGTCAGCCAGGGCGTGATTCAACGCGTCGTTTCGTCGCTCGGACTCGCTCAGAGACGACTCCGACCTGGATGCAAACGGTGCCGTTGATCACGGGTTTGTCGCTGACGTCAGGCCGACACGTCGATAAGGGAAGGATTATCTCGGGGTCACACTTACGCCTCGGCTCTCTGGCAGGACAGTCGGAGGTCGTTCTGGGCTTCAAGCGACCTGAAAAACACACAACGTGAGTCGAACCGTGCAGGTGAACGAGGGCTCGATTGTCGTACTTTGCCGTCTCGTCGGCGAGCGCGCGCTTCAGGAAGGTGTGGGCGGCTTCTGTGGACGAGACGGTCGCCGACATCTCCGTGATCCTCGTCTCCAGCAGAGCCTGGTCCTTCTCCTGCTCCGACAGCTTCTGGCGCAGGATGCCCATTTCTGACAAGCAACAAGTACAAGTTGATTCACATACAGACGACAATATATTTAAACATTTGTATATAAATAATAAGTAAAATCGATTTAAAATAATTAAAATATTTTGAATAATTAACTTTTACACAATTTTAATATTATAATTATACTAATCAAAAAAGAACCAGAACTCCAGTCATTTAGAATTCATAGCCTTTTACATGATAAACATGTTGGTACAAATGTGACAACTTTCTTTTTTACTATTAAAAAGGCTACAAGGTTTAAAGTCTTAATGTATTTTTTAATTATACGAGTTAGAATATCAAACTGCGAGTGTGAAACAGATTCATTATTTCTGGAAATATTCGATTTTTTTCCAATTTAATTAATTATTCAACAATTCAATATACAAATTATTAAATCAAATGAATCAATAAAAACAAATTTAACCTTTCAATAAGACATTTTTTTATATATAATATTTATTTCAACAACATTTGAATGTTTTATTCAAACATTACGCACCGATATACTTTGATAGATCTTTACGCCATGCTTTTACACTTAAATTATTTATATTGGTGACAATTTTATTTAAATATTTACTTAAACTTTTTCTGCTTTTGAAATGATTCTAGCAGTGATACCAGAACTCACTTGCACAACACACAGAGCAGCTCATTGTGCACCTTAGAGAGTGATCAACCATCAAATGACAAATGGATTAAATCATCAATATCCTCACGATCAATTCATTAAAATGCAAGAAACAGATAAAAGGCCAACGATTACAGAACTAGTGAACATAATACATGTTCATAGATGCATCGTGTGACGTGAAGAAAAATATGATCAATGCATTCATTCAACAAAACTGAATAGAAAACGTACCCGAGTTCAGAATGGTCACCTGAAGGTTCAAATCTCCGACCTCGTCTCTGGCGCTTTCCAGACTCTGCCTCGTCCGAGTCAGCTCGTCCTCCACCTGTGGTCGGAGGTGAAGCGTTCGTCTCTCGACTGAAATGTGCGACGATGACAACAACAAAGGTCTGACCTGCTCCTTCTCTTCGACGGCTCTGGCTTTCGCCGAGAGATGCTCGTCCACGTCTCTCACGGCCGCCGCCGCTTTCTCCTTCAGGTTCAAGAGGATCGGCGTCATCTTGTGCAGATGCTTCTTGGCCTCGCACAGCTGTGGAGGAGACAACAGCACCAGCACCACCGTGAGTTCCAGGATAAAGCATCAAGATGTCAGGTGGTGAACTTTAGCGCAATGCTAGCATACATTTAAAACAGGGATTTCTAACTCAATCACTTAAGGGGACATCATCTTTTAAAAGTGTACGTCTCAGGCCAAACAAAGGAACTCTGTATTAATAGTTGACATGGATTATCTCTGCTCCCCATCTTATAGGTTAGGTTAGGTAGAACTTTATTGATCCCTGAAGAGGTCTCCTTCGGGAAATTGTTTGTTTTTTTCCAAATTATCTACAGCAAATACTGCAATTTTTCATAAAAAAAATAATCAAAATAAAATAAGAACAAGAACAAAGAGAAAGAACAATATGATACAAACCAAGTATAAAGATAAAGATAAAGAACATAGATCAAAGACAAAGGATACAAAGACTAACATAGAACAGAACATCATTATACTTTCACTCCACTCCTGCCCCCAAACTCTCAGAATTTTAAAATTTAATAGCCCGAGGAATGAATGAGTCCCTGAGTCCATTAGTGTTGCATCATAGGAGGAGCATTCGTGCACTTATTCTGCTTCTCTGCTCACTGATGACAGTGTTCAGAGGATGATGTCATCATCCATGATGGACAGTAGTTTGTCCAGTGAGCACCTCTCAGCAACTGTCACCAGTGAGTCCATCTTACCTCATCTTAAATATTGATCCATAAACATTAATGTACTTTGATTTTGAGCAAACCATCCGACACGATAAGATGGCGGGGCCAGAATTTAAACTGTCCAGCATGCGATTCAACTTTAGATCAATAGAGAGGCAAGTAAAAGCTGCTGCCATTTTCGAGAAAATTGCTAAATATTAATTTATCTGATGTGAATTAGCATTTAGCAACCTATTCATTGTGCTTTATATTTATTACCCAATATTGTTAATTGTATTGTGACTTCCTTCAAGGAGGCCAATTATAATTTGTGTTGTTAGTATTGGTATTGCTCATGTTTTGTATCGTCTTGGATGCTGTCGCTAGGCCTTTAGAAGCTAATTTGGCTTTGTTGCTCCCTAATGGAAAGAACCATAAATTCCTTGAAATCCTAATTTGTCATGAAGTCTCGGACGAAATCACATCATGAATGTAGGGTCTGTCACGACTCAGGTATGTAACAGAGTGGTTTAACATTTTAACAAGGCTCTCGTCTCTTTGGTTTTCTAAAAAAAAAACAAAAAAAAACCTACTTCTTGAATTAAACGCGACTGCTCCTCATACGTTTGGTGCAAGAGATCCGAGGCAGAGTCCAGAGTTCCGGTGCAGGCCTGGCTGAGTGTGACCTTCAAAGACAAGAGAACACAAATACATTTAAATAGTAGAACTAAACTGTGATTTAAAGTCGAGTTGTTCTTTTCTCTTCACCTGTTCCGGGCATGTTCTGTTCAGCGCCGCCAGTAGTTCCTTCTGCGATCCAAGACTCCTCTGCAGCTCTTCTATTTCCCCGGCAGAGTGAGACCTCAGCTGATCCACGACGCTGTAGGCCTGGAAATTACGTGTTTTCCGTTCACAAAAAGAACCATTGACCGATTGACTGGCTTCGTGGGAATCTTACCGCCTCTCTGGCTGTGAAGGCTTCTTCCATGCGTGTTCTCATGTCATCCCTCTGCTCAAGAGCATCTTTGACCTTTTCCATCATCCTCCCCTGAGTCTCTTTCGACCTTTTAAGCAGAGACGCCATCGCGCAGTACTGAAAGGCATAAACACCTGAGCATTTCTGAAACACGTTACAGGTGTGAAAATCATTGTGCGTCATGCTAGCGTACATGTGAGACGAGGCTCTGGTGATCTTCACGGATCAGCTCCTCCATTTGCTTCATGTTAGAAAGTCCACAATTCAAGTCACTCGATAAAGACTCCTATCAGGACACACGTCGGTGTTCAAGAAAAGACATGAGTTGTGAAAAAAAAGAAAACATCAGACAACATTCGTTTGTGTCTCACCATGTCGACTTGCATGTCCTGAATTCCACACACAAGATTCCTTAAAGAACTTCCATCCAGCTCCAGATCTTGAATCTGCTTCACAGCGGTTGTGTAGAGATCTCGGTACATTGAAGTCTGTACAAATGAATACATTTGCTCATTCATTCCTTTGAAAGATTGACGTGTCAAGTCAAAGCAGCCCCGTCTTTGTGTCAACCACGTTATTTTACGTTTTTTTATTTAATATATTTGATAATGTAATATATATGACTTTAATCTTCTGATGAATGTAGTAAATTCTACTTTATTCTTGTGATAAATGTAATATATTCGACTTTAATCTTGTGGTTAATGTAATGTATAGGACTTTAATCTTGAAATGAAGTAAGGAAGTAATTATTATTTGTAAAAATTGTAAAGCACCTTTTTCAGACCAGCGTCAAAAATCATTTAACAATCAAAACAATACAGTAAAAATACTTCAACATAGAGACAAACACAACAGTCCCGTAAAAGTTTATATATATATATATATACATACAAACAAACACAACTTTAATGTTGAATGAATCAATGTATATACGACTTTAATCTTGATGAATGTATACACGATTTTAATCTTGTGATAGATTTATACACGACTTTGATCTCGTGATTAATGTATATATGACTTTGACCTCGTGATTAATAAGCTAGAACTTTATTGATCCCTCAGGAGGTCTCCTTCGGGAAATTGTTTTTTTCCAATAGCCACAGCAAATACAGCAATTTTTCATAAAAATAAATCAAAATAAAATAAGAACAAGAACAAAGAGAAATAAAGAGAAAGAACAAGATGATACAATCTAAGTCTAAAGATAAAGAACATAGATCAAAGAAAAATAACAAAGACAAAGGATACAAAGACTAACATAGAACAGAACATCCAGTATATAAATGACTTTAATTTCATGATAAATGTATATACACGACTTTAATCTTGTGATGAATGTAATAAATTATTTTGGGATAGATAAAAAAGATACTCTATTGATCCCTGAAGGAGAAATTCTCTTGTGTAATTTAATATTAAGCATTACATTGTGACTGATAAAAAAAAAAAGTCAAACGATCTCACTGAGATTCTCACCTGACTAAGCTCTGTGTGGTCAGTCTGCACCAGCTTCTCTCGGAGTTCTGATGGAGGTGGCCCGACAGAAACCCGTTTTGCTCTGGCGACACTCAGTTGCTGCACCAAGGCTTCAACCATGATCATGCTGGACCTCAGTCTCTGCTCAAGCTCATGTTTGGGTAGAGCCTCCATGCTGTCTGGAGAAACACTGAAATCAAAGAGGACAAATACATCAATGGAACTTGAATATCGAAGGCAAAAGTAACCAGAGAGAAAGGAAACCCACTTCCAAAGCAGAGGGTTTGTCATGGTGCAGGCATCTGCCACGGAGAACTCCCTCGTTCTCACAAATTGTCCAGAGGTATTCAGGCTGCAGTCCACCATGTTGACCGGGGAGGTGCCCACGCACATACTTTGAGTTTCTGCAGATTTAACCGCAGGTGCGAAACCTATTTTCCCCGACGTCAGCAGAAGAAACTCTGCCATCTGTCGGAGCTGCTGCTGCAGCGGCCCCTGTTGAATTAAGGGGGTTTCCAAATCTGCGTTGTTCACTTCTGGTGCCGTGTTTGGACTTGATGATGCATTTTCACCCTGATCAGCGCACAACTGGGGTTTGCATCCAACAGTGGTCGAGTTGAACAAGGGTGGAGACATCGTGCACTCCAAATGTTCCGCCCATAGAGCCGAGGCTTCCATGAGAGCAACGTTGTGGGCCAAAGCCGGACCCTGGCCCTTGTAAGCTTCTGCCAGAGAGTGTCTGCGAACAACCGGACTGAGGATCCCCAACTGTAACACAGACGCCATGGAGGGACATTCCGAGAAAATCCTCAAAACATCAGGAAGAGTCTCTGCCAAACGATTTTCATCGATGGGACAGAGGTTCGGCACATTTTCAGACGAACCAAAGGCGCTGTCTTTTGTCTCCGTGGACGGAGATTGATCCCTGCTTGACAGCACCAGAGAAAGACCTTCTGGTTGCTCCTGCAAATCACTAGACTGAGGACGACCACAATCTGAGACACCTGTCTGGATGTCTGTAGGAGAGACCACAGGAACCATCTCTTGTAGGTTTTCTCTTACATTTAACACAGATGTTTCCTGAACCAAAGTTCTGAGACTCGTGCGGACCTTCGGGTCATGTTGAGGAGGAGTGCTGATCCCATCATCTTGCATGTGTAATCCAACTGTACATGTGTCCACTGGCTTCTCTTCGCCAGGCGGACACCGTTCAGGCACGGCTGGAGGCTTCTGATGTATTTTGGAGTCATTTAAAGGTTTACAGTCTCCATGCTCTTGCTCCTCTTCACCTCCAGAGCTACAGGTTTCCTGGACTAGGGAGATGCTAGTTACTTTATTATCTTCATTGTTCTCTAAATCTAACCGACGAGTGATCGAGTGGATGTCATCGCACAGCAAAGATTCCTCGGCACTGGTCGCGTCACCATTTGTTGCAATTTGGTCATACATGATCGTGTCTGACCAGATCTGTGATCTGGAAATAATAACTTCAGCTTCCATGCACTTTAATTCTACTTCGCTTCGATTCCCAGGTTCTTCACACTCGTTTGAGCTTCCATTGGATAATGGAGAAGGTATTTGAGGTTCACGGAGACAGTACTGATGATCGTCATGTTGTGGTAGAGTGGACTCTGGACACTCAGAACCTTCAATTACAGAGTCGTCCTGGTGTGTCTCCGTCTGTAGGAACACGGGTGAAGGAAGAGTTTCCTCGCATTCCGTAGGCGAGTAAAAAATCTCAACCTCGCCTCCATTACAAGAGAAAGACTTCCAAATGATGTGACTTTCTTCATGGTTCTCTCCCTGAATCTCATCGTCTTCTTTTGTCGTTTGAATATCATCCAAGTCTGAAGAGTTCTGGTGTACGCCGTAATCTTTGTCTTTCTCCGTCGCAGGAATGGGATTAAAGTAGGGATGTTCGGTGTGGCTGCCAAAAGAGTTCTCCATCATGTTGTCAGAAACAAACGATTGCATTTCCTGTACAACACTAGAATGTTGGTCCCGAGGCAGAATGATACTCTTCTCTTCGGTGGACGTTGGGGATTCTGAGATCTCGACCTCACCCCCGTCACAGAGAAAAGATTTCAAAGTAACATCTCCATGTTCAAAAGTGATCTCTTCACTCAAGGATTTTGATTGTGTAGGAGAGTTCTGTAGATTTTCTTGATCGTTCTGTCAACAACACAAATTCGTCAGATTCACATTAACCATCATGTTCCTCAAGTTTCAACATACCTTGAGATTTCCATAAACTGCATTCACGGTCTTCGATTTTTGCCACAATAATGGGGTCGAACAATTATCGTTGCCCAAACTTCTCAAGGGGGTTCGTCCTCTACGCCCGCTTGAAGGCTGGGGGTACAGTTTAATATTAGTACATTCATTTAAGCATCTAGCTCACATGTATGGTGATAATCCTTTTTAGTTATAATACAACAGAGGACATTTCGCCAGCAGTGAAAAGTGCCTTGGATCTAAGGCGCGGTCTATTGACAAAAACATGGAATCGGTTGTTCTCAAAAAGGTTTTTTGCAGTTAAACTTTTCTTAGGGAAAATGTACTCACAGAATTCTGAGAAAATAAATTATATTACTCTATTGGCCTTACAGCACACCTCACTGCTGTCTCACAGTTGGCCTGCACCAATCTAACATCCTTCTTTTTTTTATGTTACCAGATTTCCAAATACACATTTGCTTTGTAAATTAAAGGTAATGTTAGATTCTTACCAAGCCTTCGCCTCCGACACTCGGACTGCTGGACATTTCAGCAAGTCAAGCTGCGAAAGACGACATTGTTGTGAGAATTATTAATACATCTCTGTATTGACAAGGATTATATTCATTTGCCTGAATTGTATAAAGGATTAAATTAAAACGTTTATTATAAGAAGGTAGACACATTTTAAACGTATATAAGGTATGAAGTAAACATAGGCGAAATAAGTTATCTTCCTATAAAGCTATTAACACAAATTTTATTGAAGAAACAAAATAGTTTATACGAGTTACTTACTTAAACATTTATAATGATGTAGAATATGAAACGTTTTTACCTTTTTCTTAATAATCGAATGAGCTTTGAAGAATACAGCTTGACTTGTCCGAGCCGCGTTTCATTCAAAACACAACTGTCAGCGCTGTTATTGGTTCCTCTCTCTTCTTCGCTGGAGTTGAAACGCCACAGTGACACTGGGAGGGCGCGCTGCTGCCCCTACAGGACATGGATGCTACTGTTTACCCAACGTTCTAATTTTTGCAAAATGAGACTGTAACATATATTGTGTACATATATTGTGTATATATATATTTAATTGTCCACAGCAAATACAGCATTTTTTCATAAGAAATAATCAAAATAAAATAAGAACAAGAACAAAGAGAAATAAAGACAAAGAACAAGATGATACAATCTAAGTCTAAAGGTAACAATAAAGAACATAGATCAAAGAAAAATAACAAAGACAAAGGATACAAAGACTAACATAGAACAGAACATCATGATACTTTTACTCCACTCCTGCCCCCGAACTCAGAATTAAACAATCTAATAGCACGAGTCCTTGAGTCTATTTGTTTTGCACCTGGGAAGGAGCATTCTTGCACTCATTCTGCTTCTCTGCTCACTGATGACAGTGTTATATATATATATAGCCTTTAAAAAAATACATCTTGATCTTTTAAGTATATATTTTTTTGAGTATTGTTTTGATTATTTAAGCGCCTTGTGACCCTGGTCTGGAAAACGCTCTTTTAATATTAATTACTTACTTATATATTAAAATATGCTCTTAATTTGTTTATTGTAACCAAACGGGTTAAAAGACACTTTTAAAGTGTGTCCTAATTTATATTTGAAATTCTCCGACACAAATACAAATTTTCTTAGTACGTTTTCATATTTCAGCTTCACAACATGAGACTTCATCCGTTTGATAGCTTTAATGAGAAGGATGACAAATGACAATGCAATATATAGTGTAGACATCACAGTTCTTTTTTAATTTCATACAAGATTATTTATTAAAAATCAAACAACTCTTTCGTTCAATTCCAACGTCTCAGCTTCAAGTGTCTCCTTCCACAGGTCTGACTTGCAGCACTTCTGCAAATCCTTCTCCAAACCAACAGGTGATGTCAGCCGTGTCCAAGGTGAAGAAGAAGAGTCGATCCCTGCAGCGAGTCCTCCTGTAAACCGAACGGGGGTCGGCTGACAGAACTCCTTTGATGGCGGCGACGGCGTCTTCCGAACTCCTGAGAAACTTGAACTTTGGTTTCCCGCTTCCTGGTGTTCCTGAAAGATGGTGAAGGGGTTGTTTGAGGTCGGGTTTGCTTATTTTGGAGCCGTTAAAGGGCGATATAAGGTAATGATTCACTAAAAAAAAATTCTAATTACACTCATTTTCTACTCACCCTCATGTCGACTAAGGGTTGGGATTATTTTCAGAGTAAACTGTTCCTTTTTAGAGTTATACACAAAAATGTTTGTTCATTTTAATGTAGCGACTGGAGCTAAATTGTCTTCATCTACGTCCAAAAATACTCTTAAAAACACCCAATACCTCCATACTGCTCGTCCGTAACGTCCATTCTGAAGAACTCTCAGTTACTGCTTGAAGTGTTTACTCATTTAAACACTGCAAGCGTCTCAACACGATTTATAATTATTGCCTGGGATCTTTAGCTAAAAACAATATAATAATAATAATAATAAACATCACATTTATATAGCGCTTTTTGGGACACGCAAAGACGCTTTGCAAGAAGGATAAACATACACACACGATTTTGTAAGACGGAGAAGACAATCAAGAGAAGGCAGTTTTGAACAGGTGCGTTTTGAGGAGTGAGTCGGAGTTCCTGATAGGTTGAGGGAGTGAGTTCCAGAGTGTGGGGGGCCGCAGCAGATAAGGCTCGCCCCCCCCCCCAGGGTTTCGGTGCTTCATCCTCAGGGGAGTGAGGAGGATGGCATCGAAGGATAGGGAACAAGCTTAAATATCGTTCAATTTCCTTTTGGGAATCTTTCATGTCGAGGCTTCAATACAAGAGGGACGTTACAGATTATGGAGGGATTTGGATGTTTTTAACTTCTTTTTGGATGAAGATGAAAACAAAGACAGCTGAGCTCCAGTCGTTACATTAAAATGAACATACACTGGAGTCTATAACTAATAAAAAATAACAGATTATTCTCTCGACAACATTACGAATGACATTTAATTAAATAATACATACTTTGCTCATTGAAAGCTTCATAATAATAATGTTTTATTTTCTTTGATTGTTGGAGCAGCTTACCTGGGTGGTGACCTGGAATAAACTCTGCCAGCTGTTCCTGGGCCAGAGGTGTGAAGCGAACCTCCAGACAAGAAACCGGAGGCTCTCTGATCCAGCCGGCGATGGTGCTGTAGTCTTCCTCCCTGTAGCGCGGCAGCAGCTCCTCGGACTGTCCGGGCGGCCCATTGGACCGTGGCCCCGAAACACAACAGGGGTCACCTTCCGTCAGGTAGGCCTTCACCTCCTCTAGAACGCTGAGGAGGTCTTCGTTCTGTGGAACTGCTGGTGCAGTTGCTGACAAATCCTCCATTAAGTCTTCAGTTTTCTCTTCTTGGCATTGATCCTCAACGTCGTCGTCGTGGTTCGGTCGATCCGTTTGACCGTCGCTGCTGGATCTGCAGAGCTGGACGCCGTGAAGCGCCCTCGCTTGAGGGGAGTCGTAGTCCGGTATGTAAGGTTTGATGTCCAACACCGGGGTGCCCGCAATCATATCAATGTCCGACAGATGAACCGTGTCTCCTGGAAATGAAGAACGGTTAGAGAAGTACTGATGAACCTTCATGAAGTCTTCAGAGCTCACTGGACAGCCCTCGTTTTAACAGCTATTTTAAGGAACCCCCCTATTGTTTTAAGCCAATAGCGCCATCTATTGTCCATTGAAAAGGAAAAAGCTGCATCATCATATCCCTAATAAAGACATTCAACTCCTGCTTCTGAACATATTTCGCTCAGAAATTATATTTTCAACTGAAATGTGTTGTCAAATAAAAAAAATATTTAGGGACAGAATAATCTTCCCACGTTGTTATTTCTACTCACCCACGATTTTATCCAACTTCGCCAGAGTCAAGCCCAAAGCGTTCGGTCGGTGAGGACTGCGGGTGGAGTAGACGCCGACTCGCTGACCGTTCAGTCGAGGCGGCTTCACCTTGGCCTTGTAGCTCAGGTGACCATTTTTGTGGAAAAGGAAGATGATCCTTCGAAGACATGGGGTGGGGGGAAACTTGTGAGGTTCATTTCATATAACTGACCTTTTGTAAAGTACGTGGGTTGAGATTTTCATTTATTTTAAAGTTTAAAAAGTGATGGAGTCGGAGCCTACCAGACATGGGAGTACTGCTCCAGTCCCACGAGCGCGTGATCGGGATTGTTGAAGACGCTTTGCTCGAGGCGCAGTTCCGCCCTGGAGGGGCCACAAATGGTGGGCTGTCTCGGAGTCGCGTTCTTGACAGAGAAGCAGGAACTGATGAAACCGATCGGCACCGTTTGGATGTTTCCTGTTACAACACGTACTTTATTATATCATCAACGTTGCTTTATAAATAAACAACCGTTTTTTTCCTTGAAAAAAGACAGAATATTGCAGATTTAATCCTTTATTTATTTGATTTTTTAGATATATATATTAAGCTGGAAATACTTATTTCATACTCAAATTTCTTTTGAAAATGAGTATTCTTTAGCTTGTAATTATCACATGTAGCATTGCATTGCAAAAATATATTTCCTATAGTTTCCTTTTTTTATCCTAATAAAACCTACGATTGACTTCACTTTTTAACTCCAAAATTATACAGAATCTTGAAAAATATATATATATATTATTTCCACAAGTTTCGTAAGTTGAATATTAACCAAAAATACTACCTTCTTCTTTTGTTTGAAACCATATTCATATGTAATTATCTGATTTGCACAGTTTTAATCCAACTTAATTTAAATGTATTAACTCTGTCAACTATCAACAGGATATGTCGAAGGTTTAACCAGTAGTTTTTTTTTGACTCAGTAGTTTAAGGAAAATTAAAATAGGTTCCAAAGGCAATTGTTTGAAATAACTTATTTCCTTAAGTTTCTGTATAAACCTCAGTACTCGACTGATGATGAACGAACACGTCTTGTTGTTACGTACCTTGTTCCAAACTGTCCTTTGGTGAGGATTTGACCACTTGTGGACTTTTACCTGATCCAGAGAGTCCAGCATTGGTCAGAGCAGCCTGGAGGGAAACCAGGTGTTTGCGGTGACCTTTGACCCCACTGTCCAACGTCTGCCTGTTGACGAGGAATTCACAACGATGTCACCACATCCTGACAATAATCGGTTTCGATATTATTCATTTTTTCTGGTACTTTAGTGACAGTTTAAACAGCACAATACTGTCAGATTCATCTTAAGTCTATTTTATTTTTCATAATAAAGGAAATACAATGCATTAGCATCTTTACCACGTGTGTTTACAGTCGTACCTCAAGTTCTTTATTTCTTTCCGCATCACAGAGACTTGCTGTTGAAGTTGATCAATCCGCTCACCACAGCACTTGCAAGAACAGACCATCTTTGCTCCAGAAAACAAAAACAAAATGTTGCGGAGAAGTTTCTGTCGCTCGGTGGTGACGTCAGCAGGAAGAACGTGAAGAGTCACGTGGTACTTTGTCGCTATGGAGGTCGCGTTCTTTTTTTTCTTTTTAAAAAAAACGATTTCGCTTCACAATCTGACATATTTTGACCCAATAAAACGATTATTATTTATTCTATAGCTATTTTTTAAACTACTAAGCCCCTTCAACCAATGCGTGTTTTAAACCAGCAGAGGGCGAACGCGCGATGCTTATAATACAATTATATTTATAATATACATAAATATATTTTTTAATTTATTATTATTACTAAATAAATCAGTTGAATTGAACAAAGGAAAATTTAACTTGTAAAAACAATGCTTAAAGTGAAAGAAGCAGAAAATCTTAACAAGTAAAAAAGTGTCTTAACATTCATTGAATTTGTATTAAATACTGAAACATTAATAACTCACGGTTACTTTATATGGTGGACATAACATCGTTTTAAAGGGACGTGAGCAAAGATAAATGAAGTCAAGGAAAAACGTTACCAAAAAATTAATATAAAATCGTTTAGGTTGAGGATTAACATCTATGTAGTGTTTTCATCACCACTCATGCAATTTAGTAATGCTATCTGTTCAGAGAAAACACAATACAAACAATGACACTGATTTGTCACCATGGTTTATTGAGTGAAAAGCAAGTTTAAAAAAAACATTTTAGCCGTGCAGTTGAATACAAAAGAAAAATGAAACTACAATTCAATATTATTAGAATCAGCTCATATTGGTAGAAAACTATTGTCAAAGAAGCAAAACAAATAAATAAACACACTCTTTTATTTTGTTTGTTTTGTGTCAGATTGATAAAGATAATCAGACATTTCAGTATTTCAAAACTTCCAGAGAATGTTCTCGAAATTGTTGTTACGGGTTCATTTAGGATTTAAACAGGATCAGTTTCCAGAAAGATACTCTTGTTGCTGAGGAAGTGAAGACGGCTGCATGAAGAACTTTTCAGTGGTGCTGCTCAGTGATGTCACATCTGAAATAGAAGATGAGTTTTCAAGACGGTTTTCATGAGGTCCAGGTTTAACGTGATAATCCTGTACCAGCTCACCTTCATCCACTTTATCTTCTTGAGTTTGAGGAAAGTCTTCGGTCTCACTGGGACCCACGTCCTCGATCAAAACTGGATCTTGTGAAGATGCTATGGACGGAGGTGCAGCGACGACCTGGGGGACGGCCGAGGCCTCATCCAGAACCAGAAGCGGCTCTTGAGATTGAGGAGGTGAGGTTATACTTGGAGATACATCAGGGACAGAAGATGGAGGTGCTTCAACTGGCACTTGAGCGACCGGGTCAGCATCGACTGTAACGGATGAGGATGGAGCCAGAGCTGGGGTAGCGTCAAGTGGAACGGTAGCAATTGGGACCGGATCAGCCAAAATGGGGATATATCGAACTGGGGCAGGGGAACCAAAATCAGGTGTTGGGCCCACTGGAGCAACAATACCAGAGAGAACCGAGCCCTGCACTGGAAGGGGCGCAGGGTCACCAGAGATGGCCAGTGCTTCAGGGGTTTGCAACCCTTCAGATGCAGGCACGACCACAGGAGCAGGTTCAGCCAGACTTGCTTCTTCTTCTTCTTCTTCTCCAGGGATCTCTAGTGTGTCACTCTTCCTCGGTCTTCCTCTCCTCCCTGTGCTCCCTTTCTTTTCAGCCCTCGCTCTTTTCCGTGGACTCTCCTCTCTGAAACGGTACAGGGTCAGCACCAGTGGACATTGATTCGACTATTGGTGCTAGTTCTGCAAAACTAATAGTACAAAGTCCATGACCTGGATCTGAAGCACCAATAGTGGCTGCAGAGCAACGTTTGGTAACTCTTGCACCATAAATAATATCAATACAGGTACAAACATCTTCGTAGTATGATATTCAAACAGACAAATGCAATTTTATCAAATTATTTACACAACAAAATACTTCTAAGCAGAAGTGTAAACACATGTCGACCCTTCACGTGAAATAGATCTCCTCTAACTATTTACCCGAACACCCACTGGTTTGTTTCCTTCTCTTCTGCTTCTGCCTTTTTCCTCTTCAGAAGTTCTCTGTCTCGCAATCTTCTGCGGATTCCACCTTCACGGATGGAGGGAAAACCCTTGTTAATAGTGACCAGCAAATTATAATTTCAACTTAATTCAACAACTTTTCTGTATTATTTTATTGAGACTCATAGAATAAAATGAATCGTAAAAAATCCAGCTCAAACAATGGACAGATGATATTATTATACAATTTAAAAAATACACGCTCAATAATCTCACATCACAGAAGTTAGAAGCAGAAATCTTAACTAACCATGTTACCTGGTTATGTACGTGTTCGCCAATCATCAAGTTAGTTACACAACTTAATGTCGAGGATCCAAACACATGTAATTAAAAAACAACAAACCTTGCTCTTCTTTGGGCTCTTGATATTCCAAATCCTGTCGCGGCTCCTCCATTGTTATTCCTTGTATGAATGGATTTCGACTGAAGAAAGGCGGGCTACCCGAAAAAAAAAGGAGCCAAAATAACTTCTGACTGTTTTTCCCTCCCCTGTAAGTTTTATCTGGTTAAACATTAGCAGAGCACTGGGAGAGTTCTTACAGTGAACCTCTTATCATATTTGTAAAGCTGGAGGTGTTGGCACAGAGACGTGAAGAGCAACGGAAATACTGAATACTTCTGTGTGACAAGACATGGTTTAAAAATAACTATTTAAATGAACTTTTTTAACTTTATTATAGTACACTCTGCTAGTTAAAAGCGAGGTTTGTTTATTAAGCACAAGAAGAGAGATACATAAATGTACTGAAAATAAAATGCATGTTAAGAACTTAAACTCGTTTAATGAAGTTTATGGTCAATTTTATTGCAATTAAGTAAGTAACGATAAGAAGGAAAAAATAGCTCTTAAGAGATACATTTAAGAGCTGATATCGAGACACTAACCATGTTTTTTTTTTCATGATGAGAAAATATGGAGTTTGTGTGTTTTCTTCATCCTTGCTTGGACTGCTCCGACCCAAACACAGACAGAAGTTGTGAATTGTAGTTGTGAAAAGTGGTCGTAGTCCAGATCTTCAGATTCTTCTCTCTTCATGAAACTCCTCCAGGGAATTATTAAGGTATCCCCATAAATGTGTTTTTGTTTTTTCTTGTTCTTATTTTATATATATATATTTTTTTTTAATGAAAAAATGCTGTATTTAATGTGGCTAATTGGAAAAAACAATTTCCCGTAGGAGACCTCCTGAGGGATCAATAAAGTTATACCTACCTACCTAAATAAATAAGAGACATGATATCTCCTGGGTCCGACCCGGTGCTTCCTCCCAGGTGCATGGGTGGAGGGAGAGTCCGTGATATCTTGCAGATCTAGAGCTGGTCGCTCTGGGTGTGTTTCTCAATCTTCCGACAACACATTTAAGATTGTAAGTCCGAAAGAGATGAAGTCCTGCAAACTGTCAAATGCTTTCAGGCCAACTTGGAAGCTGTTAAAGTAACTTGTTGAATTTAAGTAGGCAAAATATATATATATATATATATATATATATACCCGTTTCTTTGCATGGGATTCAAAGCGGCCCATGCAGAGTACAAGTGCAGCTCACCACAACATTTGTATTTCTGGCAGCCAGAGGTCGCTCACCTTGATCCAGAGTCAAGGCAAGGGATACGGAATGTACACATAAATTACATATTGTACTTTGCAAGAAAAAACACATTTTTAATATGGCCGTGTGAAAATGGGTCATAATTATAACAAAGCTCCTCCAGAAACAAATTATATTATTATTATTATTATTATTCATAATTTGACAGCGGCTACAGTCGCCGCCCTAAACGTCAGCGACAGCGCCATCTTCTGGCAGACATTACTCATTGCAAATTTCATTAACTGTATTTACTGTACTTCATTGTGCATGATGCTAAAAATAGCATAACAACGATAAATCATGAGTCTATAGTGAATTTATTGTTTTTTCTTGCAGGGGGAATTACTTCATTTTTAAAAGAGGTGGAAATTCGTTTCAGAAAACCCCGGTCGTCCTCCAGCTTAAGGGATCCTTGTCTCAGGAAGTGGGTTGGGGGCGGGGGCTCTGAAACCCCCATGCATATACAATGCGCTCTTTACTGCAAAATACATAGACCCCTCCTCACTCATGTGTGGAAGAACTTGAGACTTGAAAAATCCAATGCATTTAATAAAGCGGTTTATTGATTTAAAAACAGATCAGACAAACACAACCACAGCATCATTAGAGGCAGGATGATGGATATTTAAGTATATATGATTTATCATTATACAAACACAGGGTAGCATGTGGTTGAAGAAGTACATGTATACCTGTTTAACAAAGAAGATGATCATCTTTTTCTTACAAACATTACATTTATATATTTACAATAAATAAATGCACATAAATACTGTGATGAGGTCAACATGTTTAACTTTAAATGCACAAAAACGCCTGCATTATTGAGCTCCATAGTAGATTCCCGATATGTGCATATTCATTTAAAAATATTGAACATTGCAGTAACTCACAGAATATTGTTTACACCACCGTACGGATCCTTTTTAGCACGAGGACGTCTGGGTCCAAACTCAGCGATCGATTAACAAAATCCAACTTGAAAAATCCATCCGAGTGGAAACATTCCTGCACAATTACAAATGAATGTCTTTTGATTATTCAGAGCAAGAGGAAAACTATGAAGTGTGTTGATTAAGAGTACACGTTTCGTGTAATAAATCACTTTTAAATGAATGTTTAAAAGCTTCTTAGTAAAATGATAATGTCATATAAACTGTATTGCACAAAACACGATTTTAGTAATAAAAGCACCAGGTAAAAAAAAAATTTGAAGGACAATATTCAGTTATACACATAAAAATATGTCGATAAATGTAAGTAAGAACGAGTTTCGTAGAGGAATTAAATCGCAGCACAGCGGCGAGTCGAGCCCAACGTCATGTTGTGTGACTGCAATGCCTTTTAAGAGGCGATGGGCGTTTCTGGGCGTAGAGGGCGCTGTTGAGCATATATTTTGTTTCCCTCCATGGTTTCTCCGACCAACTTAGCGCTGGGCTCACTTCATTATACAGTCCTATATTCTCCCTCCATTAGGGCATCACTGCTCCTGGACTCGAGACCCCACTGAGACCCGGGAGAGAGAGAAAAGTTTCAGCGCCACAGAACACGATGGAAATGAAGAAGAGGATCACGCTGGAGCTCAGAAACAGGACACCGGGCGAAGTGAGTTTTTTTTTTTGTTTTTTTTAAAAAAAGAAAGCGAGCCCATAGTTTTGCAGCGAGAGCTAGCTTGGCTACTTTTTCTTTGCTTTAAGAACCACATGTGCTTCATGTTTTCACAATAATGCGGGAAATGTCTCCCGCGAACACGCCGCTTCCGTCTCGGGCGTACAGGAGGATAAAAGATAAATTCACCAGTTATTTCACAAAAAAAAACCCAGAGCCTGGTGGTGCCTTTTTTTCTTGTATCTCCTGCGGGGCTCGAACCGCTTCACAGCCCCGCGCCGCGGTCGCCACCGGGTCCGGGTCCGACATGGACCGAGGACCCATCGAACAATGGTTAAAACTCGTGGCTAGTAGTTGTGGGTCTTAAAAAAAAACGAGCGTGTAACGTTGGCCATTCACGGAGACGTATATCCAACAGTGGGAGCCATGTTTGCTGCTAGCTAAAGCTTCCCCCAAAAGAAGTAGTATTTTTCCCTTTAAATCCTCACTTAAAATGGATTTGTTTTAGTAACGTGGCAATAGTATATATATATGCATATACCTTTTAAATTAAACACGAAAAAATAGATGTACTAGCAGCACCAGCAGTTGACACAACTATTATATTATTAACACATACTATTAAAACAAAAAGTCAAATATTCTCTCGCTTGTTATTATTGACTTATGTGTTGTATAACAGACGCACACGTTGATAACTACTACAAAAAAAGATAAATAATAGTGAAGCGGGAAGAATGGCTCGCAGGGATAAACATAGTTTTGGTGAATTAATCGCAAAAAAGAAAAAACGTCGTGAATCGTGTTTTCAATGGAGTCTGCGACCCCCAGTCATGTAGCGACACAACTTGTTCCCGCCATATTGTCCTCCGTCTCTGCGCCGAAGCCTGAAGAAAAAGGCGCAGCAAACACACTTCACGGTGTTTAAAAACAAACTACTGGTTATATTTAGAGTTCAATCTTTTTAAAGATTTACTCGTGTTTTTTTTATTATTATTCGACTCGGCGACTACAACAAGCCGAGCTAGGCCGCCTCAGTGACGAGGATATCCGGTGCACGCTATGGCTGCTCCCGAGAAGGAAAATATACAAAAATATAAAGAAAAGAAAATCCCCCCAAAAAACACCCGTTTAATCTGTAAAACAATCGTCGCAAAGCGCATGTTTCAAACGTCAAGATTAAAAAAAAAAGCTCAGGGAACTGCATACTGTATCTGAGGAGTCGCCATGTTGTCATTCGTGTCGTCTTTGAAGCGCTGGAAGAAAGGAACTGTCTCCATCTTTGTTTTTTCACTCGGTTTCCGCTCGCACTTCTTCCAACCTCCCTTGTAAACCTTCTTAACTATTATCACCGTTATTTCGACGACGACGTCCCCCCAAGAAGTGGTCGAGCGACGACAACCAAAAAAAAAAAAAAAAAGAGAATCTTGACTTTAGGTGTTTTCGCATTGGTGTCCGCGGCTGCAGTGTAATGGCGGACACAGCTGCGGGAGCAGCCGCACGGCAGCGTTTAAAAGGGGCAACGGCTGCTAGCATGTAGCTTGTGGCTAAGCTAGCTGTGGAGAGTCATTGCGTTTGTCATTAGCGGCTCAGAGGCGCGTTTGCACGGGTCGGTCTCAGCGAGTCCTGCCGCTGAGAACCGTCGCCGAGCCAGAGACGGTGTCAATTCAGAGACGATATCGATACGATATTAAGTTGTTTTAGCGACGATTTTTATCTTTTTTATTTAATTTTTCGTCGTTACTGTTGAACAACAACTTTTTTGCGTGTGTAGAGCAACCAGTGTTTATTGAAATCTTTCGACCCCGCCTTCGTTTTTCTGTTTTTCCATCTTGTTTTCGTCACCATTTAACGTACAAATAACGGCTTTAATGTGACTTTTTTTTTTTTAAAGAGAAGCTTCTCAATTTTTAAATTATAATTATTATTTAAACATGAACTTATTCCATCTGACTAACACAAACTCGTGTTCTGAAATTAAACAATATTTCCTAAGTGCATTTAAATGATCTGCTTAAAATCAAATAAAATACTATTACTCACTTGGACTCTGATAGTTTTTTGTTACTTTTATAAACAACATTTATATTGACAAATGGTCTCTGAGTTTACCTTTATCAGTTTAACGTGCCCTTTAAAGTATATACTTTATTGAATATTGTTTTGATTGTTTAAGCGCTTTGTGACCCTGGTCTGGAAAAGCGCTATATAAATAAAAATGACTTGCTTACTTTTTCTTAATGTTGGAGGGAGGATTGTTCTTAAAAGCCTATTTTAAGGCGCACTGTTCCAAGTCTTCTTTTCGGGGCCACTTTTACCAGCCAGTGACATGTAGTCAAGTACAAGTTATTTTATTGTCAAATATGCATGTATTAAGACATACAGCATGAATGAAATCCTGGTCCTCTCTGACCCACGATGCAAAATATGAATACTTAACAGACATTAAACACTTAAAACAATGAAAGACTTAAACACACATTAATTAAAACATTCAAGAATATAAATAACCAACAAAATGAAATAAATGATCAACAAACTTAAATCTAAAAGCTTAATGTCATACGACTTCAGAATCCGTAATTAAAAAACACTAAGCGTAATATCCTAATGTGAAGAAACACAGTTTATTAAAAAATAAAGAACAGTTTATTATAATCACAATAGTTCAAACTTTGAACTAAATGGAGTAAAAATGATAAAACCAAGTGTGTTTACAAGATGTTAAAAAAGAATGAATTTCTCTTTTCTTCGCAGGCGCTAGAGCTGGTCCTGGATAACTGTCGATCAGGGAACATCGAGGGCCTCACGGAGGAGTTCGTCAACCTGGAGTTCCTCAGCCTGATAAACGTTTGCTTAATTTCAGTCTCCAACCTGCCCAAACTAGCCAAGCTCAAAAAGGTAAGACCTGTTAAACCGTCTCATGCGGGTTCTTGTTCCCCCGAAACTTCAATGTTTTTGTTCATGCGTTCCAGCTGGAGTTGAGCGACAACAGAATCAGCGGCGGCCTCGACGTCTTAGCGGAGAAACTCCCGAACCTCACACATCTAAACCTGAGCGGAAACAAATTGAAAGACATCAGCACATTAGAACCTTTGGTAAGATCACAACTTCTGTCATTAAAAATAATAATATTAGAACCTTTGGTAAGATCACGACTTCTGTCATTAAAAATAATAATATTAGAACCTTTGGTAAGATCACGACTTCTGTCATTAAAAATAATAATATTATTAGAACCTTTGGTAAGATCACGACTTCTGTCATTAAAAATAATAATATTAGAACCTTTGGTAAGATCACCACTTCTGTCATTAAAAATACATAATAATAATAATAGAACCTTTGGTAAGATCTCGACTTCTGTCATTAAAAATACATAATATTATTAGAACCTTTGGTAAGATCTTCACCACTTCTGTCATTAAAAATAATAATATTATTAGAACCTTTGGTAAGATCTCCACCACTTCTGTCATTAAAAATAATAATAATAGAACCTTTGGTAAGATCACGACTTCTGTCATTAAAAATACATAATATTATTAGAACCTTTGGTAAGATCTTCACCACTTCTGTCATTAAAAATAATAATATTATTAGAACCTTTGGTAAGATCTCGACTTCTGTCATTAAAAATAATAATATTAGAACCTTTGGTAAGATCTCGACTTCTGTCATTAAAAATAATAATATTAGAACCTTTGGTAAGATCTCGACTTCTGTCATTAAAAATAATAATATTAGAACCTTTGGTAAGATCTCCACTTCTGTCATTAAAAATAATAATATTAGAACCTTTGGTAAGATCTCGACTTCTGTCATTAAAAATAATAATATTAGAACCTTTGGTAAGATCTCGACTTCTGTCATTAAAAATAATAATATTAGAACCTTTGGTAAGATCTCCACTTCTGTCATTAAAAATAATAATATTAGAACCTTTGGTAAGATCTCCACCACTTCTGTCATTAAAAATAATAATATTAGAACCTTTGGTAAGATCTCCACCACTTCTGTCATTAAAAATAATAATAATAATAATAGAACCTTTGGTAAGATCACGACTTCTGTCATTAAAAATAATAATATTAGAACCTTTGGTAAGATCACGACTTCTGTCATTAAAAATACATAATATTATTAGAACCTTTGGTAAGATCTCCACCACTTCTGTCATTAAAAATAATAATAATATTACAACCTTTGGTAAGATTTCCACCACTTCTTTCATTAAAAATACATAAAATAAAAGCAGGGTGTAGAGTTTTCTCATGCTTCTCAACTCGTTCTCTCCAGAAAAAGTTGGAACACCTGAAGAGTCTGGACCTTTTTAACTGTGAAGTGACGAACCTGAACAACTACAGAGAGAGCGTCTTCAAGCTGCTGCCGCAGCTCACCTACCTGGACGGATACGACGTGGACGAGAGGGAGGCGTCCGACTCGGACGGCGAGGTCGACGGAGACGCGGCGGACGACGACGACGACGAGGGTGAGGAAGCTCGTCCGGGGCGTTGTTTCTGGAACGAATCCTGCGCCCGGTGTGTTGAACCATGCCTGTGATCCTCCAGACGGAGAAGAGGAGGAAGACGAGGACGGCGAGGAGGAGGACTTTGACGAAGACGACGACGACGACGACGATGAAGAGGAGGGAGAAGGAGAGGACGATGACGACGAGGTCGGTCTAGAGTTAAACGTTGAAGCTAAAGGGATCAAAAGGGAAACGTGAGATTAATCCAATATTTGCGCTTCATAGGAAGGAGATTTCGGTCAGGATGGAGAAGTGGACGATGAGGATGACGACGACGACGACGAGGAAGAGCAAGACGGTATGGATAGTAGTTATTTTGGAAAAAGGGGAAAATCTGCGATAATAACAAGTGATCTTCACTGCTTTGCCTCGATACTCTGTGTTCATGTGACGCTAAAACTGCTTTGAATTACCAGGAAGATAAAAACTTGATCTTTATCTAGTTTAGTAAACAATAGTTCACGCTGTATGAAGACGAGGCTATGTTCGGACACCGGGGGGAAGAAACGATAATTCTACTTGATGCTTTCTTACGCCCTCTATGGGTGACTTCTCCAGGCATAGCCCTAGACCAGAGGTGGGCAATTATAAGTCTTCAAGGGCCACATTAAATTCTGTGAATGTTGTTAGGGGCCGTCAAGCAAAACGAAAGATGAAAAAAATCCCTAAAAAAAAAGGGACATTCGTCATTAGGCCGTGACATTTATTAAGATAAATAAGATGCAATTTTATTCTTGTATATATGAGGGGTTTTTTCCTCAAAACATTTCTTCAACTTACTTAAAAAAAAAAAAAATGTTTTGAGGGATTAATATATATACTCGAAAAATGACATGCAAGAAAGGAGTAAATAATGTAAATAAATAATAAATACAAAATACATTTGTTAATGCATTAGAACCGTTTATACATGATCATACTTTGACATTACGAGGGCGGCATAAATGCAGTTAAAGGGTGCAGCCCAGGTCTGCCATAGAGGGTGTTGCGTACATTCGTAGAACCACAGTTATAAGTAATAACTTGGGGTGTGAAGGCGTGATCCCAGACAGACTCATTGAAAGTTAAGGACGGACAAACACACCTGGTGTTCGACAGTCATTTTCAAATGTACTCGTTCTTCCTCAGAATCGGCCCGCGGTGTGAAAAGAAAGCGAGACGGCGAGGAGGAAGACGAGGAGGACGACGACGAAGACGACGATTAAGCCCAAAACTGAAAAGCAAAACCCCCGAAGTTACCCCGAAGTTTCCCCCCAACGTCCGATCACCTGTTAGAATCCGACCCCGAGCCGCGAGCAACGAGGGCAGGACTGTACTGGACAGGCGGGCCGCGCAGAGGTGTCCCGCCCCTGCCCGTCTTTTTTAATCTCCCCTACAACAGACTGAGATCCACGAACACCCTTCACGCCCCCGACGGCCTTCTCAGGCTGTCCACTACTCAGCATTCCACACTTTCACTGTCTCCCCCTCTTTGTGTGTTCCATGTGAGGACTTTGGGACTGGTTTCTAGTTTTGGATCTGTGCTTTTAATATTTCGTTGGATGGATTTTTTCTTTTTTGGTATCGTTGGATTTATTATCTCTATTTTCCCATCTTTTTTTTTTTTGTTCCCCTCTTTATTTTCCCAATAAAGTTATTGCTATAGCAGCTGTGCAACCAGCAAGCCATGATTTTTGTTTGTGTGGCCGCCTGTTGCACAAATCAAGGTTGTAGCTACATTTTTACTTCCTGTAAGACGAAAAAAAAAGGTTTGTAAATAAAAATGTTAACATTTTCTGCTTTTCTCTGGTTTCTAAAGACAGACTTTCACAACGAAACCTCCACCTCCGTTAAAGAAAGATTCGGCATGTCTTGGGTTCATCCTCAGTATTATTGTCGTTACAGCAAATCTAAATAGGCATTAAATTTATGATTTTTAAAACATTGTCTTGTTGATAAATGTATTAAATCAAAAGTCGATGAGTGAAATGTTAGTTTCAAAACAATTTTTGTAAATAAAAATTATTAAAGGTGGACGCACGATAAATATCAGGTACTAACAAAGCAGACAACTACTGTTAGGAGTGTGTTTTGTTAGGAATTTGTCAAAATCCTACATCAATTGTATTTTTAACAATGAATTTCGGATCATATTATTTTTAAACCGTCTTTAAAAGTCTAATTTAATTTGTAGAAACCATTGGACACAAGTTTCCATAATAACTAAATAATACTTAGTAGTGATGGTTTGATGACCATGTTGTTCAGAGGTCAGTAGGTGGCGCAATCGGTTTAAAAATTATGTTTTCATTAGAACAGATCAAAACAAAGGAAAATAGTGCAGAGACCGCCATCTAGTGGACTCTGAACATAATGACACTGCTTCATGAAGCTTCATCAAACCATCACTAATACTTGGCAGTATTAGTCTGCACCGGTTTTGAAATGATTAGTAACACCTTTAGGACGTCGACTGATTCACTTTTGAAGAAAGTTCTGTGGCGGACTGGCGTCCTGTCCAGGGTGTCCCCCCCCCTTATGCCCGATGATACTGGGATAGGCTCCACCCCCCCAACTTCCCAATAAGGGATTGAGCAACTATCGTTTTTTAGCAGTTGCTGCTATACAGGAATATTTCTACTTGAAAGTTCAACTGAAAATCAAAAACTCAAGATGTCAACATATTGGAACCAAAAAAAGCATCAGTGTCAAAACTCACCCGTGAATGAGAAAGTTCATTTGTTTACGGTTTGGCAGACCCAGGACACATTGGAGAGACTTTAACTTGAACCTGGGGAGACCTCAGGTTTTTCGATGAGGTTTCTGAGGGAGAGGAAAGTGTGGCCCTCTTTACTCCGCCTGCTGCCCCCACGACCCGACCTCAGCCAGAAGACAGATCGATGTTGTTTTTTTTAAAAGTATATTTCAAACACACAGAAATTGTCATTCACTTTTACAATTGTATTGCCTCAAAAACATTCACTATTTTTTTTATTAAGCATCTTCGTCCACAGCGGCCCGTCAGGGCGGGACAGAACCTGCCAAGACCCGACCCGAGATGTGGCAGTTAAGTTTGTTCTGGTCCGACAGCTTCTGTCCAGTTCAGTAGTAGATTTGTTCCCTTTTAGACCTTGTAGAGACGCTGGAAATAAACGTGACAGTTTCTTCACATTCAACATCAGGAAAGACTGTGTTTAAAATCAACAAGAAACGCAGTTGGAATAAATTAGAAAACGAGATAAAGCAGTTCAACATATCAAAGATCCATTGCAGACCAAAAAAACAAATGACAGAGAGACTCAAATATCTGAGGTACAAAACCAGTTTTTTAAAATCATTAAAAAAAATAGATAAAACATTTTTGGCATTGAAAAAAAAAAAAATTTAGCTACAATTTATCGAGCTAAACATCTTGTTTAAGTCAATTTTTACATCTGTCTTGAAGTTTTAATATTTTTCGTCAGTTTCTGATTCAAGAGTTTTACGACGTCAATTCAAACTTAAAATAAATTAAATCACAACTTTCTGTCTTTATTTAAAAACCAACCTCTTCTGATTAACTTTTTATTTAACTTCCGGATCATATGTTCGTAATGAAACTTTTCTTCTCAACTTTTTATCAGATTTTACTACATTTGTCCAAAAGTAAAGAAGAAATACAACCTTGTGTCAGAATCATTTGCCATAAATTAATTACTTGGATATAGAAAGTACCTTAAATAATATTTATTATATCAATAATCGGCGTGTTTTATCTAAATGTACAGTATTTACCTCGAGTTTCATTTTGGTAACTGTAAAGAGTTTTTGATACTAAAATATAAAGCAAAGTTCTTTACATTTTTCTTTTTTAAAAACAACAAAATGCAAATGATCCATTAATGGTTTTATCCTCAGTTTGTGAAAAAGTCTTAAAAAAACGTTTTTGTCAAATTTTGAAGTCGTTGATAAGAATAAAAAAAAATGTTTTAATTAAAAATGAAACATCACGATTGTAAAAGTTTAAAAAAAGAAGATCAAAAAGTCGTCCGAGCGTCTCAAAGATGTGTTTCCAGAAGTGAAAAGTGAAGTCTCTGCAGCAGGTCCATCAGGTTGCATAGCTCCGACAGCGTAGAAGAAGAAGAAGAAGAAGTGTTTGTACGAACGAAGAGTGCGGGGGGGAATATTTGGGGGCGCGAGTGTAACGAGGACGGGAGGGGGGTGCGGGTGTCACGGTGAGGGGGGAGTAAACGCTTTGGTGTTCCAGGTGCTGCGTGTGAAGGTGAGTCAGTGAAACGAGGTCCTGAGGGTCAAGTCTGAGAGTTCCTGACGTTCTTCATCTCCAGCTCCAGCTGCTTGATGCGGACGTCGCGCTGGTTGAGAAGCTCTCGCAGCCGCCGGATCTCCTCCTGCTGCCTGTGGAACCTCAGCCGGAGCTGGAGAGAGGAGAAGGGTCAGAGGTCGAGTCTCGCGTCACGACCTGCGCCGCCACTCACCTCGCTCTCCGTCTTCGGCGGCGAACACAGGTCCAGGTCGTCTCCGTTGGTGACCAAGGTCGTGCCGTTGTCGCCTTCCTTGGCCGCGAGCTGGCCCTGCATGTAGGCCTGCTGCAGGGACCCGGGGCGACCCTGAGACCGGCTGTCCAGCGAGTGCCCGTTGCCTTTGCTGAGCTCGGGGTACGACTCCGGCTCCTGACTCCCAGGCTTCAGCGACATCAGCGTCGGACCTGGAACCATTGGACACACTCGTCATTTGGGCTTTATGATGTCACCGAGCACGATACAAGAGATATCGTTATACTGTAGTAACAAGTATATATGTGTAGTATTGTCGAGTACTTGACTCTGGTGTTGCAGAATTTACAGACCACATGACTCTTGATGAAGTTGTGACTGCTTTCATTTGTTTTTGAAACCAAAATATGTCCAAACATCAGCTTTAAAAACTGCTGTATCCTCTTGTTCTCAGTCATAACTGGGATCTCGTGGGATTTACTCCCATCAGTATGTGTGAATGGCTGTCAAAGCGCTTTGTGACCCTGGTCTAGAAAGGCGCTATATAAATAGATATATTATTATTATTATTTCATTGTTCCTTTAGCTACGGAGCACGAAATGACTGCTGCCATCTAGTGGCTGGAGGTTTAATTGCATGACAAAAAAACTAAAAATTATACACACTTAATTGAAACTATGACAACAATTAAATAGGATTTTTAAAGCCAATTAAAAAAATCGTATATTATTCCCCCCCAAAAAAACATACAATGATACAGTGCTGCCGAGTATGAATACAGTATCGTAAGTGTATCGATTGTTTTGTCAACAGGATGATGTTATTACATCTGCCAAGGAGATTCTATGATATTTGTCTGTTTTAATATGTAATTTATATTAATATACACGGTGAATATTTGCATGATAAAATGGTAAAAAAAAAAAAAATTGAACCATTTTATTTTATACACACTTTACACATTGATATACAACTCATAAAATAAAAAAATAATAAAAATGAAAAAGAGAAAAATACCCACTTGGTAATAAAAATATATATCCCAATGCTGTTGAATATGGGTGTTATCGCAACAACAGCAATTTTTACACGTGTCGATGTCGTCAACATGTAATTACCTCTGCCAAGGAGCTTATTTCATGACACATTACAGTGCGAGCTGATGACACCTGCTGTCACGTTGCATCATCATCATCATCATCTTCTCTCCTTGTTTTTCATTCACTTTTCTAACATCTTGCTCCGCCCCTTGTCGCGACCCCTGACTGACCTTTGTCGACGCCGCCGAGCCACTCCTCAGCCGTCAGCGCCGCTCTGTTGCCGGCCGTCATGGGATAAATGTCCTCCTGGTACGACTCCGACTGTCGGGAGACATAAATCACGTCTTGGGTTTGGGTCACGTGACACGCCCGGAGCGACGTCTCACCCTGCGGGGCACGATCATGGACAGCGGCTCGATGAGGCTCTTGCTCGTCACCAGCTTGTAGAACCTGAAGACCTCGCAGGAGCCCACGTCCAGACCTCTCTTCGGCATCACGCCTGCGGGGGGCGAGAGGACGAGAGGTTGACATTCAGAGAACGCCTTTAAATGGATCATAGTCGGCGCAAAGGATTGTGGGAGAAACTGGTGGAGGTTCTAGCAATGGAGGTGCCTTGGCAAATGATAAGAAACATCTTGAGACGTTTTTATTTGTTCAGGCTTTTCCTTGATTTTCTGGAACTCCTGTTGTGTTATCAGTTTTATCTTGACCTTTAAAGTATATACTTTATTGAATATTGTTTTGATTGTTTAAGCGCTTTGTGACCCTGGTCTGGAAAAGCGCTATACAAATAAAAATTACTTACTTACTTACATTGGGATAAACGACTGCTGAGTCCCAGCATGCATTGCAACGCAGTGACTAGTCCGACTGTGCGTTGTAAATATAAGATAATCTTAAATTCACTTACAATACTAATTTTTACGCACTATTTTACACTGCAGTGAATTTTCCGTGGTCAATAGTAAATATACATTTTCCATACGTACTGTATATGTAATTTTTATTTACATCATTTATTTTAACAGAATGTAGTAGTGGGTCAGTGACTATTTTTATATTAAGTACTGAGAAGTTATTTGAAATATCCAGGAAGAGAAAACGAGAAAAATGTTTCTGTTGTTTATATGGATGTTTCATGACGTAGCAGTTCCACTGTCCTGACACAAGAGGGAGCCAGAAACCATCGTTTCAATCTTAAAGCGACCCCAAAAACGTCAGGCCAAAAGCGTCAACATGAGACTAGTAAGTGTGTTCAAATGTTGTATTTGCGACTCTCACCCATTCCTTTCTGCGGTGAGAGCGATCGATACTCCGTCAGGTAGTGGATGAAGGGTTTCTCCGAGCTGATCTCGTAGTACCTGATGTTGCCGTCGCCCTGACATCACGCGGGGACAGGAATTTGTTTAATTAATTTCTTTGTTTTGTTTTTTTTTTGGTTTGACCTCGAGAGACCGACCTTCCCGACGAGATACAGCATGTGGGTGTCGGGGTCGTAGAAGGGGAACAGGACGCCCGAGGATCCGTCCAGATTGTCTTCTATCAAAGGCACAGACAGGTCGTCCTGCAACCACATGAACCAGATGAACTTCAGTTTCAGATTAAATCACATGCACCGCATACAAATATAAAAAAAAATCCCTAATCTGGGGTTTAGCCCTAATCCAGGCCTCACTGTACACATCAGAGGAAAGTTGTCGTACATTTCTAGATCCTTATTGTTGTAACAAACCTTTTTAATGTCAGCGTTTTATTGACAGACCTTCAGATAATTCATCATATAGAGACAGTTTTACTCGTTCTCACCAGTTTACAGGTTTATTTTCTTTGGTAAATCACAGTCTTCTTTTGAGAATATACAGAATTATAACTATAACAACAATACTAACTATTATAAAGAATATATATTTCATAAAATATGAATTGATGATTTTAGGAAGATAAATGATGTAACATTTTATCATTTGATTTCTCATTTATATAATACAATTATACACATATATATATAAATATATATATATATATATATATATTTTAAAAGAACACAATTAATTTAAATATTTTAGTCCAGAATTTAGATTTTTTTTTTAAATAATTTAAATATTATTATACCTTTTCCATCACAAATGCTTTTGTTTTTAACCATGAAATAAAATATTTTATTTTCAAAATAAAACACCTTTCAGACAGTTATCATCAACAGAACTTCTGGGCGGCCCGGTAGAAAATGCCTCGAGGACCTGTACCGGTCTCCGGACCAGAGGTTGTGTGGACCACTGGTGAGAAAACATTTTCATTTTTATTCGAAATAAAATAAAAAATAAAGATTGAAATCATTTAATGTCACTTTTCGTCAGTAATTAAATGTCAATTTTTTTAACTTGCAAAAAGCTTCAAAAAACGAAAGGTACACAGACGTGAGGAACCAGTTTGTGTTTTGATTTATTTAATGTCATTAAAATATCAAATAAAAACTCTACAGAAAGAGGACGATGCTCATGGATACTAGTGATGGTCTGATGAAGCTTCATGAAGCAGTGCCATGTTGTTTAGAGGTCAGTAGGTGGCGCCATCACTTTAAAAATGATGTTTTTAATTAGAAAAGTTGTTCAAAACAAAGGGAAATAGTGCAGAGACCGCCATCTAGTGGACTCTGAACACAATGACACCGCTTCATGAAGCTTCATCAGACCATCACTGATGGAAACCAGAACCCACATTTTACCCAGCATGCAGTCACGCGACCCAAACACGTCGCTCCTTCTCACCATATCCCAGAGCGCGATCTGCCGGTCGTTCCAGCGAGACGTCCCTGAGGTGAGCATCATCTTCTGGTTCCCCAGGATCAGCACTTTGCTGGCTCTGTGGTTCTTGCAGTTGGCCTCCTGCACAGACCCGACACAGACGTCAGTGAGGCCAGTCTGACCCGGAGGTCTGAGCAACTATGTGGAGGTGAGGGTCGGAGCCAGAGGTGTCACTTTTGGCTGGAGGGTGCCGAGGGTACTCGCTGTGCGAGTGAAAAATGCCATGTATGCAGTATTTGTCGTCACCTCGGGGGCGTCGACTCGTGAACCAGGTTGTTGCTTTGAAGCTGAAGGAAGTTTCTTGGAAGTTTTCCTCTAAAGTTCATTTAAAATCCTGATCCAAGTGTTAAAATCAGAAGCATTGAAAAGTAAGGGTGTAAGGAATTATCAATATAATTATTTCACAATACTGTACCGATATCCACCAGCACTTTATTTAATATTATAGTAGTTATGGTTTATATTTTAATAAATTGTGTATAATATACTTGATTTTTTTTTTAAACATTAAAACATTCACAGTGTTTGTCCATTTTTGAGTTACAATTAAACTTCCGGTTGCTAGAGCGCGGCAGTAATTACGTCCTGTTACATTGAAATCTTGCGAGATCCGGGTGATGACTGAGGACGAGAGGATACATTTGACTCCAGCCGACTTTTAAAGCTGATGTTTGGACATATTTTGGTTTCAAAACAAATAAAAGGAGTTACCACTTCATCAAGAGTCATGTGGTCTGTAAATACTGCAACACCAGAGTCAAGTACTCGACAATACTACAAATATATCCTTGTTACTACAGTATCACTATATATCGTATCGTAAAATAAAAAAATATTTGAGAACCATGTTGGCTCAGAAAAACTAAAATCCTGACTGGGATTCGAACTCATGCCACTCCTGTAATCAGCTCTGTGGTGTAAAAACCTTAACGTGTCCAGAAGACGATCCAGATCCACCAAACAAAGTCCAATTGTGAAAATAAATTGAAGACTTTTCTGAGCTGCACTGTTTTGGCAGAGGCAGCAATAAGTCAGAGACACTGACCTGCAGTAGAGACACTGACCTGCAGTACAGACACTGACCTGCAGTACAGACACTGACCTACAGTAGAGACACTGACCTGCAGTAGAGACACTGACCTGCAGTAGAGACACTGACCTGCAGTAGAGACACTGACCTACAGTACAGACACTGATCTGCAGTAGAGACACTGACCTGCAGTACAGACACTGACCTACAGTAGAGACACTGACCTGCAGTAGAGACACTGACCTACAGTACAGACACTGACCTGCAGTACAGACACTGACCTGCAGTACAGACACTGACCTGCAGTACAGACACTGACCTGCAGTAGAGACACTGACCTACAGTACAGACACTGATCTGCAGTAGGGGCACTGACCTGCAGTACAGACACTGACCTGCAGTACAGACACTGACCTGCAGTGCAGACACTGACCTACAGTATAGACACTGACCTGCAGTACAGACACTGACCTACAGTACAGACACTGATCTGCAGTAGGGGCACTGACCTGCAGTACAGACACTGACCTACAGTAGAGACACTGACCTGCAGTAGAGACACTGACCTACAGTACAGACACTGATCTGCAGTACAGACACTGATCTGCAGTAGAGGCACTGACCTGCAGTAGAGACACTGACCTGCAGTAGAGACACTAACCTGCAGTAGAGACACTGACCTGCAGTACAGACACTGACCTGCAGTAGAGACACTGACCTACAGTACAGACACTGATCTGCAGTAGAGACACTGACCTGCAGTAGAGACACTGACTTGCAGTACAGACACTGACCTGCAGTAGAGACACTGACCTGCAGTACAGACACTGACCTGCAGTAGAGACACTGACCTACAGTAGAGACACTGTCCTTCAGTACAGACACTGACCTGCAGTAGAGACACTGACCTACAGTAGACACTGACCTGCAGTAGAGACACTGACCTGCAGTACAGACACTGACCTGCAGTAGAGACACTGACCTGCAGTACAGACACTGACCTGCAGTAGAGACACTGACCTGCAGTACAGACACTGACCTGCAGTAGAGACACTGACCTGCAGTACAGACACTGACCTACAGTAGACACTGACCTGCAGTAGAGACACTGACCTGCAGTACAGACACTGACCTGCAGTAGAGACACTGACCTGCAGTACAGACACTGACCTGCAGTACAGACACTGACCTGCAGTAGAGACACTGACCTGCAGTACAGACACTGACCTGCAGTAGAGTCCCTGATCGTGTCTCCATGAGTCGGACCTTCCGGTCCTTACAGGTGGTGGCGAACTGGCTGCCGTCCGTGTTGAAGGACATGGAGAGGACCACGTCCGTGTGGTGGCTGATGGTCCGGACCGGGTTCTTGATCACCTGCTCGGGACAGTCCAGGTTCCAGATCATGACCTGGAGGTGGAAGAAACAAGAGGAGAAATAAAAACAAACCATTAAAAAAAAAAGGTCTAAAACCCCTTGTTAGTCCAGTCACCTTGTAGTCGTAGGCGGTGCTGAAGAGGATGTTGTTAGCGGTGGGGTGCCACTCGATGAGGCCCACCCGCCGGCTGTGACCCTGCAGCTCCTTCCACGCCACCGTAATGTTCTTGAACACACCATGAGGCGGGATTTCCCACACTTTCACCTGAGAACACACGCAAACCACATTCAACACAAACGTCCGACTGCGCCGGAGAAACAGACATATTTCACTGCTGGACACACGTTTGTTTTTCACCTGCAGGAATGTATAGAAATATATAGAAAATCTAATTCATTAATTCAACATTTTACATGTTTTTGAAATGCATCTTGTTTATTCAAATGTTTGGGTTGTTCCAAGCATCGATAGTCTGATAAAACAATTTACAATTTATATATTTGTAGGTTGAACTTTTTTATTTAAGGTTGAATAGTTTTCTTTTTAATAATTGGATAAATTTCTTTTTTTTTTCTCCATATATTTTAATAATTCAAAAATACATTTTCTAAATTCAACACTTTAAAATGTGTAGCCTTTTAAATTAAATATAAAAATCTTGGTATAATAGTGCCATAAGAGTATAAATAATCAAATATTTTAGACAATTATAAAAAAAAAACCCAATATATACAAGTTGAAGTATTAAAATATTGAATAGATGATTAAAGAATATATACGGAGTCACTACTGTGGACGGACCGTGGCGTCCTCGGAGCAGGAGGCGATGCAGAAGTCGTTGAAGGGATTCCACTTGATGTCCAGAACGTTGCCCTTGTGGCCGGAGACCCGGGGATGGAGAGGATCAACTCTACCCTTCTGTAAGGAAAGAGGCATCGTTGCCATGACAACACAAAAGGAAACATTATAAAAACGGTAAGTTAACGTCGGTTAACTTATGACAAAATTCCTTCCTCCTGATCTGGGTTGTTTTTTTGGACATTACAGATAACTATCTTCATAGGAAGAACATCTGACTCACACACACACACACACACACACACACACACACACACACACACACACACACACACACACACACACACACACACACACACACACACACACACACACACACACACACACACACACACACACACACACACACACACACACACACACACACACACACACACACACACACACACACACACACACACACACACACACACACACACACACAAATAATGAGGTGTTTATTTACAACGCTATATTGATGTTCATGGTTTGTGTTTCAATGAAGTGTGTATAAAGTAAAACATGTAGATTTTTTTTTTTTAATTGACCTTTACAATGCAAATATTCATGGAGTTTGTTCGTTATGTGTTGCAATTAATCTTCTGGCCGCTAGATGGCAGCAGTCTCGAATTAAATCCTGCAAGATCCTCCTGATGACTGAGGATGAGAGGATACAGCGACTCCGGCAGCTTTTAAAGCTGATGTTTGGACATATTTTTGTTTCACAAAACAAATAAAAAACCATTATGACTTCGTCAAGAGTCATGTGGTCTGTAAATTCTGCAACCAGAGTCAAGTACTCGACAATACTACAAATATATCCTTGTTACTACAGTATAACAATATATCCAGTATCCCAAGTACAGTTTGTTTTTGCTTGTGCTTACAAAACCTCGTCAATCGGGGCGTCAGCATAGACAACCATGGACTCAAGAGTCTTCAGATCCGTGTTAAAGACTCACGTGATGGATGGACAGCACCAGGAAAGCCCCCCCGCCCGCACACTCCGTGATGACCGCCAGGAAACGTGGGTTGACGGTGCAGAAGTTGTTGTCCTGGACGCTGCGCGTGATCTGCACGCCGTCGTAGCAGCTCTCCTTGGTGGCGGCCTTTCCGAACACGTGTCGGAACTTGGAGCTGCGGTACTGAGGACGCCATGTCATCTGAGAAGGACAGCGGAGGGCGCAGTGGTCAGTGGAAGAGACGGAGACGTTTTTATGATTATTGAGGCGGCGCTTTTTCTTTGCCAGATGCAGGATTTAAATGAATTGATGAGTTCATTTAAAGCAGCGACTCTCAACTGCTCTGGTTTTGGAAGTGGTTTCACAAGACAAAACATATCGACAAATAAAACAAAAAAAGAAAACAAAAACATGTATACTTATGTGGATCAGTGTTTACAAGCTGATGCACATTCTTTTTTTGAATAAAATGTATTTAAATATTAATTCCTATGTTGTAAAATCTAATAAAATGATCATTTATGATCAGATTCATGTTGTGTTTTTCCTTCCAGCTCAAGGCGCCACTGAAAAAAAAGTTAAGTCGCTGCATTTGTAAACAAGCGTTTGTTGACGGGGAACATGGCGGAAGCTGTAATCGATGCATATGTCATTATTTTAAAAGCTAAAATGGTCAATTCCTCCGGGACGAGAACACGCCAGCCAGCTTGTCTGCTCTCACCGAACGCCTGCTGCATCATCATTACTTATGAATTAGGGAGGAGGAGAGGAGGAGAGGAAAGAGGAGGAGAGGAAGGAGGAGGAGAGGGACGACTGCAAGACACTTGAAGTTAAGAATGATGGCGGTAGATTATTAGCAGCAACGGAAAAACAACAATGTTCTTGTCTGAGTAACTTCTCCATCTTGTGAATGAACGTTGAAAAAAAGGCACAAAGAGACGCAAAGTAACATTAGATATAAACACAATTCTTTGCTACGATTGATATAATTATTATTGTTATAATTTCATATTAACCTGTGAATCTTTACATGTCAAAATGGTCGTTTCAGTCAAGTTTACTCAGAGAATAATTTCTGTAAACTAATAAAAAAATGAAATAAAAAATGAAATAATAAAAAGTAAAACAATGATTCAGCATTTTTTTTAGATGTTTTTTTTTAAAGACTTAAGGTTAGTTTTTTCACCAGTGGTACTAGTTGAAGGTCGGTCCTCGAAAACATAAATATTACATATATATATACACACACATATACATATATATATATATACACACACAAAAGTGAATTAAACACATTTATTTTTGGGCCACTGAGTCACTCTGACCCAGAGATAAAACAAGGGTTTAGTTGTTTGTTTTTAAATAAACTTTCTATTGTAGTTGAAAGTATTTGTTGAAAGAACCAACCTTTTTTGATTCAAAACTTTTTTTTAAATAGAATAATAAATAATAAATGTACCCACATACTTAATTAAAAGTCAAGGTTATAGTTAAAATGATGTATTTACAATTTTGTTATTACACTTTACATTTTTCTCATTGTGTCCTCACTAGGCCAGCAGCCTTAGAACTACTTCCTCCTCACAACAATAAGGACAAGTTTTACAATCAGCCTCCTGGGCCTGAAGTCTAGTTTGGTTAGTCAGATCGTCTGCTTTTTTCGCTCCACCTATTTAAAAAGTGCGATTTGTCAACAAGTCAAACCCAACATTTGTACTGTGTTGTACTGAGCAGCACGAGAATAGTGAAACTATAAAGATGAATACTCGTACATACATGGTCTCAGGCTCCGTAAGAATGAACATCTGGTCCACTTGCCATTAACGCTTACATTTTGGTCTTTACAGATTTGCCCCACTTTTCTTCTTGCATCATCCTGGGCACGGACTTTAGTGTCCGTGGATTCTTTAAGCTTCTCTCGCTGGATCATATCTGAACTTGATCTAATCAGCCTCAACGTCTCAGAAGAGGCTTACGAGACCAGAGAGAAGCTTCAGGGCTCAAAGATCATATCCAGAGAAACAGTGGCTCACTTGGAACGTTACTTTCCAGGCCTTAAGTAAGTTAAATGTAAAATTGTTAAACGTCAACTACTGTAAAAACCCAATGGCCTCCTGACTCGCATGTTTCAAATGTTGAAGTCTTCTTCTTCAAGATGCAGTAAGTCTCTCATCATGACCATGTTTTGAACTTATTACTTTATAAAGTTCTCCCCCGTCTGAAATCTGGGCGAACAAAAGGTTTTGAATGCAGAGTCCATTATGATGTAATTATGGCTTCACTCCTCCTCCAGCCAGCTGTAAACACGCCCCGCTTTGTTTATACAACGAGTCCCTTGGAGGTTGAGACTTCCGTGATGTTTGACCAATCACAGCAGAGTGGGCGTGGTTTTGATAAACAAGATTTAATCTTCAGAAAAACATTGTGTTTTCAGTGGACGGGGCTGGCGATCATTTTCGAATGTAAATATTTGAATGAATGAGTTTTGTACAAACATAAAACATACTGATGAGTACAATAGAGTCCAAGATTTATTTAAGAGACACTTAAATCTACACATTTGTTTAAGATGAGACTTGAAACTGGTCATTTTCTGAAACCAATTCTGGATTATTAATGGTTTAAAGCAGTGGTTCTAAACTAGTGGTAGTACCAAATTAAAAAGTACCTTCCATTATGAAGCAACTTCACTTCTGCTGAGAAGTAAAGAATAAATCCTAGAATAAACTTGATTTACTTGAGACAGCACTACAGACGCTACAACGAACGGTCCAATGGCGGCAGTATCAGCTTGTGATGAATATGTGGAAAACTCATTTACCTCAAATAACTTTGAAGTTAAAATGATAGTTCACCCACAATTCTAACTTTACTCATTTTCTACTCACTCTCATGTCGACCAAGGATTGGGATTATTTTCAGAGTAATCTGTTCCTTTTTTAGAGTTATAGACAAAAATGTTTGTTCATTTTAATGTAGAGACTGGAGCTCAGTTGTCTTCAACCAAGAAGACAAACTTATTAACCCGTTAAGTAAGTAAGTAAGTAATTTTTATTTGTATAGCGCTTTTCCAGACCAGGGTCACAAAGCGCTTAAACAATCAAAACAATATTCAATAAAGTATATACTTTAAAGGGCAAGATAAAACTGATAACACAACAGGAGTTCCAGAAAATCAAGGAAAATCCTGAACAAATAAAAACGTCTTAAGATAAGGTGACTAGGTCTCTAATAACATTTTATTGTGTTACATCTCAGGTTCAACTTCACTCCTACTGACTCATTAGTTTGCATTTTTCTTCTCTGCTACCTCCGGAGGAATCGTTGTCTGAGACATCAAAGTGGGAAAAGTGGGCCGAGTGCTCGCCTTAAAATAGCCAAAGTTTGCTGAGTCAGCTGGTCCTTCATTTCAACCTGCAAATAGATTTACATTTCATTTGCACAAGCAGACTCCTTACGTAATCCTTTGTATACGGAAGCGTGACTAGCAACCGGCTCCTCGCCTACGGATGGTCGATCACCTCATAACTCGCCTGCAGACACTCATTAAGAGTTCAAAGTTTACTTTCACCATATCACTGACTGAAGCAGCTCAAGACACGGTGACCTGGGAGTTCAACTCCTTTGACCAACTCTTCTTAAACTACCAATTGTAAGTAAGTAAGTCATTTTTATTTGTACAGCGCTTTTCCAGACCAGGGTCACAAAGCGCTTAAACAATCAAAACAATATTTTATAAAGTATATACTTTAAAGATCAAGATAAAACTGATAACACAACAGGAGTTCCAGAAAATCAAGGAAAAGCCTGAACAAATATCGTCAACCGAGGTCCACCATCATTGTGAGCTTCCTTCCGCGTGTGACCTTCAAGCCGTCAATCACTCCGACCACTCAGAGAACCTAATAATGTTGATCTGATGTTGGCTTCCTGTCAAGATGGTGAAATGAAAGGCGGGTCGAGCCAAGTAGTGAACTAATAGTATCGACGGGAAGGGGAAGGAACACAGAGTGCATCCAAGAAAGGTGTGTTGATCCTCAAAAGGTATTAGGAAATATCGATTAAATATTGCAGTAATAACGTGTGTGTCTATACAACAGCACTGTATTGATTCATTTTCTAAATCCTGCTAACAAATCATGTTGTTCTTTTGTGGTTTATATTCCAATAAAGTGTGTATAAACACATATTTACAATGAACAGAAATCATAATGTTTGTTCCTTTTGTGTCGCAAAGATGGCAGCAAGTCATCACGTCCTCCGCTGATAAAGGAACAATAAAATCCCGCGAGGACTGAGGACGAGAGGATACAGTCGACTCAGACGCTTCAAAGGATGATGTTTTGATCTATTTTGGTTTCAAAACAAATGAAAGCAGTTACGAGTTACAAGACTATGAATATACACTCGTTCATCTATCTATCAATCTATCCTACAGTATTGTAATGCATTGTATCGTGGCCTGTTCCTTTATTTTATTTTATTAAATCGGCAATTTAGAGATGATAAAAAGTTATCTCAAGTCGCCATAGCTTGTATACATGACCGGATAAATTGACAAGTTATAGTTAACGTTATTGGACATATTGAGACGAGGCCAGCAGCTTGACCTAGTAGCTGAAAAAAAAAAAGGATCCTGGACCTTTTTATCTCCCATCAGAGCATCAAGTGTTGCACAGGTTTGCTCGTCATTCCACAAATATTCATGTGTTGACTTGAGTTCGGTGCAAACGCTGCAGAGACTTGTGGAGAAGTTAGTTCTACTCGGTTATAAAAATGTTTCATTTCCAGCCTGTCCGCACACGTCCACTGGTCGCCAAAATAAAAAGTCCCGATGTGACCACATTTTTTGATGGTTAAACGTGGGCGAGCGTCTCAACTGATCAGGAAGAAATGACCGACACATGAACGACAGTGTAGTCATCGATTAATCTTTTTTTTTTATTATTTGGGAGGGGGGGGGGGGCAAGGTGCAGAAGGCCAATAAAGAAGGAAGTGAAGAGGTGAGGTGTGATGAGGGTGGATGAAAAAGATGGAGGACGCTGACTTTATCAGACAAAGATGGAGTGTTTGGATTGTCTGTCGCTACTAAATTCTACCTGCGCCGGTGTAAATCTGGCGACACCATGTGACCTATATTTACCTTCGCTTTATTGCCAGAAGTGCAGTTAGCAACAGGCTACACATCTAAACAAACCTGATGAAAGTTCATTCATTAATGAATATGTTTTGCGAAGTGTTCTACTATAAAAGGCAAGTGCCGAGTTCAAAATGACACACCAAATAATAAAGAGATGTTCCTCAGCCAGAGTGGACTTCTGGCTCTGCACCATCAGAATCAGGAAGTTGACAGTTTATGAGCATCTGAGGTTTGGCGTAGAAGATATTTCATGTATAAAAGTACACGGTCGTGGGTGAGGAAACGACGGACACACACGCTTGTTGCGGGAGATTCTCTGACCTTTGAACCAATCAATAAATTCTTTAAAAAAAAAAAAAAAGGGGGTTTTTTAGACTCACCCTGACGAGTCACCGGGGCTCAATATCCAGCAAGTCTTCCCGCAAAGTCACACTTCTCCACGTGGACTACTGCCTCTTCATTACACTCCCCAGAGCAGACGACACACAAAAAATCCTGCAGTCCCGTCCCAGCTTTGATGTACCCGGTGTGAGTGTGTGTGTGTGTGTGTGCGGCGGAGGGCGAGCGCATGTGTGAACAAGCAGGAGCGAGCACAGGAGTGTGTACACTCCCTGAAGAGGGGCGGTGACGAGGCACCGAGGGAGAAAAGGTGATATCACCCTCCCCTCCGCCGCTCCCTGTTTGCTCGACCGGGATTCTTCCTTCGTCTGCGGATGGAAGAAGAAGCTTCACGTCGACCACAGTCTTATCGTTTCACTCCTCGTGAACCAAGACAGATGTAGATCCAACTTCCAAAGAATCTATTAATATCTTAAGTCATTTAAAGCAAAAATAAAAATTACAGTTGAAAGTGAAGTAGATGAATTTGATCGCAGCCTCTGGTGTGACCACTAGAGGGTTATTTCTCTTCTCAAATGCATCCTAATCCCATTACAGAAAAGCTCTTCAATAGTTATCAGACAACTTCTTTATTCTCTCGCTGTAGTTTTACTTTGCAAGTAAGCGTTGTATTACTCTGCAAGGCTCCGTAAGTAATAATAATACTACTAAATCGGGTAATAAATACGGGTAATACTGCGGCGGCTCGCGGGCTAATACTGCGGCCGCTCGCGTACTAATACTGCGTCCGCTCGCGGGCTAATACTGCGGCGGCTCGCGGGCTAATACTGCGACCGCTGGCGTACCAATACTGCGTCCGCTCGCGGGCTAATACTGCGGCCGCTCACGGACTAATACTGCGTCCGCTCGCGGGCTAATACTACGGCGGCTCGCGGACTAATACTGCGGCCGCTCGCGGGCTAATACTGCGGCCGCTCGCGGGCTAATACTGCGGCCGCTCGCGGGCTAATACTGCGGCCGCTCGCGGGCTAATACTGCGACCGCTCGCGTGCTAATACTGCGGCCGCTCGCGGGCTAATACTGCGGCGGCTCGCGGGCTAATACTGCGGCCGCTCGCGGGCTAATACTACGGCGGCTCGCGGACTAATACTGCGACCGCTCGCGTACTAATACTGCGGCCGCTCGCGGGCTAATACTGCGGCCGCTCGCGGGCTAATACTACGGTGACTGGCAGTGCAGTTCTAAGTTTACCAACACTTCACATATTTATGAGCACCGTGTATTTAATTGAATCAGTTTGTGATCAGTAAGTAATTTACACACTAGGCTTACAAGGCGCACTGTGGAAATTATAGAAGTTGCTGAATCTGTAATGTTGGCTATAGTTTTATATATTTTCGAAAGTCAGTCTACAAGAGAGAAAAAAAAAAATTGTGTCTGATATCTACTGGAAGGGCTTCGCTGTGATGGGATGAGGAGGGGTTTGAATGAAGACAGAACCCTATAGTGGTTATTAAGCGCTGTGACTGATTACAAGCTTCAACTTCACATGTAGAGAAATTATTTGCGTAGACACCCCTTAGTAATGCAGGCACCAGTAGGGTAGGAGTAGAGTCGAGAGTAGAGTCGAGAGTAGAGTCGAGAGTAGAGTCGAGCAGCGTTACAGACCAGGAACTTCAAAGACGTTAATACAGATTTCAAATGCTCAATTATGGAAAAAGCCTCTGGATTCTTTTCATTTTTCTTGAAGTTTTCCAATGACACACTCCAGAAATCCCCATTATCCCTGACAGTCCTTCATTACTAACACAGATGAGTCAGTATCTTTTAACGGAACCAGAACTCGGGTGCGAGTCCAAAAAGTCTCCATTCCCCTGAAACCACTTCACACAGCTTCAGCTGGACGGCAGCGAGCGTCACTCCCAGCCAGAGGGAAAGATTACGTAAGGACACGTTAGCGCTGGAGAGAGGAGGCGTGGGCTGGCGGGTCGATACCAACGTGGACGACCGGTCGGAGGGAAAACTGTCAGCTGGACCTCAGCGAGTCCATCAATCCTTGTTGTTGCACAAACACGCGGGTGAGAAAGCAAAAAGTCACTAAACTGCTAATGAGGGAATCGATGTCTGTGAATGAAGAACTCCTGGTGAAGGTGGATAATTTAAATCTCATCATTAATGGCCAATTAAATTCAATGTTAATGCTGTTAATTAGGAGTAAACAATTAAATTGTGCTTAACAAGTAGTAGAAAACATTTTAGTAAGAGCCCTTTAAAAAGCCAAGATTACATTTTTATTGCTGCAGGTTTAAGATTAGAGTTCTTCATTTAAAAATGTTGGTTGATATTAAAACATTTTGGAATATTGTGATCTAAATAATTTCTCCTCTGGCGATCATATATCTATATAAAGATATGAGTACTAAATCAAATGCAATAAAGATAATATTTTATTCAAACTGACCTACATATAAACGCCCCAAATACATGGGTCTGCCTGATCTTAATGTCTTATAAACTCCCAAACCGCTCGACCATATTTCCTTTAAAAATAGGATTTGGACTTCTGACCTCATACTGAAGGGAGGCTAAAGAGTGGCCCCTGAAAATTACATTAACCCTAGGTTTGGTAGTAAATAATATAAACAGGGGAAGAGATTATGTTTTTACATCTTAATATGAGACGGTTTGGGTGATATGTGGGTGACCCCAAGAATATGCCCCCAACCCCAAGGGAGAACCTTTTTACCATCTATCAGTTTTTATACAGCATTTATCCACCATTTTATCCTCAAGCTAATTGATGTGATTGCATCGGTCAATCTCCACCTATTGACATCAGAGTAAACCAGGAAAGTGCATTTCCAAGATGGCCGTGGCAAAGATACTACATATATATTTTATACAGTCTACGATATAGACTAGACCTGGGCAAAACACTGCCCTTTGACAGTTATACTTTTGCCACCATTAGAGTAAATATCCTCCCACAACAAACCCTTAAATTTTGTATTTATTTATATTATTATAAGTCTCTAAATATTACTGTAGGGTTTTCGTATGAATACTTTTGTCATTTGGCCAGTGAATGACAAACATATTTGTTTAAGAAAATTGCTTTAATATCAGATCTTTTAAAAAATAAACGTTATATAAAGTACAATAATAAAAATGATTTGACCATATTTAGCCTAAACTATATTTTGAGTTTTGTTCATTTACTTTTGCTTAAATTCCACTGTATAACGAACAAAAATTTAATTACATCTAAGCAAATGTCACATTTTTTTTCTAAGCAGATCTTTGGTGTATGAGCAAATACTAAAAATTAAACCACCAATACAAAAACCACATTCGCTCCTGATGCTACTTTTAGGAACACGTGTAGTCGCAGTTGGTTTCAACCCATATTTTTTGGAAATAAGCATTTCGAAGTGGAAGTTTTCCATTAATCGAAAACGTGCTTTTTGTATATGTCAGTTAGAAAGTAATCCTTTCCGTTTAACCTACCATTCTGGCTCAGTTTGTCAACATAAAGTGCATTTCTGACACCTTCAAAGACCCCAAAATGGTAGCTGCCAAACGAACCACTGTAACTGCAACTCAACTCTCTGTGAAAAGTTCCATGAACCAGTGTCTTGTCATTAAAGGTCATTTAAAGTATATTAATATCACAAAACATGTCGTCACAAGTGCAAAGAACACATGGCAGACAGAGCTATAAACAACAATCCCAACTACAGTAAACGTCAAAGTCCAGCTCTGTGGACGTTCGACATTTCTACCCTCACTTCCTTATGAACACCAAACGAAGGCGTAAAGCACTCTGTCGGCCAACAGAACCACAACAGCAACGAGAAGCACGGATGCAGTGTGGACTGAAACAAAGGGATAAACTCTACCTTATGTTCAGGATCTCTAAGGACGTCCATCAACTTGGACGTGGTGCTCACAACACCTCCAGACGCCTCCATGTCAGTGTTTGACTGGAAGCTAATGGACAGTAAAGACAGGACCAAAGTTCAAACCGGGGACCTGCTCTCTAATCACAGCCTCGCCATCTAATAACCAGCTCCTGTGGGAACCTGGGTCGGATCTGGTGACACCGAGGTCCTCCCTAAAGATGCCATTCCAGCAGGACCACACAACACCTGGTTAGAGGTCTCGTCTGCTGCAGTTTTATTTCAACTGTAGTCTCCTCAACCCCTTCCTTTCCGGACACATCTTCCAGCTCTTCTGGGAGAAGGTCAATCCAACGTGTCCTTGGTCCAGCACCACGTTCCTAAAAAGGTGCAGAGAACCTCAACAGGCCTCTCTCCAGACAGTGCTTCTACTTTAGAAACAAGGATATATGTGTAGTATTGTCGAGTACTTGACTCTGGTGTTGCGGAATTTACAGACCGCATTACTCTTGACGAAGTCGGAATTGCTTTCATTCGTTTTGAAACCTACCAGCTTTAAAAGCTGCTGGAGTCGACGGTATCCTCTCATCCTCAGTCACCGCTTGTGTTGGATTGTCTTGAAATGAATCGTAATGGCCACTGGATGGCAGCAGTCATTACCTCATCCGAAGTTAAAGGAACAATGAGATAACACCGAGATCAGGTTGATGACTGAGGACGAGAGGATACAGTCACCTCCAGCAGCTTTTAAAGTTGATGCTTGGACATATTTTTGGTTCAAAACAAATGAAAGCAGTTACGACTTCATCAAGAGTCATGTGTTCTGTACATTCTGCAACACCAGAGTCAAGTATTCGACAATACTACACATATATCCTTGTTACTACAGTATCACGATATATCATATCGTTTGCCACTGTATCGTGATATGTAGCGTATCTTTTTTAATACACCTACTAATCCAACTTTCTTTCTCACTGCACAAACTTACACATGTTAAACACACTTTCAGACAAAAGCTCTAGGAAAACATTTGTGTTCACAGCTCTCGTGTTTACATTGACATGGAAGTCGATCCGAGGAAAGCAACGTTTCCTCTCCACCGTTTCTGTTGCTATTGTTCAACTGTTGCTGTAGAAAACAAAGCTTGAATGTTGGAGAGCGAACGGATGATCTCAGCACCACCTATTGTACATGACTCACGAGCTAACATGTCTCCACACAACACACTCACAGCGACATATCTGGCCTCACACACACACTTCCATCTAAACCGCCCCCCAGTGAAATCACCTGATGACATCAACTTTGGCGGCGGCGGCGGCGTGTGCTTCCAAACGTCTCAGCATTCTCATCGAACAAGAACCTCAACAGACCCCGAGTTCAACTCTTTCACACACACGTTGTTTTCCATGATTATACACTTTTTCTTGGAACGGCAACACAAAAACCAGACGAGCTTGTAAATGTGTTTTAGCTTGAAAATATGACGACACACACTCTTACACCTTCGTGGCCGTACTTCAAAAACATGATAATACCACAATATTTTGTCTTTTGAAGCAGTAAAAAGAAATAGCACGTTAGGAAATTCCAGACTCCGTCTCCTGATCCTAGACGAACCATTTAAGGCCATAAAAAATGAAGTTGCTTCAAAACTGGATTGAAATAGGGATAAAGTATAGATTCAGAATCAATTACTTTTCAAATTATATTAAAAACTAAAGTTTTTCTTCTATATAATGAAGTTATTTTTAATACAGAAATGTTTTACTACTCAGTGTCTTAATTTCTCTTGTATTTTTTTTCAATTTTTAAGGAATTTATTGATTTTTTTTGTTCATTTGGAAGCTCTAAATCATCCATCACCCATAGGGCCAGAATCCAAAACAAAGTGAAATCCAAGGGCCAAACAAAATGATTTGGTAACTGAACCTTCTACAACTATCAATGCGTCTCATTGCAATGTTGCTCAAATCTAGTATATTTAATCACTGCGTAGCAAACATGGCACCTTGTAATAAAACATGCGCTTCCTGCCACATTACGTTTTTTAGGGGGGGTTCTGTTGATAGTTAGTTGGTGGATTTTTTTTTCAAATGTTCTTCAAATTTCAAATTTAACATCCAAGCTCTGGTTCATCTCAGCTTTTCTAAACTCAAATAATTGGATTAACTGGTATGACGGTAAAAGAAACGGGCGAAACATTTTAATCGTCGCTACAGTATTCAAGCCCCTCCATTAAAACCTCGTAAGAGGATTATCGCTCACTTGACACGAGATAATTACGACGATGGATCCGTTCACGGAGGGACGAGTGACTTCAGCGTGTTCGCCTTGAATCCATTACAGCCGAGGGTGACATCAGAGTTCCTAAAACATCATTTAGTTGAATAAAAAAAGGCGTTTTCTAACAAAGGATTTTTGATCCAAGTTTTCAGAAGATAGAATTTGTGTAAATGTTCATTATTGATCACAAAAAGGTCGACCCTGATCCTCCTCTCTGACCCCTCTACGGAGCGTAGGACCAGCAGTTTCACTTTCTGTGGATTAGAGGTCTTTATATAGTCTCGGCACAGATGCTGTGGCAGGATCTTCAGGAGGCTTCTAATCAGATCACTTACCTCAACTTAACGCATTAAAGCGTGTGATGCTCCAAAATACACGGAGAAAACAGCATCGGTAGAGTTTTAAATAAGCATTAAAATGAGCTTCTGAACTCAAAAGGAGATTTAAGATAATTGTTCCAATGGGATTTATTTCAATCCTCAAGAAAAAGAAAATCTAACACTAAAATATTTATCAAAAATATTTACCCAACAAACTCAACTTAAATCACGTGTTCAGTATTGATGTGTCAATCAAGCTTCATGAAGCCTCAATTTTCTTTGATTTTCTTTGCAGAAAATCAGGGAAAAGCACAAATAAAAATTTCTTAAGATGTTTCTTGAAGGAGTCAGTAGATCATCAAACACAGAGGGAGAGGAAGATCATTCCAAAGTTTAGGAGCAACAGTCTGGAAGGATTTCTCTCCTCTGGTCCTGAAGCGTGTTCAGGAACCATCAGTAGATTCTGATCCACAGACCTCAGAGCCCAAGCTGGGGTGTAAGGCTGGATCAGATCACTGATGTAAGGAGGAGTCTGACCATGAATAGATCTTAAAAGTAAGAACCAGAATTTTAAAATGGATCCTGAAAGAAACCAGCAGCCAGTGAAGAGTTTTAAGGATCAGGGGAAATGTGAGTTCTTCTACTAGAGCGGCTCAGAATTTTGTATTAACAGCAGGCGAGACACCTCCTTCTTGTTTAGACACGAAAATAAACCGTTACAATAGTCTAAACAAGAAGACACAGACGCATGGATTATAAACTCCAGACCGTGTTGTGACATAATTTTCCTAAATCTAGAGATTTTCCTCAGTTGAAGGAAACGGTTTCTGGTCAGTTTTCTGTTTGTGTTGAACTAGAAGAGAGTCAACAGCTTCACATTTGACCTCTTAAGTCAAAGTCAGCATCAGAACGTGCCTAGCGATGAAAGCATGTTCTTGTTTTCATCTTCATGTTCATCCTTCAGTCGTGAGGAATAAAGTCCAGCCCGCGGAGATATTAACAAATACATATATAATCCACCTCTCAGCACGTGGAGCCAGATAATCCCCGGCTGCTCGGACGGACAGCTGTCATGGCAGCAACGTGCCTCTGATCCGGGTGATGTCACTGCCAACGCCAGCCCCCCTGGGGGGGGGGGGGGGGGGGAACAAACAACAACCCCCGTTTAAAGAATCGTTACATGGACGTGACGCTGACCTGCGGTGACTGAGACGACTACAGCGACGGGCACGTGTCTTCTCCGGTTACATAAGAGTGTTTTTAGGATTGCAAAACCATTGTCAGTCCAGATATAATCCCCGTCCACCAGCGGCTCGTTTCCTGCTTCCTATTTGGACGCGGAGGATATTAAAGGTTTTTTCGCGTGAGAACATATAGAAGCAAACGAACGTCAACATCTTTCTTTATGAATCTGTCAAGAGTCTGGTGAGCGTTTTGGTTAGAAATGAGCAAGAGGAGCCGCAGAACATGCAGAAGTTCTAGGAGCACAAATCATGACGACTTTTTGTTCACATAAAAGGCTTCTAGTGTGTTACACTTCCTACACAAACATTAGGAACAACTCTTGACAACACACAGGTGTTTGAGGAGAGTTTGTTTTAAGGACGGAGCCTTTTGTGTGTCTTTATGTAAAGGTTATACTGACACAACCTTGTGTCCATAAGATGACACTTGTTGACCGTTAATAACTTTTAAATAATAAACTAAAAGTACTTATTAACACACCGATGATATCATATTTAATGTTTTATTTAGTTGTTTTTTTAATTACTGTAATCATATTCAGATATCATTTTCTAAATGCCACACATGCTTTTTATGACAAGATCATATTAAAACAACACAAAGGACAGCAGCTAAATATCGATGCCTTTATTCCTGAGAACATCATCGTTAACTTTGTGTATTTCGCCAGCGTAATACTAAGTAAGTAAGTAAGTCATTTATATTTATAGAGCGCTTTTCCAGACCAGGGTCACAAAGCGCTTAAACAATCAAAACAATACTCAATAAAATATGGAAGATGGTTCCAAAGCTTAGGAGCAACAGTCTGGAAGGATTTCTCTCCTCTGGTCCTGAAGCGTGTTCAGGAACCATCAGTAGATTCTGATCCACAGACCTCAGAGCCCGAGCTGGGGTGTAAGGCTGGATCAGATCACTGATGTAAGGAGGAGTCTGACCATGAATAGATCTTAAAAGTAAGAACCAGAATTTTAAAGTAGATCCTGAAAGAAACTGGAAGCCAGTGAAGAGTTTAAAGCAGGGGTCAGGAACCTATGGCTCGCGAGCCAGGTGTGGCTCTTTTGATGATTGCATCTGGCTCGCAGATTTCGGCTTTTCAGATAAAACATAAAATATTATCACTTGTTTCAGGGGTGGGCAATACGTCGATCGACATGCACAGCAGCCAATCAGAGCTCCTGCCTCTTCCACTGAACGCACGGAAAAGATCAAATAAATCGAGAATAAAAAGAGAAAAACGTGCGACAGTCATTTTACGTAATTCAGAAAAACGATATAGAATTATAAGCTTGTTTTTTTAAAATAATATATCGAACAAAATAATGCGCGTTTGATCGCTTCAGGTTCTTCTCTACGAGAGTCACAGAAACATGACGTCAGGTCCATTAAAGTTAAGCTGCAGGTTTCAATGAAAGCGCAAAAAAAAGCTGGTTTTCCATTTGTGATCGCGGTCCTTAAAACACACTTGCATTAATACACCATCACATGATGACTATTTGTAAATTACCTTTATCTCAGGAATGTAATAAGAATACGCAGAAACACAAACACGTTAAACAGGTGCAGGTGAGACACATTCTAATGACGTCAGAGACGATCAGACAAAGCGATGATGATGTGAAGTTACTGATGAACAGTTTTATTCTCGTTAAACTTCATCTGAAATTTAAATAATCCACTTGTGTGATTCATATCAGACATGTTTAAAATTAACAAATATAAACTGTTAGTTTGAATTCATGTTTTCATTCGTTTTTGTTTTTTCATGATCACAGAAATGGAGAAATTTTAGTCTTGTGCTTCATTTAAATATGATGGACATATTGAAATGGAGGCATGGAAAGGGATGAACCCGTCTGAATTCTTTGTTGATTTTGATGAACAAAGGAAAAGGGCTTGAATTCGTGTCAAGCACAGATTCTTACATCTGAATATTATTTATATGGCTCTCACTGAAATAAATTTCCAAATATTTTGCTTTCATGGCTCTCTGAGTTAAAAAGGTTCCTGACCCCTGGTTTAAAGGATCGGAGAAATGTTCTTCTACTAGAGCGGACATTCAAGAGTACTACTACAATACTACGAAGCCAAGCGGAGTAATACTATTAAATTGGTTCTAGGTCAGTTAGTACAACCAGATTTTAAGTGTGTCTGCATCACGGTCACATAATATCCATCAAGCTCATGAACACAACAATACTTTGAACCATAAAGCAGAGAGATCAATAAAGTACATCTATCTATCTATCTATCTATCTATCTATCTATCAAGTGTACAAATGCAGATCAGTCAACAGATGCTGGAGGAGTCAGAGCCCTGCAGGTTTGTTCTACAAGTATAATCACATGATTCATTTGATGAAAACATCAAGTTCACACACCTGGAGACACAATGTCTGGAAAGGTATGACCTCATCCTACCTGAGAGGACACAGTCATGAGAAGGATTCACAAGTTGAGGTAAAGTCAAAGAAATCAATAGTTCCAATCAACTAAAAAGCATGAGAAATACATCTCAACTTAATGACGGTCTCATCGAGAATTTGTCTTTTTTACCATTTTTCACTATCATTTTTTGACTGAAACAACTTTCAGTCTGTAATAATCAATAAAACAGAAATGTAATTATTGTGTTCTTTATCTAACTGACGTCATAATATAAGGAAGGAATTCCATTTGTGATTGAAGAGTCTTTTTGTTCACACATATCATAACAATCCATCTTCACATGAACAAATCATTAACCTAAAGACATACTCAAGAATGTGGCTGAAAAGAAAAACAATAAATAAACGAGGAAGGTTCCTGTTTAGACACATTTTGAGTTAAAGTAAACAAAGTAAATGTTGTAAATTTTTGTATATTCGCTAGAAAATTATCTCAAACGATAAGTACGTTGAATCATACTTGTAAAGTAGCTCTTGTCGAGAACTGTTGCTGCTCTAATCACACGGCTGTCATATTGTTGCACAATCACTCAAACACGCGAAGACGACTTCTGCCAATCAGACGAGCCGTTTCATGTTTGCTCACGAACACGCCTTCATTCCCGTCGGACTGAACCTTGATACCTGCGACTGGTACGCGCCTCGAGGAATCGGGCCTCGGGCCAGTGACGATGAGTGATGTGCTACAAGATAAACTCGCTCGCCGCATTTTATAGAAAGTCAAAACAAAGACGGTTCGACAGAGTTCAAAAATGTCAAGTATGTGATAAGAGCGCGTGAGATCACTGGAGATGTTGCTCGACATTTACTGGACAAACATGGAGCGAGTATATCGAAGACGGTGTATTCTTCTCTGGTCAATTACTTCTTACTTTGTTATTTTGTATCATTATATTACTATTACCAACCTAAGCTTCATTTTTAACTGAAAACGACAACAATTTTTTTTTTAATTCATTATATATTGCGATACCTTTTCATCCATTTTTGGCTTTAAAAATCATATTTTAGGTGTTACCATAGTACTTTTACGATTTTTATATATTAATATATCCAACTTTTTAATTTACAACTAGCTAACATATTAATTTCCGGCCACTAGATGGCAGCAGTCATTAAATCCTCCACAGCTAAAGGAAAAATGAAATCCCAGTGATGACTGAGGACGAGAGGATACAGTTGACGCCAGTGGCTTTTAAAAGTGATGTTTGGGAATATTTTGGTTTCAAAACAACAACAAAAAGTAGTTACAACTTCATCAAGAGTCATGTGGTCTGTAAATTCTGTAACACCAAAGTCAAGTACTCGACAATACTACACATATATACTTGTTACTACAGTATCGCATTATATCATGTCGTTGCCCCTGTAACGTGATATGTATTCTATCGCTAGATTCTTGCCAGTTTACAAATCTAGTAAACAAAGCCAGACAAGTTGCCAAAATCTTTCAGCTCTCTTGGTCGTGGGCCATGAGTTTGACACGCGTTATCTAACTTGTTTTATCGCTTTTGGTTGTACATTGTGTTTGTTTATAGCCACGTGAAATGTCTTAAATTCACATGTTGCTCCTTCCATTCTTCGACTAATATTTTCATCCTTCACAAAATAAGAACTTTGCATTCAACGCACATGCAAGGTAGCAAAAAACAATAATGATGCTACAAGAAAAATACAACAGAAAAATGATTAAATCAATTAAAGCTCCAGCCATTTGTGTTTGTTTACGGTTGTGGTGAGTCCTCGTTAATCCAAGTCTCGTTTTGTACCATCAAGCAGCGGAGACCTACTTACACTAATCTGGTTTGACCTTCAGGAGCGTCACACAAGTTTCTTATAGCCTCGCACACAAACACAACTGGGAGAGAAAGATGAAAAAATGTTAATTCTTCCACATTTCACACGACTATAAACAAACCCAATGTACAACCAATACATACACGATACAGGGGCAACAATACGTTTCCCATATATTGTGATACTGTAGGATATATGTGTAGTATTGTCGAGTACTTGACTCTGGTGTTGCAGAATTTACAGATGACATGACTCCTGACAAAGTCGTAACCAATTTCATTTGTTTTGAATATATATGTCCAAACATCAGCTTTAAAAGCTGCTGGAGTCGACTGTATCTTCTCGTCCTCAGTCATCCCCAGGATTTCATTGTTGCTTTAGCTACGTTACGTAATTACTTCTGCCATAATATATATACATATATATACATAATAATCTTTTTGTTTAACACAAGAAGTCATATTTTTTCCTCCTATTATACATCACAATGGCAACAAAATATTTATTAGCATTTAACTAAAATAATACATATTTATGGATTTATATATACTTTTTCTTGTTGAAAATGTGTTTCTTTAAATACCAAATTGTTGAGTGATTTATGGTTCATCATTTCTGATTTTTTTTTTTTAATTAAGAAAACTTTTGTGAGAATTTTTGTTGCCACGGTTAATTCAAAAAAAATTTGGACAAATATTTCAAAAAAATAATTTGGTGCCCCCTCAGTTGTTATGATGGACAAGCATGACCAGGTTCGTGGCACCAATCCCTGACCCGCCTCCGTGGAAGTCACCGAGCCCTCAGTCTCCATGAATGAAGAACATTAGCCTCAGGTCATTAACCGCAGATCCCTCGACCTGCTGCTTCTTTTGTGCATCAGTTTGTTTACACCCGTCCAGACAACAGAGAGGGAAAACAATGAATCCAAACCATCTGGTCCACTGGTGACCACCAACCCCTGCAGGGCTCAGATCATAGGTTTCACTTGCAGCAGCACCTGTGAGGTGATAACCAGGAGGTATGTTTAAGTGGTTCTTAATTTAGATTTTTTTTAACGTTTATGCAAAGGAAAGGTACGGAACACCAGCTGTACTTTTGCCACTTAGGCTAAAGCAGAAAAGGGGGGCGAGGAGGGTGGGTGTCACTCCCAGATGACAAGTCGGGTGGGAGAGTTGGGGGATCAAAACAAGATGACAGTCACGTCAGATATGTATCAATTTCACCCAGTTACAGAAGAAGTCCCCCGTTGAAGGTACAAACTGAAAAAGAAGTTCCTGCCTCAGGTTTATTGACAACTTCAACAGATTCAAACTGTGTTTTCCTTCATCAAACATGGCCGTGACGTTGACCCGAGCAGGAATGGAAAACATTGAGTAGTGTTTTTGGCGCGTCGCTGGAACTAAATTCAGATATTTCTCATTCAATCTTATATTTGAATACATTTTCTGATTGACAAAACTCTCACTGGAATCCCTATTGTACCATAAGTTATACATGCATCTGTGATTCTGCCAAACATCTTTTAATTTGATTGAATCGGCGAAAGCCTGGTGGAGTCCTTTAAAATACATTGGGACTGTGCTTTAAGTTTCCATTACTGTATATTTCAACAACTTATGGCACGTTTGTTCAATCTGGGATATTCACTTGCTCTACATATGCATATTTTAAGAGCACATTTTTTAGATTGAAGGTAAATTAAATCATTATTCCATACTGTAACCTTTTTTTTTCTGTTTCATTCCAATGATACAAACCTCTTCAGATATTTTTATTTATGCAGGATTTCCTTGAACTCCCGTATTGTTCTCTGTGTTATCTTGACCTTTAAAGTATATATTTTATTGAATATTGTTTTGATTGTTTAAGCGCTTTGTGACCCTGGTCTGGGAAAGCGCTCTATAAATACAAATTACTTACTCTTTTAAAAATGGAGTTATTATTTAGCAAGTTACGACATTCAAAGAAAAAGATCTAAACTATTGACAATATTGGCTTTAGTAGGAGGTTTAACGGAACTAGTATCAATAATCCATAACTTTCTTAATATTTATCACAGGGAAATTATACATATATATAATTGGAATTGTTAATGATAGTTTCGTATCACAAAACACCTTTAAAATGTTTACATACTTTAATAGAGTTTGTGGAGACGTTTTTTTTAAAAAAAAAATGGTGCAAAACACAGATTATTTCTCCGTTTCAAATGTGTTTCAAATCGTGTTTAAATCCTTCTGTTCAGGCTACAGTTACTATAAAGTGTTCATCGATGAGAAACTCGTTGCACAAACTCCATCGACAACCACGTTAGCCGGTGTTCACGCCTGACAAGCGTCACAAGAAGGTGTTTTCAGAAACAACCGCGTGTTTCGCAGCAGTTTTTTCTGCCCAAACATCCTGTTCCAAGAGTTTCTATATCCGCCGCCAGCAGGTCCCGGAGCCGCATGGCAGAGCCTCGACCCAGTGGGGACTCAAAACTCCAGCGAGAAGCGAGGAGACGAACGAGTTAAAAAGAAGAAAAAAAAGCGAAAAAAGAAGTGAAAACTCACCTTCGAGAGGGTCATGTGGCGGCAGGTGCTGCAGGACTCTCAGGGCGCGACGAGCCGCGTTAGGAAGCCGCGCTCGGGAGGAGCAGGTGGAGCATGATGTGTCCGAGGAACAGCTCACGACTCACGGGTGAGACTCAGAGGACACCGGGGAGGAAGAAGCAGAAAACAAGAGCCGGATGATGATGGTGAGCAGGGATGGAGGAACAGGATGGACGCCCGGGAGGGAGGGAGGGGAAGGGGCGAGGCTTCCAACTCCATTCAAACTGCACACAGACAAGAGCTTTTTTCAAATCAATTTTTACTCTTTTAATGTTTTTAAACTGCAAACTTTAAATACAAGTCATTTTACAGTTTGACCAACACAACATTCGAAATAATCAACATCTCCGTTTTCCATAAACCACGCCTGCATATTAAGATAAAATGAGATTATTAGATTGATACATGCATTGATTTGAATAAAAGGTATTACATTATGAACTTAAACAATAGGACCTTAAATAGCACAGCACTACACAAGCAACCTAAAATGTAGAATATAACAAATAATTATGGATATCACACAAATTAGAGAACAAACTTCTAAATAGAACGGTCTGTGTGTTTGTATTGTGTCTTGGCCTTTTAAAGTATAAAGTTGTAACTGTGTGTGTTTTTTTTTTTTATTGTTAAAGCGCTTTGTGACCCTGGTCTAGAAAGGCGCTTTACAAATAACGATCACTTACTTACTGATAGAATATGTAAACTTAATAGTGAAATAGTGAAAGCTCAGCTTTTGTTTCTCTCGCCACCTACTGGAGAGTCACCGTAAGCGTTTCTTTTCTTTTTTCTTTTTTTTTAAAGGGGCAACTATTATGAAAACCCATTTCTACTGACTCACTCACACGTTTCAAAAGTTGAAGTCTTCCTCTCCAACATGCAGTAAGTCTCTCATCATGACCATGTTTTGAACTTATTACTTTATAAAGTTTGTGTGAAATCTCGGAAAACGAAGGTTACGAGAGCGGACTCCATGATGACGTAATGATGGCTTCACTCCTCCCGCAGCAGCGAAGAACGTCCTGCTTCTTTCATTACATACGTGCCTTGGAGGTGGAGATTTCCGGGATTGATGATGTGTGGTGACAAACCTCAGTGTTCGACCAATCACAGCAGAGCGGGCGTGGTTATGGTAAACAAGATTTTGGCTGCAGAAGAATGAAGCGTTTGCAGTGGGCGGGCAGAAGCACATTTTTTTATGTTTAGATTTTAATGACAGTTTTTTTTTTTACAAACAGCTACATACTGATGATACACTAGAGGTCCAACTTATATTTATCTTAAATCTACACGTCTTTAAATCACTGCCTCTGGGAATTTGAAATTGCATTCTTTTAAATGTCACTTTAAAGTCAAAAAGAAATTGATCAGCCACATTGTGACTGTAAATAAGAATAATCTTCAAACTTCATAGGGCTTTTCCTACTAAAACCAGCACTTGAGTGAATAGGATACAATTGGTATGACTCGCTTTGTTTTTTTCCATGTGTTTTAAAGTTAAATTAATTAGTTAATGATGTGTCCCCATATATATATATATATATATATATATATATATATATATATATCCCATGTGTTACAGTGACCCCTGAGGTAACTCAAGGATTAAAGAAAATGAAACTACTCAAGAGTACCTGGGCAGCAAATGTTTTCTTGATTTTGTGTTTTTATTAAAACTATATTTTATGAGACAGTATTTTAGAATAATCTACATTTTAGGTCCTAGTCAAACTAAAGTGAAGTCATACAATCTGCAAACTTAATCCTAGGCAAGTGGATAATAAATATAAACAATTAATAAAAATATTCAATTATCATTATTATGTTTAGTAATAACCTTAATTATTATATTGTTTATAGCAAAAGTCTAATGTCGAAATTGATGCTTGTATTAAAAGGTGTTGAATACTGAATACTAAAGTTGACTGAAAACGTTACATATTTCATGATTACTAACCGTTTGTTGCCCTCTAGTGTTGACTAATATTCCTTACGTGTAACTCAACAGGTTATAGTGGCTGATTACACGAGTATAAAGTACACTAACCTTCTGTACACACAGTACACACATACTTTCTTTCTCCTCTCAGAAAACATTCCTTACATGCTGATCTGACTCAACTCTCCCTGCAGCATTGTTGTTGCTGTGGTTTCTTCTTTGACCTCTAAGACCTAGAGAGTAAAAAGTACAGTTTTGTGTCGTGACCAAAGTGAACAGAAACATGGAAGCATTTTTGATTTAGTAAAATTTAATTTATCTACAATTAATCCTCCATACAGACCCATATTTATTCTTTACGTGGCTCATAAAACGATAAGTTAGACAATATCTTACAGAAACTTTGTCACCGTTTGACACAAAGTTGCAAAAATATTCTTTTGTTTACATCTCCTCTGTGAGTTGCAGCACGTTTTTTTTTTTTTTTAGAGCAAACGATTGTGAAAACACTGACGCCAACCTCGACAGAACCGATGTTATGGGGGGTAACCAAAATGAGACCGTGAGGAAATTCTCGTGTCGGCAGACGCTTCTCAAAGTCCTGCCTTTTCATTTCAAAACAAACTGGTGGAAACATTGTAACTAATGGTGACGTTAAGTAGAGATGAATCCACCGACAGGTCTGATCGTGACGTTATTTCAGGCTGAAACGAGTCGTTCGAGTCAAACATGACGAATCAACGACCGAGTAAAACAGTTGAGCGTTGAACTGCCTTTTCACTTCCACATTAGTGCGTCCCGTGTGTTCTAATCCTCGTCTTCCTCCAATTCATCATCCTCGTCTTCATCAGTTTGGTCCCTGCTGTCGAGATCGTCGTCATCTTCCACCTGGAACAACAGAGCCACAGTCTAGTACAGCCGACAAGACAGAATGCAGATGAGTTACATGCCGTTTAAACTATTCATGAAGTGGAGAATCTTGTTTTTCAAGAGATATACTTTCACAAATGTGTTTTCTTTTTTAATTAAGTGTTGAAGATTGTGTTGCCGCCACAACCGGCAGTCACAATCTCATTTTATAAAACTGTTTACGATGCTTCAAATGACGGATTTATTTTCCAAGCTTCTATACATTCTACTTCCTGGTCTGAACAAAAACGCATCGTGATTGGCCAACACAAATATAACAGTCAAGCATTTTAGGAATGTTTCTAGGCTACTTCCTCCTCCACTGTCAGTCAGATTCTTTTTAATTATTTTTCCCCCTAACAAACTATTTTAACTAAGAGTAAGCAGGAGCTAGCTGGAGTTAGCAGGTCGTTAGCAGGCGTTAGCAGGCGTTAGCCACAATGTCACCTCAATTAAATTCCCCTCTTAAAAATGTATTTTTTATGCAATTAAATAAGCTTTAAAATAATCAGATCAACCAAGAATCCTTCATTTACACTTTAATTGACTGATTGTAACAGCAGGAAGTGACATCATCACCGGACAGGATCTTTCTCTCCAGCTTAATGAAAGAATGCTCCGACATACCGCGTGTCCCAGTTCTTTGAGCTTCTTCTTGAGGCCGTGGATCTTCTGGTCCTGGTCTGCCAGCAGCATCAACAGGTCGTCCTGCTCCTTCTTAGACTCCTGCACCTCGGTTTGCAGTTTGGATTTTTCCGTCTGCAGGATGGCCACGGTGCTGTTGACCGCAGCCAGTTGTTGTTCCAGGTCCTTCTGGCCCTCTGACAGACGTCGCACCTCTTCCTGGAGGTTCAAAACATTCAACGGAATCATCAGAACACTTCAGTAGATTTGATAACGAGTGACTTACTTTTAGTCTTTCCGCTTCTGCCGTCTGTGATCCCAGCCTGCTTTCGAGGTCTGCCAGGTCGGTGACCTCAGATGACCCTTGCGTGGAGGAGTCTGCAGCAGAAGCCTGCAGCAGATGTGAGATCAGTTCATTAGAAAAAAATACTTTGTTTTCATCACTTTGTTTTCCGTTCTCACCAGAGTTTCCGTTTTTCTCAGAAGATCCTGGTTTTCGGATTTTAACTGGTTGATTTCAGACAACTGGGACTGAACCTGAGTTCTGACGGCGTCCAGCTCCTGAAACATTACAGAAATAAATAATCGACTTCAAATTCATTTCAACTATAAAACACTGTTAAAGTTACAATAATCTTCATTGGTGCACGCTCACGATAATTACAACCTACGACCTCTTAGATGATGTAGCAGCTAGCTTAAATGTTCAGCAAACAACACTCATAAACAGGTCACAGAGAAACTCAAACACGTGTTTTTGATCCAAACAAAGTTGACAAACAGTAAAACAAGTAAATATTTATACAGAAAGTTTAGCACAACAAACCTGAACCAATTCTGAGTTGTTGGATCCTGGTGTCTGTGCCGCCTGTGGAGCATCCGATCTCTAGTCCAAACAATGAAATATAATCACAAATTATAATGACTAAACACAATTGTGGACCAACAAAAAGAAAAAAACAACAGTGTTGCTGCTCCTGAGCAAGAAATTTAACCCTAATTGAAGAACGATAATGGTTATAAACGGACCAGGGTTTCAATGAGTGTGTCCTTTTCGCCAAGTTGTTTCTGGAGGATTGTGTGTTGTTGTCGAAGATCCTCCAGTTCTTCCCGAAGCTGGGTTAGCTCCTCCATCTGCAACCCGTTAACCTGAGAACCATCCCCCTGGTCACTGGAATGGTTTTGGTTCTCTTTACCTGGATTAAAAAAAAAAAAAAAACATGAATAACGGTGGCCGATGACTCATGAAAACATTTATAACTCTCTTACCAAGTTTAAGTTTGAGGAGGTTGTACTGGTCTTTGTGCTGCTGGATTTGGGACAGCTGCTGTGTGAGTGTTGTCTGCGTCTTTTCGTTCTGGGACGTCATCGATGACACTTGTTCTTTGAGCTCCTGGATTTGAGCATCCTAAAAAAAATACAAATAAAGTATAAAAACACATGAACAAAGCTCAAGACTGAGAGTTTTGACTTTGTATACCTGTTCTCTTATCAGCTCCTTATATTGTGTTACTATGTTGTCGTGTTGCTCCAATGTCTTCTTCACCTCTTCTTCCTTCTTCTCCTCCTCACTGGACTTGTGGACTGCCTTGGTGATCACACCTACAAGAGAGAGAGAGAGAGAAAGAATGAGTCAAGGCTCTTTGGAAAAATGCTGTGGTCAACTCGTCATGTACCCTCCAGTTCCTTGACCAGCCTTGTGAATTCATGGTCAAACAGCATTTGTTCTGGAGATGGAAAGACGGGCTGTGGCTTCTGAGCTGCCCGCGAGTACAGCTCGTGCTTTGTGATGAAGCCAAGCTTCTCGACGAAGTTCTCCTTTCCGATCCGCTTTTCAATGAGCTGCTTCAGCTTCTCTCTGAGGAGGACGCACAAGTTGTTGTCGTTACCCCACATCCAAGAAAGCCTGTTCTCAAGTGTCACCGAGTTTTACCAAGATAAAAAGGGAAGTTGATGCTTTGCAGTTTAACATTCTCCTAAGGCAGGGTCTCATACTTGTGGCTTGCAGGTCATTTAAAGCCACAGACATGATATTCTGCAGCTTTTCTTTTATTTTCCCAAGTCTTTTTAAGTACAGGCAGAGCAAGGAAATACATTTTTGTTTAATGTCAGATAGTTAAGATAATCAAATGTTAACATTTTGATAGCTTATATAGTCAAGAATTAAAGACATTTTGTTATAGAAATCAGTATAATCTTAAGGATCTTCAAAGACCCATCAGGCTAAGGCCCAGTCTACATAAGAATTGACCTCTCTGCAAGTTGGGTTGAAAACACAACTTTTAAGATTGTACAGAACTAAAATAAATGTACATAAAAACAACTTTCCAAGACACGTGGGAGTCTTTCATTGAATTATCCAAGACCCCTTAAATATTTACCAACTTTTAATCAATATATTTGTGTAAATTGGAAGTGGAGACTTACTTGGTGTTGTTTTCTAGCGAGTTGTCGTTGTAGTAAATGCAGATGCCCAGCAGCAAGGCACACAGGCCCTGCACAAGCCTCTCGTCCTCGCCGAGGTTCTCGGATATCTGCGCCGTCAGCTACACACACGTCAGGTTAAGGTCTGTGGTTGATCAGCGAGGGCTACACGTGTACAATTGAACCGCTTTTCTCTGAAGGATACGAAAGGAACATTTTCCTGGTTGTGTAGAAAATGTGTTACAGCAATGGGACAGTTGTTGATCCATGTGCACAGCAGGATCAGGAGGCCCACTCGGGTCTGAATTTTGCTGCCCTGTTGTACAGAAAAAAGGACATTAGTAATCCTTGAATAGACAAACAAGAAGTATTTAAAGAATGCTCCAAATATATTTTATCGTTACAAACATTTTGCCATTGTTTACACCCAAAGCACTCTTCAACTCACATTTTAAAAAAAAAACATGAATTGGTTAAATTGAGAGTCAAATCAAAAGATAGTCACACAAGGTTAGGATGATGAAAGCATGCAATGCCTATAAGCACCACGTCAGAGATGTTTAGCTTTTACCGCTCAAAGGACATTCTCGCTAATATTACAGGATGTTCCATCTCTTGAGGCCATTCCTTACTCGGTGCTCAGGAAAGCACATGCAGATCAAAATCATTTTATGCATTTCCATGAAAACCGTTTGTCTTGCATCAACTTAAAACAACAGCCCATAAATATCACACACAAATTATTTGAATACTCAAATACAGACTTGAGTTTTCATGGAATACAGCGGTTTGTAAAAGGCAAGCCGAAACATCGACATAAATATGTTCAAAGGCTTCACATATGAAGCCATATAGACGCTGCAAAACTGAAAGTGCAAACCCATTACCTGAATGAAACAAGAATATAGCAAAGCAAAAAAACATTCAAACTACAAGATCACCTTTTCAGATTTGTTCTCCAAATGGGAGTGCAAACAACAGAAACAAAATAAAAATGGCCAAAATTATTTCCAAGATTAGCTACTCTTTCATTACCAGCAGCGCGACGTTTCTAAAATTCCTTACCCAACGCCATCTTCATAAAAACACCCTAAACATCGTCCGCTCCGCAATGGTGACTCTCAGCAGCGCCCTCTACTGATCCCCACTTCATACATGAAAGTGAAATAGTCCAAGTCTCCGAAGTACACCTCTCAGATTGTTCTTCTTGACCAAATTAAACTCAGAACCAAAGCTGCAACATTTTTAAATCGGCTCAGTTGCTCTAAACTGTGGCTCGACATGAGGTAGCTTAAGGTAACTTGAACGCAGAGAAAAAACATTTGCTTCACCTGCAAAACTCACAATACAACAAACTAAAGGTCACTTAAAGCGATCCTTACAGAATGATTGGAAGTTGATGTGTCAATCAGACTGTTATTTGTTCTGCCCCCTCTGTGTTCTATTCAAATAATTCAATAAGAAATCATTGGAGTGGAGGTTGTGGGGAAAGAAGATAATGGATGGGTTCCGTTTTGAAGAACATCTACTCCTCACTCAAGTTCCCTGCACAAACAATAATTACATTTAGAGAATACTTCGATCTCTCAATAGAGAAAAACCTTGGTGGTGGAGCCTGTTGACCAAAAATATATTTTTAAAAAATGTATGCACCATTCTTTATGAAAGCAACAATATGCAAGATAATACCACTTTTACATTCCCTGTTATGATTGGTTCAATGTTGAACAGTCATGACTCGTGTAGTAAAATTCCATCTGCTATTTAAACAATGTTCTTCACTGCGAGTCTGCGATTGTCACGTGACCACCAAGGAGAGAGTTACCAGCAAGATAAAGCAATAAACTAACCCAACAAGCGACGTTATCTTGTTTAGCAAACAAACTTACACACAGTATATTGGTAATAAAGAGGGTGTATGGGGAGCAAGAATCCCTCATTTCTAAAATCTTCAAAGAGGCCCTTAAATGTTTAAATGCTCACACACCAATGTTCAGGAAATTGTGGTCACACTTTAGGTTAGGAGAGGGAGTATAGGATTTAAGAAACCAAGAATGTCCCGTTCACAAACAGGCAGCAAAACCCCTTTTGAGATGCCGAGCCATCAACCAGACCAGCTGTTGTCCACACACACAAAAAAAACCACATCCATGTGAACTTTACTCACCCGACGTGTGATCTTATCTCCCTGCAAACCACAGTGAAACAACAGTGTTCTAATACACCTTTATCAACGCTCACAAATGCTTCCAAAGAACAATATAAATGAGCCCGAACACCGTTTATCAGAACCAACCAGGTTGTTTTTTTTGGCTCACCTGTGAAAGGATGTTGGTGCACTGCTGAAGCAACGACACCGGGGGCTTCCCCAGGCTCGTGGCCAGTTGAACGCGCAATAGTTGCTCCTTTTGGTTTAGGTTGTCTTGCAAAGCGTGCGCCAAAGCCACGGCGGCACACCAGTTGGAGAGAGAGTCAGGTGAGAAGAGGCCTCCACAGAGAAGCTGGCCAGCAGAGATGGAGTTGGCTGCCCCAAAAAAACACACCAAAATGCATCAATGTTGAGTCTTAGGCCAGTATTATAGTTATGATTGAAACTCACCATCGATGGTGGAAGGAAGCAGTGTTGACACGATCTCCCCCTGACCTTTCTGGTTCTTAAACAGAAAGCACTGAAAGCAGTAGAGGACTGCACAACGGAGCACAAACGGCTGCCTGTCATTCACCATGGACATGAGCAGCACCACTATAGCTGGTCTGAGGACGGAAAAGAAAAGTTTGAATTGAACTTCAAACAGTCAAGAATGACCGGATGGATGCATTTCTGCCGTCTAACCTTGGAGGGTTTGAAGGAGCGTTGACAGACGCAAAGTAATCCTGGTTTACTTGAGATCCACGGATGACTTCCGACACAGTGTTAATGGTCTATAAAAGAGTCATTATTAGATCATTTTTTCCGACGAAACATTAATAATTAATTGCTCATTTAGTGGGAGAAGAAAAACATTTATTCCAAAACAGGGTATATCAAGTTCATCTATCTATCTATCTATCAAGAAACCTCTCTGTGCACTATAGTCCTCGTTAAAGGGCATTCTATGGTTCAATTTTGCCGATAAAGTGCGCACCTCTGTCAGGATATCAGCTGGAACACCAGTGGCCATGAGGATGGTGCACAGTTGCTGCAGGAGACCACACTGAAACATGGACTTCTGACAGCTGGAGGTGGCTCCAGGAGAATTCACCGGAGACACCATGACTCGCACCAGCTACAACACAAAATATCATTTAATAATACTTCCATGTTTTTGCACACAAACCCGTAGTCTACTAAAACACTGGTCACCTGCAACATTAAATGAAGGTTGGTGACTTTTTGAGCCGACCAGCCGGTGTTGTCGTCACCCACTTCAAACCAGGGCTTCATTCTCTGAATGTAGGAACCCTCCTTGAAGAAGTTCTGGTTGGAACTGTTGTTCTTTAGCAAGTTCAGGAGTAACAGCAAACAGTCTTCCACCACAATACCTGTACAGAGTAATAAAAAAAACAATGAAAAAGGGTTGTTTTTTTTAAAATCCTTTCTTCCTGACATTACCTCCGTCACTGCTTCCTTCCTCTGTGATGATATCTAGAAGACGCTCAAATGCATTTTCAAAGGCAACAATTTTCTGAATGGCAGCATTTCCTTTAGTCAACTGCTGAAGCAGCAACAAGCCCTGTGTGTAGGAAGTGGCACAGTATGGGTTCAATCCGTGGAAAAACAACCTCTTATAAATTGAGAATTGTACTCACGTCATTACGAATAACCTCTCGAGAATCTGCCAAAAGATCCATTAGCCTAGAAACACCTGTTAAGGATATTAAAAAAGGAATACGTAAGGAGAAAATAATTAAAAAAAAAACTATTTTGTTATGGTTTATACTCACCCATAGGGCTGACTAGAATTATACCCTGCAATTGGACAGCCTGGTTTTTTAGAAGAGCGGTCAACAACTTCACTCCAGGCCAGCGGACATGAAAGTCAAAATCCTAAAAGGAAGAACAAAAAGATTGCTTAAACAAAAGAACGTAGTTCGAGTATGTTGGTGATGTCATCAGAAACTACCTCCAACAAAGTGAGCAGAAGGGTAATGTTTTCAGCGTCCTGTATGAACGTCTCGGTGAATTGGGCGCCGAGATCGTCCGACTGCTTCTGCGCCGCTTCGTCTGTGGGACATTAAGATGTGATATAAAACAATGACCATATTGAGGGACACTCTAACCTAGTTTGAAAGTTCACAGCCATCAGCCCGAGACACAAAAAAAGGATAAATGATATCCAAAATTATCAAAAGTAAAGCTTACTGGAGGTATTTTTTCATGTCCACTTCAAAGGACAAGTGTCACAATTTAAACTTGGGATGCTTGGATAGTAAAAGATAATATCATTATAATTATCAGGCTGATTCCTGTGAACATGACTTTAAGAAATATCCTCTATAGGACTAGCCTGGAAGATAGAAGGAAAATAAGAGAACATTACTAACCCTGTGACAATAATATACCACAAAAACATGTTTAAGCAAAAATATACATACTTGTTTCTAAAGGTATTCAAGACATACTGTACCATACTTTTGTCTTCATCCATTTTTTTGTTTACCACATCAAAGGGTGAGTGAACCAATAATTATGTTAAAATGTTTACAAACTCAACTAAGGTCCACTAAGCACTAATAGTTGTCAGTCTGAATGTTAACATATCAAATCTTACAAGCATCAACATCAACTTCACTTGCCAAGTGCCAAACCCATTTTAGTCAAGTTAGTCAAGCACAGCTAAACTACTTGTGTAGTGTTGAGTACTGACCGGCCACAGGCACATTCTTATGCTTTCCTGAGCTGGCCGTTGCAGCATCTGCGTGGGCATGTTACAGAAAGCTTTGTTTGAGACAAAGCGGTCAAGTGCAGTGCTACAAAGATGTTACACTATTTTTTTAAATTTACATTATAGTCATTTAAACACCAGGATACAATGTTCAATAGCTTTAAACAATCTGCAGTGAAATCTTTGAGTATCTTAAAGGTAACAATTCAAGTCGACTTAGATGTGTGAGTGCAGCTAGTAGTTAAGTGAGTCACCATCATGCACAGTCAAAATGTTTTACCTTCTGATTCATCTGTAGAGTTTAAACATGGAAAAAAGAGAGAAGAGAATTGAGGAAAAGGAAACGACCTTTCGACATTAATAGACCTTCTTTCACACATGCAGACATGACAGCACGAGGGGCATATACACCAGTGCAAACATGGAAGAATTGTTGTTTAATAGTCGACTGGAGGGGGGGGGTACCTTGCTCTTCCTCTTCATCGTTGCAAATGATGTTGTACAGAGTATCCAAAGCATATCCAACGATTTCAGAATCTGATCTGTGGATTACCAAGTATTTACATGTCAGTACGTTACGGTTTTATTTTATAACAAGGTCCAATTTACCAATTCAAAGAACCTTCGTTTGACCAACATACCCAAGATCATAGTTTAAGCACAAATAAAATATTAAAATAATGTAACTTCATCTATAAATAGTATCAATTAATAGTTAATGCTGACCCAAATAATGAATTATGTTTTGCTAATCCAAATGCTTAGAGCGCAACTAATGTGTGGATTTAAGGGTCTTCAGTAGATGTTGGACTCTATTGTATCATCAGAATGTGTCTGTTTGTTATTGGTCAAACATAAACATTTGTCACCGCACGTCATGAATCCCAGAAGTCTCCAGCTCCAAGTGACTCGTTGTATAAACAAAGCAGGCTGTGATTAAAGCTGGCCCGGAGGAGGAGTTGAGCCATTATTGCTCCACTCTCGTAACCTCTCATTCGCCAAGATTTCACACAGGGGAGAACTTTATAAAGTAATACGTTCAAAATACGATGAGGGACTTACTGCATCTTGGAGAGGAAGACTTTAATATTTGAAACATGCAAGTGAGTCAGGAGAAATGTTTTTTTTTTAACACATTAGTTTTCTAGAATCAAGAACGTGCAGCAGCTACAAAGGAATTTAAATGTCACTTTGGATTTTACCGTCTAATTCACATACCTGTCGTTGAGTAAGATGGTAATCAAGTGATCCATGGCTTGAGTTCCAACTTCCATGCGATATTTCTACAATTGAATCAAGTATTCAGAATGAATGATTTGTTTAAAAACAAAACATGTTTTAATACACAAATAAACACTAGAAATATCATATTTAACCAAAACAAATACAATTCTGTAAATTAGTCATTTATACATGGGTAAGATTCAAACAAGGCATTCATTGGAAGTGCTTCATTTATTTTTATTTTATTTTATTTTTACACAGTTCTACCTTTGACAGCGACTTGAGAGCCCTGACAGCATCTCTGCGGTCCTCCAGGAGGGTCGACGAGGCGACCCTGTCACAGAGTTTCTGGATCTGTCAGGAAAACAACGGGTGTAAGTAAGTATGCAAGTCATTTTTACTTGTATGTCAGAACACACACACTCAAGTGGAACACAATCATTTTCCATTGAAGCTGCAAACTACAGCTCTTATCAATAACGTGCCAACATGACTGTGTAAACAACCATCTTGAAAAGATTGAAAATATGTGGTTTTGTTTTAATTATTTAGATTTTTTCAACCAAGTGACTCGTGTCACGATAACATGCGTTTGTCACGTCATTCTTCTTGCATTTATGCCAAATAAATATGATTTATGTACATGCACAATGTGTAACAATTCATATTAGTTTATTTTTAGGGTGGTTATAACAATATGTACATTGTTTTGAATGACGAAATCCAAGTGACAGTTTGTCAATATGACGTACACGGTTAAAGGGTGTGAGTCAACCAGGGTGGAGAACAGACTATTTGATTCTTTAAAAAAAAAGGGAGTTCCCGTCTGATATCTCAACAGGTTACGCGCTTTTATAACGTGGAGAAAATTAAAAGTAAAAGGGAAAGCGTAGCGTTTAGCTTAGCATCACTTAGCTTAGCTTAGCTTAGCTTCTCTGCAGTGTTCCCTTACCGTCTCGGCTCCTGACGGCTGCGGCCCGGCGCCCTGCCCGGTCATCAGGCCCCTCACGAAGTACATCGTCACTGACGTCCTTTGGAAGCCGTCGTAGCTGTCAAAGTCTCCCCAAAAACGAGATGTTTTTTAAGAAGAAGGGGGAAAAAAACAGAAAGAAGGTACAATCACTGTTGTATGTACGCTGACCCCGGAAACGCGCTGCGCATGCGCGCAGACGTGGCAGTACGTGGCTCACCGAGCGCCGATAATTATTTAAAGGGCCTGAGCTGTCACTCAAACATGACAAAAAAAAAAAACATTAAACACTCTCAAATTAAACATCTATGTTTTTAATGATCATCATTGAGTTGCTGACATGGTCATTTATGATGATAATTCCTTTATTTAGAAAAAAAAAAAAAAACAGCTGCCAATTTATAAAACCTCTAATTCAGATTTTATTTTCCAAAACTTTATAATGGAACCTGGGAAAGCGACAAGAACACGTGGAGCACATAATCAGTAGTTTATTGTTTGTTTGATCCAACACATTCAAATTGAAAAATAAAACAAAACAAAAAAATAAAACAGCCTTTACCCGGAACAGTTTCGTACTAGCAACAAGGTAAACTCAGTACACAAAGACTGCAGCCAAAATGTTTACCACAGCGCTAAAGCCAATAATGTACCTCTATCTCCATTCAAACTAACTGGAATGATTCACAATGACGACCTGCTGCTCTTTATACCAGCACAGATACATTGAATTTCAACCAGGGGGGGCGGGGGTCACATGTCTTTGTCCGACACTGTTTTTTTTAAGCACGTGGAGATCCCAGCGTAACAGATTATTTGATTCCAACGTTTTTTTTTTTTTCAAGGAACATTCAAAGATGAATAGATTCATCTACTACACAAACTGTTTTTTTAAGAGAGTTATTGAGGAGAAATTTGATAGGCCACAAAGTTACTACCTATTGAAAATGGAATTTTGCTTATAAGTAATGAAAAACAGTCCGTATTTAATCCGAGATTGTCCTGGAAATTTTTTGAAATAGTGCAATACCAACCAGACGAGGAAGACCATAAAAGCAGAAACCGCTACATCAATTACATTTCTCATCTTTATCAGTGCAAGAATTGGGGGGAAAAAAACAACAAAAAAAAACGTATTTTTTCATGTTTTCCTTCCAAGCGCAAGACGACGTCACCCTTCATCTACAGACTTGCAATAGAACAGTGAGAGTAAAGAGAATTCATAAGCACTGTGTTCACAAAATGTAAAAAATAAAATAAAAAAAAGCAATTATAATAAGCAAATGGAATAATTAGCTCATGGAAATACAAACAGCTAGAAAAGTGAGCACAATTATTCACTGTAGGCTGGAACCATGACCAGCAGCCCACCCTCACGGATTACAAAATTGGTTTTAAATCAAAAGTCTCTGCAGCAAACACAACCAAAGTGTTGCTATCAGTTGCAAAAACTACTGCGACAGCCATCAGTGCCTCAATCATACCTTTTGTCCCCCATTTATAAAGAAGGAAAATGCGTTATTTGCAACCTTCAGACATGGATAAAACATTTCACCGTCCTGTCGTAATGTACCTTAGAAAAAAAAAAAAGTTCTTCTTTTTACAATTTGCTCTCTTTTAGGTAGTCAATTAATTTCGGAGACGTGGAAATAAATAAACGTTTAATTAAAGAATACTGCAATTCTTTTCTGCCTCCAGACGACTGAACCATTGGGCAGCTTTTGAAAGGAACTAACAAACACAATTTCGATTAGAAGTTTCTTGAGAAGGCACCATCATGCTGTATCAAGTCTAGAGAAATTAAAATATATATATATATATACACTGAAATATTTTACAGTAAACCATTTTTTCCATGTATTTCTTTTTCTATTGTTCTGCACTAAAGAGCAGGAGGGAGGAAAAGTGGTGGCAGCTCCTGGTATTGGAAAAGCAAACTCGAGCATCAAAAAAAAAAAAAAATCCTCCTCACAAATCTCTTATTCACCTGCTGTGTTGTCGCAGTTTGGTGGTTGTTTTTTTTTGTTGACAGAAGTCCAAGATTTTTTATTTAGAAAATATATTGTATCTATATTTCATCAATCATGTCCATCCTTAAGCGATGCTTAGGACAACTTTATTTGTCACAGCAGACTGAATGTGCGAGGCCTGCCCCGTAAGTCTTTTTGCTCCGAGACAAAAAAAAAAAAGTCCCTCCAACTGAGTTTGGATGTCAATGTATCAAGAAAAGTACTCATGCGGGTCGAGTAACATCTTGAAGCAGTGCGCTCTCAAAAAGAAGAAAAAGCCATTCCCAGGGGACTGTGCGTCATCTCTTTCCAATAGTATGGGGCAGAAGAGAAGAAAAAAAAAAAAGAAAAAAGGTGCAAATGATTTGAAGCAGCAATCCCATCAAATCAAGACTCGTAATCGTCGTCCAAACGATGGGCTTTTGTTGTTGTTGTTACAAGTCCGTCAGTCCCTCTCAATGTGGCAGAGTGTGTCCTGGCCGTTTTCTTTTCCTTCACAAATTTCAAAGTTTAACATTGTGAATTGTTGAGACACCAATTTAAAAAAAAAAAAAGAAGAAGAAAAAAAAAGATCCTCAGCTCACGCTTGGTAGACATTACAAAGAGTCGTTTTTTGTTGTGAAATCAATCCTAAAAGTAAACAAATAATTAAGTTTTATACAAATTATTTTCTTTTAACCGGATGAAGGACGTGGAACTACTTCCAGGGCCGAGGGGACGGCTAGCGGCGCTGGGGCGCGAAGCGACCCTCTCCCTGGCCGACGGAGCCTCTGCCGGAGCCCATGCCGGGCTTGGGTGCCATGCCGCCCCGTGGCGGCGGGCCCCTTCCGTCGCGCTCCCGCGTCAAGCCGCCTCCCACGATGCTCCGGGGCCCCCCGGGGCCGCGGTCGTTGCGCCTCATGTCTCCTCCGCCGCGCGTTTCTCGTTCTCGTACCGCTCGTGTTTTCTTCTCCTCCACGTTCAGCCGGACCTCACCTCGGAACATGATGGGCTGCAAGAGACAATCGAGGTCGCTTTTAACGAGTCTTGTTCGTGGAGAAACTTCACAGATCGAAAATGAAACACTTCTTTCTACCTTTGCTCCCAGGATTCTTTGCACGGGCTCAGGGTGATCGAACACCACGAATCCAAAGTTGGGCAGCTTTCCACCGACACCCTTGGTGTTGATCCTTAATTCCACAACAGTGCCGTAGGCTGCAAATACCAAAAACGAGAGGCGGAATCAATAATCGCATGAACACGGGGGTGGGGGGGACATTTAAATCCTCGTCCAGAGAACGACACATACTCATGAAGAACTCTTTGAGTTCACTCTCGTCGATATCGTGGGGAAGATTTCCGACAAACAGCTGGTGGCTATCTGGGTACCGGGCGACCCTTCGGTTGTCCATGTCTCCAGATTCGCCGTCACCTCTGCCCCCTGCAGGTGAAAATGACATGTTAAACATAAACATTAGAAGCTATGGTTAGTTTTGTCAAAAAACTTTTATTGACAAGTTAACCCAGGAGTCAAACTTCACTCAATCACTTCGCTCAGCCTCATGTCAACTAAGGGTTGGGATTATTTTCAGAGTAATCTGTTCCTTTTTGGAGCTCAGTTGTCTTCGTCCCTGTCCAAAAAGACGCTTAAAAAAATCCAGTTATTTTCTTCACATTGAGGCTTTAATACAAGATGGACGTTACAGATGAGCAGTATAGAGGTTTTTGGATGTCGTAAAATGTGTCTTTTTGGACGAAGATGAAGACGACTAATAAATCACTCACTACATTAAAATGAACAAACATTTGTCTATAACTCTAAAAATGAACTGACTATTCTGAAAATAATACTACCCCTTAGTCGACATGAGTGTGAGTAGAAAAAGGAGTTTTAACGTAACTAGCTTTAATTCTTACCTTTATTCACAAAACTCAGATGTGGTTTTCCAGCTTGTGATTCTGAAGCGGCAACACCATCTGCAAGAAAATGCAATTGATAAGCATATACTTGCCAAAAGAATATAATTTTAAGAAGGACGCAGAGAGACGAAAGTACCTGGTCTCGGGCCTCTGTTGGTGAAGGCTGGTCTGTCCCGTGTTCGTTGGTCTCTGGGTCGCATGGGTGGTACCTGCATCTCCGACTTGGAATCAACCCTGGGCTGAATAGAAAAAAAAAAATCTAAACATCTGCTTTAGTCCTCTGAAATCAAACTATGTGTGGCACTACAAGATAAAACAAAGTGTTCTAAATTCTAATTTAATGCAATTCTCCCATTTTATTCATTTAATTTATTCCATTCTTTCATTGTTTGCCGTCTTCACCACATAAAATCCCTGTGTTTACAACACTAGCAATAAACATGTTCTTTTCCCGACAAAAGAGAAGTTTAAGTTGATATAAAAAAAGTTATAACTTATGACAGTAATTATTTGCTACCCTTTTTTTTTTTACTTTTATATTGTTTGTTTGTTTACACACATGTACACACATAAAATTGCCAAATACCACGTTGCAATAGCACTATTCTGACACAAAACCTACTTCCAAAAAATAGACTGAGGCAACATCCAATGACAGTTTAGTTAATGTTCTACCAATTCATAGGAATTTCTGTGGAATTCCCCCTCTAGCTTTTGTGTTGTGACAAGATATTAAGCATTCAGAATCTTGTTCGATCCGTATGAAACTGAATATTTCATCTTCATTGATCGCTCTCACACTAGATAAGGATTTCAATAGCTAGCTTACCTGGGAGCTTGGAGCTTTTATAACATGGGGTGATAGTCCAGCATTGACTGTTCCGGCAGGCGGCAGGTTTTTGCTGGTCACTGAAGCCCAGGAGAAGGTCTGAAAAACACAAACACGGTGGTGATCAAGCCCATTTATATCAAGTTTAAACAATAGGTGAAAAGCAAATGAGTCGATTAATATAGAAGTTGGACTGGCCTCACCTTTGGTGCCTCTTGGATAATTGGCGGCGACTCCACGGGAACGGGTGACGGAGACTTTTCCTCGACGTCTTCCAATACTTTTTCATCCACTTCAGGTTTCGCCTCGTCGACCTTGGGCTCTGGTTCCGGCTCTGGTTCGGGTTCAGGTGCTGGTTCCTCCATAGGCTCTTCAACACCGTTCCTAAAGAGAGGACGGGTCAGGTCACATGATCAGAATGAGTGTGAAATGAGAATTAAGATGTTTGCAGAAGAAGTATGATGCTGCAAGCTTACGTGACGGGATGCGGCTCGTAATATGTGCTGCTGTTGGGACTATCTTGGAGGGCCTCGGGGGATGGGAGCCTCTCTTCTGGTTCCTCTTCAACCTCCTCCTCCGATTCTGCACAAGCAGACAAAGCACATACACAATTCACATGCCATTATTGACATCTTTATTTTTAACATTTCACCTCACCTTCATCAAGCTCAGCTTCAGAGTCTCCAAAAACTTCATCTTCGTAACGAAAGATGTCGTTGTGGACATAGAACTTGTTGGCGACAGAACCCTGCAGGAAAAGGGGAAAAAAAGCACACATGGCGACTTAAATGCAAGCATATTACACAACTTAAAATCAACAACACTGCACTTAAGTTCAGGAGAAAGCTTAGGTTAATATTAATGGCTCCCACCTCTGGCGCAAGGACGAAGGTCTGCATGAACTTCCTCATGGGTTGTCCACTGTTGGACAACTCTCCAAGTACTTGCACCACAACTCCATCACTCAGGGTAGCATGAGCATCCACGTGCCTGATCTTTGTGTGGCACTCGCTAAACTGCAGGGACATGACCTTTTTGTGGATTTCCTGAGAGGCAAAAACAATAACATATTCAAACAGCTATATTTGACAAACAGGATAAAAAAAAAAAACTCCGACACATACCGCTTGCCCGTACACGGCTTCAGCCAGCTTCCCATTGGGGTCAAGACCCCCATGAACGTATGATGAGTTTCGCCCATAAAACCTGGAAACATGACATGTTTATTCAATTATTTTTTTAAAAGACCGTAAACATCAAGTGCAGCAAGGGAAGGGTAGAGGATTACCTGTGCAGGAAATCTGGCGCCTTGTTTAAGAGTGTGTAATACTGCCTCACAAACTCCCGCCCTACAAGCAGGGGACTTGGTTTCTCCATCACCATTTCTTTGGTAAACAATAATAAGTGCTACAAGACAGAGGGAAAAACAGATATAAATGCATGAAGGATTCCCTTTAACTACGAAGTTTGCCATGGTAATTGACAAATAAGAACATTGAAACTGGAAATGTATGCAAGTGTGAAGACGCTACTAAAATACTGACAGATAAATAGATGAATTTATGATGTCATTTGCACTATTGCTAAAGGAAATTCGATTAAAAAGAAGAGACTGTTTGGATAAAGTAGAAACTCACTACTAGTTTATAATTAAACATCACCTATAATAGCAGTTGCACTAGAAATTAAGCAAACACAAGAAATATAAACATATCTTGAGTTGCATGACTGAGTAGCAGATTACAAGATTTTACAAAAGATCAGTATCTCAAGTGACATTTTTGATCAAAGCATTTGTTTTATACAATTAATCTTCACGAGATTTCCTCATGGCTTTCACAAAATATCATATGTACAACATTTCTTTAAGTGGGTATATAACAAATAATTACTGCTGGAATTGTACATATCAATAGAGTTGCTAATATGCTTAAGTAAATCCTGAAAATCAACTAACCAGGGTTTTTTTCAGCAGCAGGAAAACAATAACAAACTTTGGTGTTCTTCTCTGTGAGAAGCCGAGCGAGAGAACTGGCTTGAGAGGAAATATGTGCCGATAATAAGAGGCACTTTACGATAAGTTTAAGAGCAATCTTATAATATTCATATTAAATGTCAATTCATCTTAATGGTCAGAAGAATTAATTCTGCGTCAAGTACAAAAAGGGTTTTTTATCATTCACTCTTGAAGTGAAAGTGATGGAAACACTAAAGGGGGGAAATATGTCAACCTCCGTGTTTTAAATCTGATCAATTGGGTTGTTTGTTTGTACTTTTCTCCATCATAAATAAGAACCAATATTCACTTCCCTTTGTCTCGCCAGCATCCATTTCAACTGACCCCCACTGAAGCAGCCAGACAGCTGGTTGTATTAGCTCGATGGCTAACTCACGCTAACAACCAAACTGCGCCACAAATGTCTCAAGAGTTTAAAACTGAGGAATATTTGACGAAATGGACGTGAAATGAAAGTGCCAGATGGAAAAACACAGTCACTACGAGGACGAGAGTCACAAGAGCTTCGTGCTCACCGTGAGAATCATGTCAGACCAGTGGCCTGATGTTTGACGTTAGGCCACCATGTTAGACGTTCACACTTGGCGGCAATTTATGACTCGTTTTTGCTTTTTTTGCTTGTTAAAGCAACACATTAAAGCGAATAAATAACGAACATAAACACAACAAGTCAAACTACGTAAAGCGGAAAAGTGAACGTTAGCATTTTCAGGGAAGTAGCAGTGCATGCTAACGTTAGCTCCAGGTATGCTAACTTGTGGCGTCGTCGATTTTGTCTAAATATTCAAACGCGTTTCTAAACAAGTGATAATATTTATATAAGAGACAAGTGGACTTTGATGGTGACATGGATACTGTAACAAAAATAACCGAAAAATTAATGTTTTCTTCCTGCCTTCTTGATAATTGTGATCGTGAGTTTTAATAAAATGTACCAAGAGGATGCTAGTGATGGAAGAACCACCGGGTGTTTGGTTTAGTCTCAATTTTTAAGGGATTTCCAGTCGTAAACAATGGGGTTGTACGTGTAAAACATTGTATTAAAGCGACTTTTAGGGGTAAATAAACGATAACCTCGGTAGAGATCGAGCAAACGAACACATGGATACACTTAGAAAGTGTCATTTTATCCTCGTTTCTTACAACTTTTTATTTTTTAATCCGGAAATCTAGACGTAACAATGAAACCAGTTAGCCGGCTATGCTAGCTTTCAGCTTGACAACAATAACATGGCAGGGGCGACTGACTCACCTAGTATTGGCTGATCGATCAGAAGGTAATCGTTGTGTATTATTTTTTTTTTTTAGAGGGAAGTACAGGCTGGCGAGTGCGTCTACGCGGGGTACTCCAGGTGTGTTATGATCGCTGGTGTATCTAAGATTTAAAGTGATAGGGGCTCGATTTATTTGTTGTACCCGTGCAAAGGCGGGTGGGAGCCCCCGTCCAATGCATGCGACCAATCAGATCCTTACATGAGGCCACAGTCGCGATGACGTAGACTAGGAGACTCCGCCCCCTTAGACACCGAAACCTTACATGTATTTTGGGACTGATTTTGTAATCGAGGGACTATTCTAGTATTTCTTATTTTTATTTTTGGTTTAGCTATATATTAAAAAACGAATACATAAAAGGTTTATCTATTATGTGTACCTTATACATTTTCTCCCCAAAACTATTAAAAAAACGACAGCAATGTCAAGATAAAAAGGAAAGATATGTTTCAAAGCAGCTAAAACGACGATTGGTGATTAAAACAACTGTAGAATTAAACGTTTTAAAGCTTGAACACCTCAAGTCTGCAAATCTCACATTTAATCCCTTTAGAAAGATGTCAAGATATTTTTTTCACTTTTAAAGGTGATTTTTTGCGATTTAATATGCGAAAAGTATGAAAAATAAGTGCAAAATTGACTAAGTTTGTCGCTTTATAGAAAAAAGGGCCCAGATATATATATATGTTTTGTTTTTGTTTACTTTTTCTTGATGCTAATAAAGTTCTGTCAAACCTTTAGTTTCCTCGAGTTTACACACATGTAATGAGTAATAGTTTTTACATCATAGAGGCCAAAAACTTTAGTTTCCACTATATTTCTCTAGACATATACTAAAAAAACCGATTCTTAAATATTAAAGTACTAAATGATCATTTAATCTCTAAAAATAAACATTAAATCTACCTCGACTAACATATATCAACATATTAAAACATGTTGTTTATCACATTTTACAAATGACATGTAATTATAAAGTTGCAATTCAGTTTGTAATCCCATTGTATTTTGATCGGATAAGTATTTAAAAGTAAAAATAATTTCACGGGCTCATTCTATGACATGTAGAAGAGCGTCTTCCGGTGACTCTGTGGCGTGTGTGTGTAGTTGCCATAGTAACCGAGGACCGTAACAATGTGAATAGAAGGAGCACATTTATAGTAAGTAAATGTTTAACTACATTATTTGGATCTATTCGAAATATAGTTTGAAATAATAAATAAACATAAAAAATATTTTAGCTTAAAAAATGATTTTGGTTATTATGTGTTTTATATTGAAAAATTGAAGTAAACATTTTAAACAGAATGTAATGATTTTAAAGTTTATCCAGGACATTAAGAGACAAAATAGCTCGATTATTGATGTGAAAAGTCGACGCCAGGAGTTGTCATGTAACCCGAGTCCGCACAGATGTGAGCAGTACTTCAGGAACAAAGATGGCTGTCCCGGACCAAAAAGTTCTTTTCTCCACTTGTACGTAAACTTTTTTTTTGTTGAAAGCCTTTAAACCACTTTTCTTAAAAGTATTAACTAGTGACTTAAGTCAACTACAGCGTCGACAAAACCACATTTTGGGGGACATTGTTTTAAGTTTGTTTTTTTTCTCTCCAAGACGTTTCGTAAGATTGGAAAAATAACTGGAGCTGGAACGTTAAAGGAACGTTAATCGGATGAAGAGTCTGTTTGGATCCATTATCATTAAACACAAAAAGAAACTTTGTGCAGCGGTTTGTTTGAGAAAAACCACGTCGATAAAAGGATGAGTTCCTCCAGAGTCAGACCTCACCAGCAGCCCGGGTCCAGGTCCCCCAACACCTCGGACACGAGCGAGGGGATAGAGATGGAGAGCATCCAGCACCAGGACCTGGGTCTCGGGGACGGCACTCCTTCTCCTCCGTCCAGACAAGCCTGGAGTCGCGACAACCCGGGGTTCGAGCCCGAGGACGGCACCATCCAAGCGGACTGGCCTCCGGCGAGCCCCGGACGGAGGTCCGTTTCCACGGTGTCCAGCACCAGCAGCAGCGGCCTGGGAGGCTTCACCGGCGGCGGCAGCAGCAGCACCAACATCCCGCGAGGAGGACAGTATCCCAGCCCGAGCCTGGATGCTCGGCCGGAGAAGCACGAGCCCCGCGGCTGTTTGAAGCAGATCCTGCACAGAATACGAGGTAAGGTTTAGTCCTTCGAACAGAACCATCTAAAGACACTGAGGTCAAAATTCACATGGTTTAAGACGTGTAGCATATATTTATTTTGCATTTTCAAGTCATAAAAGCTTTAAAGAGTTCAAGTTAGTGCAGGTTAAACTCTCTAAAGCAGTGGTCTGGGGACCGGTACTGGTCCATGAGACCTTTTATGAACCGGTCCCACTGAAAAAAATAATTCTATTCATTCATTTAGAAAAATAAAACATATTTTTGAATATATTTGAGTAGATTTTTGTTTCAGATTCTTCATTCCATATAAATAAATGCTTAAACACAAACTCACACATTGGCACAAAGTCTCTTAAAGGTAGAAAACACACACATACAATCACAAACATACAATGAAATAACACACAAACATCTGGTTGTAACCAGAGCTCTTGTTGATTCAGCGTTATAGTGAGATGCTTTTTAAATCACTTATTCTGTTTTTATTCATGTTATGCTTGTAATGCTATTGGATTTTTACCTTTTTCTATCTGACGTCAGCCCGTGAATATATTTCTGACATTCAACCTGTCCGCTGGTCTCCTGCTCTAAAGCACATACACTCAAAACTACAATATCTCTATCAGACTCAAATCCATATTTTCTGTCGCGACTCGACTCGACTCGACCAACAAGTGGCCCCTTGTGTTATTAAGTTTGACACTCCTGCTCTACAGAGGACAAACAAATAGCAAATGAATCATATATCAAACGTATAAAAGTATATTTTGCAATCTAAGAATAAGCAAAGTATGAAATATAAGTGCAAACATGACGAGGTTTCTCGTCCTAGAGACGCAAGAACCAGAGCGATTGTTTTGTCAGCCAGTCAAATAACCAACCAAGCATTTTCCTTGCAAGTCTGTAACACTCGGAAACACTATTTCAGGGATTTTGAGGCATTTCCAAATTTTGTGAAATAAAGGAAAAAAACAACAAGGGTCGGGGCCCAATTTACACTGTAGGGGATCAAAATCACAGCATAAGGGGCCCCTATGTTGAATGGAACTGGCGAGAACCCTGGATTGAATAGATATCCCTTGTGTTATCTCAGGGTCAAGGTGACCCGACGGTAAGATAACAATTGTGTTTGAGGTATCACTCGTGTTGCCTCTGGGCTTCCAGGGGCCTTCTGGTCACCTTGACCCTGAGATAACACAAAGGCTATAAAGGCAAACATTTTTAAAAATGTTTTTTTTTAAATAAAGTAAAAATGAAATTGTAAGTACTTTTAGAATACAATAATAAAATATATACATTAGAAAAAGCTTCTTACAAATACATTTGTCATTTCAAATAAAATTAGGGCATGCAATTTATTCATAATATTTATCCCAATAAAACTCTCATATATCAATTCTTTGCAGTGAACACTAAATTATGTCAAGGTGATCCGGAACATATTTATTTTATTTTTGGATGGTCCTTAAACACAAAATACTAGGAGGATTCAGAAGTTTTAATTGAAATACATATTAACGCTACTCTAAATTAGAAATGAAAGGACGTATTCTTGTATTATCAAAACCAAGATTAAAACAATGAGCATCTCGTAAACCTTTTTTATAATACTCAACAAATATCACATGCACAAAACTACATTTTAAATAAGGTACCAAATATTTCATTATTTTGATCTGTGGATTTAAAATGTGAATTATACCATTCTTATTGTTTAGAAGTATTACATTAATTAATAGAAATAAAGCAAGTTATTAATCTTGCATTTATTTTTGTTTTCTGTGTTATTTATTTCCAGTTGAACATTTTTCATGAGAACATTTAAACATGTCTAATTTTATAAATGTCTTTTAATCTTACTATTATTCCTTTAGATTCTCTTTAATCTTGTGTGTCTTTGTTTATATCTGGTGTGTGTATAGGACCCACGTATGTGTGTGTTGTTTCAATCTTTAATTTAAAAACGTTTTCGCTGGTTTTAAATCAATGAACACAATGTTGCACTTAAGTTAAGTGTAAGTTCTGATGGTCGTTCTTTCCTCGTTCTTCTGTGTGCAGTTCTGTGGGGCACTGAGCTCATGGAGGACAGCGACAGCAGTCGAGAACGTTACCTCAGGAACGTGCTGAGAGAGATGATCACTTATATTGTTTTCCTCCTCATTTTATGCATCCGTAAGTACGCTCGCTCAAGCAGCAATACAGTTAAAAAAAACTGCATACTGGGAGAAAAACACACGTTGATGTAACTGACCAGACGGTGATGAAGCTGTTAACCATGACCAGCGCTTTGTTTATCTGTGAGTCATTTTCCAAACTCAGCTTCGAAATGAAATCTTCAGCAATTATCGGTCGGATTTAATTCCACCAGCAGGACGAGTCTGTGGGTCTGTACTGCCGCTAACGTAATGGCAATCCCACATGTAGTGTGTGTGTGTGTGTGTGTGTGTGTGTGTGTGTGTTGGAATGAGAGGTCTGAAGTTGCTGCCCCTCAAATGCCAAACTACTAACTAAAGACGTAATTGTTTCCTGGCAGAGTTTGAGGGCAGTGATGCCAGCCACACAGCCGGGTTGAAGAGCTCGGATGAAGCTCATGGAAGCCAGTTTGTGTACAGAATGTGTGTGTGCGTGTGTGTGTGTGTGAGAGAGGGCAGTGTGTTGCTAACCTGTAAGCATTCAAACTAGGAAGCGACTACCTACCATGTTAGCATCACTAGCTCTTAATGCTAACATGTAACCGTCACAGATTCAAACTAACCTGCTAGTATGCATCAGAAGCTAGCAGTGTGAGCTAATGTGTAGGCTCTACAAACGTATTAGCAACTAGCTACCTTCAAAAATTACAAGTTAGCAGTGACCGGCTAACATATTAGCATCATAAGCACATGTTTTAGCCAATATATAATAGCATTTCGCTAACATGTAACCATTACTATGTCATTGTACCGACAGTAAGTTTTACAAATTGACACCATCTTCCTAGCCTGTTAGTTTATAATGCTGGCACTGTCCAACTAACCTCTATGAATACGAAGCTAGCAGTGTGGCTAACGTGTCGGCTTTACGAACGTATTAGCTACTAGCTTCCATTTAAGTAATACAAATTAGCAGTGACTAGCTTAAATATTATCATCAAAAGCATACAACTTTTAGCCAATATATAATAGCACGTAGCTAACATGTAACCATTACTATGTCATTGTACCTGCAGTAAGTTTTACAAATGAACACCATCTTGCTAGCCTGTTAGTTTGTAATGCTGGCACTGTCTAACTAACTTCTATGCATACGAATCTATCAGTGTGGCTAACGTGTCGGCTTTACGAACGTATTAGCTACTAGCTACCATTTAAGTATTACAAATAAGCAGTGACTAGCTTAAATATTATAATCAAAAGCATACAACTTTTAGCCAATATATAATATAGAACGTAGCTAACATGTACTGTATACTGTATGTCATTGTACCTAGGTGCTACAAGTTCACACCAACTAGCTAGCTAGTCAAATTAGCACTGTCTACTATTATCTATGAATTAGAAGCTAGCAGTGTATGGCAAACCTTACCAACAGTTTTTTTTTTTTTAAATTAATAAGTAGAAAAGAACTTCAAGTAATAGAGAAGGAAATGACAAAAACCTAATTAAACGTGTCTTCTATGTAAAAACAGTGACTTACGGGATGGTGAGCGCCAACATGTATTACTACACCAAAGTGATGTCCCAGCTGTTTCTGGACACCCCGCTGTCTGCCGGACACCCCGACACTTTTCGGAGCCTCTCGACGATGGAAGACTTCTGGAAGGTCAGTGACGACGACAGATAATCCTGGTGCTTTTTTTTCGGAAGTCTTCGTTTCACATCTCTGACGCTCCTCAGTTCACAGAAGGGCCCTTCCTCAAGGGCATGTACTGGGAGACCTGGTACAACAACAAGAGCCTGCCGGAGAACCAGAGCCTCATCTACTACGAGAACCTTCTCCTCGGGGTGCCTCGCCTCAGGCAGGTGAAAGTCCACAGCAAGTCCTGTTCGGTTCACGAGGACCTGAAGGACACCGTCCAAGACTGCTTCAACATGTTCACCCCGTCGAACGAAGACAAAGCAGCATTCGGGCCGAAGAATGGAACTGCGTACGTGTGAACATGGACGTGGACTTGTTTCTCTTTTAAACCAGCTGACCGTGAGAATGTGGTCCTCAGGTGGACCTACACCACGGAGAGCAAGATGAACGGCAGCAGCTACGGCGGGCGGGTGTCCGGGTACGGCGGCGGCGGATACTATCAAGACCTGTCTCGCACCATGGAGGGCTCTGCAGTGCAGCTCCAGTTCCTCAAGGATCATCTGTGGCTGGACCGCGGCACCAGGGCGGTCTTCCTCGACTTCTCGGTCTACAACGGCAACGTCAACCTCTTCTGCATCGTCAGGTGAGAGGTGTCGATAGCACATTTGAAAATCACCTATTGTCTGGACGCTGACTGTTTTTGTTCCTCAGGTTGCTGGTGGAATTCCCCGCCACCGGTGGAGCCGTGACGTCCTGGCAGTTTCAGACCGTGCGGCTGATCCGATACCTGTCGAGCTGGGACTATTTTGTGGGCTTCTGCGAAGTGTTGTTCTGCCTGTTCGTCCTCTACTACGTGGTGGAGGAGGTTCTGGAGATCCGGATCCACCGGCTGCATTATTTCAAGAGCGTGTGGAACTGTCTGGACGTGGTTATCGTGGGGGTGAGTCTCAAGCATGTCACGGGTTCGGGTACAACAGACGGTTCAGTGTGATCTGTGTCGTGTCACAGCTGAGTGTTGCTGCCATCATCATGAACGTGACCAGGACCGCCATGGTCGGGACTCTCCTCAAGGGGCTGTTGGAGAAACACAACACTCACCCCAACTTTGAGTCTTTGGCCTACCTGCAGATCCAGTTCAACAACGTGGCTGCAGTCATTGTCTTCTTCTCTTGGGTCAAGGTATTCATACTCTATACCAGTCCAGATTACGTGACGTCATTATTCCTAGCGAATGTAATAGCTTAAAAAGTTAGCTAGCCTGGCTAACCAATAAGAGTACTAATAAGTAGAGGCTGGAAACAATCTAAGATTGACATGTTATCAGTCACTACCTAACAAGTTTGCATCACAATCTCAAGTACCTCATAGCATTCTAATTTAGCACCGCCTAGCTAGCCTGTACATGTAATAAGTTAATAGTGCATAAAATCTGCTAACGTCTGTAGCAATGCAGGCTAACCTAAGCATTTCAATTTGGTATCAGCGAACAGTACTATATGCACCACTAGTTAGCAGAACCTAGCTCACCTGTTAGCGTAACGCATAAGCAATATTTCTCTACCATGTGAACCTTACAAACTAGCAGTGTTGGGCTAACCTGTAAGCATCACAAAATAGTGCTTGCTAGCTACCATGTTAGCATTCCAATGTTGCACCACGTAGCTACCTACCTGCTAACATCTAGCATATATATTAGAGGCTAGCAATGTGTTGCCAACCTGTAAGCATAACACGTTAGTAGCACCTATCAATATTGTATGGACAATTTTAAAGCAGAACCTGGCTAACATTTAGCATAACAAGTTAGCCGTCTTTAGCTACCACGTGTTAGAGTGCTTATTAGCTTCCATGTGAACATTTTAAACTAGTGGCATTGCACGTACATGACATCTCATAAGTTAGCAATGCAACGCTTTCATGTGAGTATTGTTAGTAGTGCTCATCTAATATATGAGTTAGCAGTGATGGGGAAACATGTATTATTACAAGTTAGCAAGGCAGCTAATTAAAAATGTACCTCGACCTCTCCTTTCTAGCTCTTCAAGTTTATCAACTTCAACAAAACCATGAGCCAGTTGACCGGCACCATGTCTCGCTGTGCCAAAGACCTGGTCGGGTTCGCCATCATGTTCTTCATCATCTTCCTGGCTTACGCTCAGCTGGCCTACCTAGTGTTTGGAACCCAAGTCAACGACTTCAGCACGTTTCAAGCCAGCATGTAAGAGCAGAAAACATTTCGTTATCGTGCGCCGACTGAGAAATGCTAACGCTTCAGTGTTGCGAAGTTTGACGCAGTTCCGGATCATCCTGGGAGACTTTGACTTCTCCGAGATCGAGAACGCTAATCCTGTGCTGGGACCGATCTACTTCACCACGTTTGTCTTCTTCATCTTCTTCATCCTCATGGTGAGCGAGTGACGAAATCCCATGAGTACTATTCGGTAGTTAACGCCGGTTCATTTCCTTCCGGACAGAACATGTTCCTGGCCATCATCAACGACACCTACTCCGAGGTGAAGGCGGACATGTCGCAGCAGAGGTCAGAGATGGAGATGACCGACCTCATCAAAAAGGTGGGATGCGAAGCAGCGAACGTACTTGGTTGAATGGCTCAATGATACCATCTTGTCCGTCAGGGTTGCAACAAAGCCTTGAGGAAGTTGAGACTGAAAAAGACGGCGGTGGACGACATCTCCGACAGCCTCCGTCAGGCTGGCGGGAAGCTCAACTTCGATGAACTCCGTCAGGATCTTAAAGGGTTCGTACCGACGCGCAGAAAACTTAGGACCAGAGCGTAAATAGAAATCGTGAAACACAGGAAGGGTCACACGGATGCGGAGATCCAGGCCATCTTCGCTAAATACGACCACGACGGCGACCAGGAGCTGACGGAGCACGAGCACCAGCAGATGAGGGACGACCTGGAGAAGGAGAGAGTGAGTGCTGGCGTATATATTCTGGTGCGACCTGCCCCCCCGGGGGACTCACTTTCTTTCTTTCTGCTGGTTCTGCTAGGAGGACTTGGATCTGGAACGCAACTCCATGACCAGGCTGGGCAGTGGGCGGGGCTTCCCTCGCCTGCAGGACGACTCGGAGGAGGACGACGACGAAGACAGCGGCCATAGCTCTCGTCGACGCGGCAGCAGCTCGGGAGGAGTTTCTTACGAAGAGTTCCAAGTGTAGGACAATGATTTCAAGTAACCTCTGCTTATGTCATTCATGGCCAATGTCCTTTTCTTACTTCATCGTGACTTCGAGTCGATCCTTTGACCCCGGGGTCCGATATACTGTTTCCATTACGAGTAAGCACCACCTAGCTAACCTGTTAGCAGCATCTAGCTACCATGTGAACATAAAATGTACCATTATTCGGCTAACTATAAGTATTAAAACAGACTACTACTACTATGTGAGCAGTGAATAGCTAATATGTTAGACATTGCTAGCATAATATACTAACGAAATCTAAATCTAACATATTTAAACCAAGATGTAAGTTAAAGGCACTTAGCTAACATGTAAATATTACCCACAGTAAATTAGTTTTACACATTGGCACCACCTAGCTAGCCTGCTAATATAACATGCTAGCACTGTCTAACTTCACACCAATGCATTAGAAGCTAGTTGCGCGTGGCCAACCTCTGGGCATTATTGCTTAGAAACAACTAGTTACCATGTGAGCTAAACAACTAAGCCGTCACTGGCTAACACATTAGCATCATTATTTCATACATTTAAGGCCAATATATAACATTTAACCTAGCAAGCCTGTTTGTGTAATATGCTAGCACTGTAGCTAATGTCTAAGCATAACAACCAAGCTAAGTTATTAGCATTAGAAGTGCTCGGCTTTACGCTAGCGTTGCAAGCTAGCAGCACCTAGTTAACGTTTGTCCTGCTTCTGGAACCAATATTTCTTACTAAACCCCCCCAGAAAAAGAGAATAATATGACGAAATTAGTTTAAACTGCGCCCTCTACAGGTGAACTGACTCTGCCTAACGTTTCACTAACATGTCCCTCAGGCTGGTGAGGCGAGTGGACCGGATGGAGCACTCGATCGGCAGCATCGTCTCCAAAATAGACGCCGTCATCGTGAAGCTGGAGACGATGGAGAGAGCGAAGCTGAAGCGCCGAGACGTTCTGGGTCGGCTGCTGGACGGGGTCATGGAGGTCAGATATGAGTACAGATCCAACACCGAGCTAACTTCATGAAAAACTGTAGATTGGATGATGATTAAATGATCCAAAAATCCTCTCAAGTGTATGACAAAGTGCCTCCTGGTTCTCTCCAGGACGAGCGACTGGGCCGGGACACCGACGCCCACAGGGAGCAGATGGAGAGGCTGGTCCGGGAGGAGCTGGAGCGCTGGGACTCCGACGACGTGGTCTCACAGGTCAGTCACCCGCCGGCGGCCACGCCGGTCCACCTGCGCCCACGCCCGCCCTCCTCGCTGTCCACGGACGAGCTGGACAACGGCGCGCACGTGTAGAGAACTTCTTCAGACTCCATCGCGGTCGATGCTCACCAGATTCTTGCGTCAGAAACCTGGACCTCTGTACATACTTATTTTCCACGGAAAGCTATTTTTATAATGTGCATTTATTAAGAGCAGTAGCAAGTGTAGCTCGTCGCCTCACTCGTCATTAAACGGCTTCTTTTTACGATACATATTGTAACTTAAAACAAACTTCGATTTGGAGTGCATTTCTGTGTTCATGGGAAACCCATGTATTTACGTTTGACTGTACTTTATACAAATGTTTGAATAAAGTTTAAAAATCAAAGGCGTCTCGTATCCGCTGCTTCCCATTCAGAAATGGACAGAAAAGGCTTCAGTCATTAAAAAGAAACATGTCTTGTTGTCACTGAAAACTTCCCGGAATATTTTTTAATTGAATATAATGCCATTTAAAGTTGAATTACATCAATACTCTACGATAAAACACTGTTGAAAGAAATGTGACATTAGTTCAAAAAAGATATACACACAAGCACATCGGTGAAGGCAGAATAAAATATGTATTTGTGTAAAAAAGTGAAAATAAAGAGGTTTATCATATTTTGTTAAAATCTAACCCATATAACTTTTTTGTCCTCGTTTCCTAAAAGTGTTCTTGCCTTATTCCTTACGAGTCTCGTCTTCATCATCTTCTTGTTTCCTAAAAGATTTGCCTTTTTTTAATCGTGGCCGTCTTGTTTCCAGAAAAGATAATCTGCCTCCAAAAAATGAAAAGACAACAGAGATTAAACTTAAATCTTCAGGAGAATGTCTTGATAAAACGAAGTTTCAAATATGTGATGAGGAGGAAGACGAGCGCCATGACAGCCAGGGCGACGTGGTTCTTCCAAAGTCCCCAGGAGCTGAACTCAACCCCCAAAAAGTGCAGTTGTTGTTCGCCCGTACACCTGGAGGAAGGACGCTCAGATTAAAAGGTGGAAGAACAGCAGGTAGAGCACAGACAGGGGGCGCTCACATCAGAGCCGCGGTGCTCTCGCTGCAGTTCAACATCAGCGAGGACATGCTGGAGTTCTTGGAGACGGACTCGCCGCAGAAGTTTAATCCAACGAACTCGTTGATGTTTAAAGCCTGTTGGGGACACAAGCAGTACATTAAAAAAAAAAAAAACGCTCACACGATGGCGCCAGAGAGTCTTACAGCGAGACCATATCCGGGGATGCTGAGATACTTGAGCCAGTAGAGCCAGTCGTGGATGCTGGGCAGGTTGATCAGGAGGCCGGAGAAAATCTGTAGACGACCAGAAGATTGTATCGAAGCATGTAAGGGTTTGTTGAAAATAAAAACCTCACCATCATGAAGACAAACGTGATGGTGATCAAGATGTTGGCCAGAGCGATAACCGTCTGGTCGGCGGCGATGGCGAGCGTCAGTGCCGTGGCCGTGTACGCCAGCAGAGTCACGGTCAGAGTGAAGATGAAGAAGGCTTCCACTGTGGGTTTGAACCCTGGCAGCAGATTACAATCACATCAATACTGCAGGTTACAAATACATCTTAACTTAAGTTAAGTTCAACCTTTCTCAGTCTCCCTCACGGTGGCAGATGAAAATTAATAGACATCTAATTTTACTGATTTCAGCCCTTTTCGTTAGTTGTAAGGGGGTTCAAAGGGGGGTAGAAGACCCCCGTTCAAATTAAAACATGTCCAATATTATATGTCATTATTGACTATATGTTTTACATATTAAAGTAAGGGAGACTTCCAGAACTTTAGTACCTTTTGTTAATTGAAAGGAGGCAGAAAGGGTGGAAGAGGACCCCCGTGAAAACTGTCCCATTTTGATCAAATTAGTTACTATACATGTTAAATATTAAAGTAAGGGAGAGTTCCAGAATTTCAACATATTTTCTCAATTCTAGGGTGGATAAAAAAGGGGGCAGAAGACCCCCATGAGAATGCAAATATGTTCCAATTTTGATTAAATTAGCTACTATATGTTTAACTCTTTAAGTAAGTGAGATTCAAAGAATTTCAGCAACTTAATTTAAAAGTTAGGGGGCAGTATGGCGGCAGACCCCCATGAAAATTTGAATATATACCATTTTTATTAAATTAGTTACTATATTATACAGTATATATATAAGTAAAGGAGATTTCTAGAATTTCAGCACATTTTATTGATTGTAAGGGAGCTGAAAACCTCCATGAAAATGCAAATACGTCCAATCTTTATGTAAACTATATGTATTATATATCAAGTAAGAGAGAGTTCCGTAATGAACGGTCTTTATTTAAAATAAGAGGGCGAGGAAAAGACCAGAAGACCTGCAATAAAATGTCCGATTTTTATCCAACCAGTTACTATACTATACTAGGTAAAGCAGATTTTCAGAATTTCATCACCTTTCCTTAATTGTAAGGGAGCAAAGACCCCCATGAAATGCAAATATTTCCAATTTTGATTTAATTAGTTAGTATATGTTTTACATTTTAAGTAAGGGAGATTGAAAGACTTTCAGCAACTTATTTAAATATTATCGGGTGGCAAGGGGGGCAAAAGACCCCCAATGAAAATTCAAAAATGTCAGTCATAATAAATTAGTTACTATTTATATATTATATATAAAGTGAAGGAGATTTCCAGAATTTCAGTACATTTTGTACTAAAAAGGGGGGCAGACGACCCCCATGAAAATAAAAATACGTCCAGATTTTATGATATCTAAACTATATGTATTACATATTAATATTTTAAATGTTAGGTGAGAAAGGAGGACCGAAGACCCCCACAAAAATTAAAATAGGTCAAATTGTAATGAGATTTATAAGATCATTAGCACACAGTAAGTAAACACAATTCCCATAATTTCAGCTTCTTTGCCATTTTTTTTTAAATATATTTTTTATACTCGGGGGACACTGGGTATCTAAGCTAGTTTTGTTTAATTTGAAAAAACACACTAAACATTTGAATAACTAAACTTAATCATCATCCATTTGACTCTGGTGAGAAAATGAATTGTTACAGGTCAATATTGTTTTAGAATCTAAGAAGATTAGTTATGTTGTGTATGATATAAAGTTGTGTTGGTAGTTGTGTTGTTAGTTGTGTCGACACTTATCTTACCGATCAAAAAGTAGAGGACGGCGCTGAACACCACAGAAGTGAGCGTGCGCAGAGTAAAGTCGGCCACAACCTTGGACAGGAAGTAGACCGACACTCGGTAGTATCCGCTGATGTACTCGTGCCTGGAGCGAACACAAATATTCTCATTTCACGCCGTTGCCGTTGAGAACGTTGACCTGTGGGTACGTACAAGAACAGCTTCCTCTCTATGATGAAGAGCTCCGCGGCCGACACCGTGCTGAAGCACTGGTTAGTACTGATGAAGAAGAGAGCTCCCAACCTGAAACACATGTGACACGTTCAAACATGGGATTCGATACATTTACACGACATAGACCTAGAGAGCAGGGACTGACCCTTGTGCCCGAACATACAACAAAGCCCTGACCACGGGAGAGTAGAAGAAGAAAAGTCCATTGAGTTTTTCTTTTATGGTCGAGCTCATGAGCCCTCGATGTGCCCAATAAAGTTTAGTAAGAAGATTAGACCATCAGGAATGCATGTAAAGATTAATGCAAACAATTCCTTAAAGACTATAAAGACATGTGATATTTCTCCATAGAAGTCATGAATCAGAGAAACCTTGATGTTAATACTGTAGGAACAAGGATATATGTGTAGTATTGTCGAGTACTTGACTCTGGTGTTGCAGTATTTACAGACCACATGACTCTTGATGAAGTCGTAACTGATTTCATTTGTTTTGAAAGCAAAATAGGTCCAAACATCAGCTTTGAAAGCTGCGGGAATCGGCTGTATCCTCTTGTCCTCAGTCAGCCGGGATTTCACTGTTAATTTTTCGGTTTTTGTTCAGAGGACTTAATGACTGTGGAAGTTAAATTGTGACACAAAAATGAACAAACGCTCTGAATATTTACATGTTAAAGTTTTGTTTTAAGAATATTTGGATGTTTGAGTGAATCAATATTTTCTTATACACCTAATATGAACACACACAATAAAGTACACATAAACGGACACAAAAAAAAGGTACATGCATGCACACACACAAACACGCACACACAGTCACTCATAAATACACACATACTCAATCATGCATACATGTTGACACAAACTTGCATAAATACACAAATACACACTTAAACACAAACACATTTATATAGACCTAAACAAAACTCACATTTATGGACACATACAACACGCACACATGCATGCATATAGACAGACACACACACATTTATAGATACATACATCACAAATATTTATAGATACATACAACACATAAAGACAGACACACACACATTTATAGATCAATACAACACACACACACACAAGCATATAGACAGATACATACACACACATTTATAGATACATACAACACAAATATTTATAAATACATATATCACACACACACGCATATAGACAGACACACACGCATTTATAGACGAATACAACACACACAAATGCATATGAACAGAGACACACAAACATTTATAGATACATACAACATAAATATTTATAAATACAACACACACACACACACACACGCATATAGACAGACACACACACACACATTTATAGATACATAAAACACACACACACACACACACCACATATAGACAGACACACACACATTTATAGATACATAAAACACACACACATGCATATAGACAGACACACACACACATTTATAGATACATAAAACACACACACATGCATATAGACAGACACACACACACATTTATAGATACATAAAACACACACACATGCATATAGACAGACACACACACACATTTAGATACATAAAACACACACACATGCATATAGACAGACACACACACACATTTAGATACATAAAACACACACACATGCATATAGACAGACACACACACACATTTAGATACATAAAACACACACACATGCATATAGACAGACACACACACACATTTAGATACATAAAACACACACACATGCATATAGACAGACACACACACACATTTAGATACATAAAACACACACACATGCATATAGACAGACACACACACACATTTAGATACATAAAACACACACACATGCATATAGACAGACACACACACACATTTAGATACATATAACACACACACATGCATGCACATACACACAAATATATATAAACACATAGACAAACACACACACAAACACACACACATATATAGACACATACATACATGGACATCTACACACAGACACACACACACACACACATATTGACCCGTATACACAAACACATTCACACACACACACAAACAAATATATATAGACACGTACACACACACACACATGGGCGCCTACATACAGACACACACACACACAAACACAAATCATTTATTTGAAGCTTGTGTTAAGGTTTCAACTATTTGAAGGTGAGATGAACCTGTTCTGGATTCCACTCTGATCCTCTTGGATGTTGAAGAAAATGGCTCCGACCACCAGAGCCAGGAAGATGTGGACGACCACCTGAAACACACAAACACCATTTCAGGCAAAGGTTTCAAACTCATAATCAAATCACGACTGCGTTAAGGAATCCCAGAAGAAAAAGCATGCAAAGGTTTTAGAGAATAATCCAGTTGATGATATAAATCTTCAATGGCTTTAATCAGCTAAACTAATTCAGCTTCTCGCGGAGAGCAAGTTCAAGTTTCAGGGGATCAGGGGTTAAGTGGTGCACGGCGTGGCGGCGGGATGACAAAAGAGCGGGAGAAGTGAAAGCAACACAACTCCTAATCCCAACTATTTGCAGATTATGACAGGACTAAGCAGTTCCCAGGGTGAGGGGAGAAGTTAAGAAGGTCGAGCTTTTTTCCACCTCATTCCCACCAGAGCCTCCAGCCGTCATGATGCTGTCATGTGATGAGGGGACGGGGGGACGGGGGGGGCTTTGGTCAGGTATGATATCAGTTTAGAATCGGACCCATCTAGAGCAAGAGTCGGGTCACAACAGACACTAAAGCCGATTACGGCGCCCACGCCAACCGGAGCCCTTCTTGTGGGATTATTGTGACTTATTTCGGGCAGATTAGCTGTTAATAATACTTAAAGTGAGGAGACTTCTTTAGGCATTTTGATTGCCGGGGGGGGGGGGCGACTAATGAGGGCGTTAAGTCGTGACCTCTTTAGTTCCACATGTAAACACCGGCGCTGCTGTCACTTCTGACGGGAAGGACAAGTTAAAAGTCAGAACAAAAACACGTCATTCAAGCCCGAAAGGTTGACAGTCTTTTGACGCAAAAATATTTTGGTTCGGATTCTTTGTTCCAAGTTACCTGTGTCACAGAGGTCTGTGCGTCCAGAAGGAGGTTCTGGAAGGTTCTCTTGAGGACCCAGTGCAGCTGGTGAAAGAAGGAGTTGTTGTAGTGGAGGGTGAGGGTGGTCTGGAAGTGACCGGGTCGACCCAGTGCGATCCGCTGCAGCTCGGACTGCACGTCCCTGTGGTAGCTGCTCCTCTTGTACTGATCCAGCAGATGCTTCACCACGTTCTGTCGGGAACGTCGGTCGCTCTCCATCGCCGGCTCTGAAAGAGAGCGATGGACGAGAGAGAAATGATGCTTTTTCTTTTAGACGGGGACCGACATCCTTTGATCCGTGGTCGGGAACTTTCTGACCCAAAGAACAAGATCGAAGACAGAACGACCCAAATGACTTTTAACTGTCTGGACTCTCTGTTCGAGAGAAGATGAGGAGCCACTCAGGAGTACTTATGAACCATACTATACATACTATACTATACTACATACCTGGGCAAAGTGCAGCCCTTTGACTGTATTTATGCGGCCCTCGTAATGTCACAGTATGATCATGTATAAATGGTTTCAATGCATTAACAAATGTATTTTTTATTTATTATTAGTTTACATTTTCAAATAACACTTCCCTTTTTTTTTCTGTGTAATTTTGTGTGTATATATTAATCCCTCAAAACCTTTTTTTTAAGTTAATTGAAAAAAACTCATCTATACAACAATAAAATTGCATCTTATTAATAAAAGTCACGGCCTAATGACGCATGTCCTTCTTTTTAAGGGATTTTTTCGTCTTTCTTTTTGCTTGACGGCCCCTAACAACATTCACAGACTTTAATGTGGCCCTTGAAGAATTTTAATTGCCCACCCCTGCTATACTATATACTACTATACATATAAAAGTACTTCTCTGTGGGCCAGGCCTGCATATTATAATTCAATAATACAAACACTGATTTGACTTAAATGTCCTTTTATAACTTTTTAATTAAAATCAATTAATATACAACCTTAAATAAAACCTGGAACTGAACATTTAATAATTCTAAATATCACATAAATTAGAGCAAAGATCAAACTAAAACTGGCTGCACCAATGGAAAATAAAAAATATTTTTCCATTCACTTTTAATAAAGTCCCCCCCCCAAAAAAAAACACTTTAAAAAGGGCTTTATTTCTTTAACTTTTGTTTTAATCTCAACCTGCTTTTGTATAAGCTTTTCTTTTGCATTCAATTACATTCAATAGTTGTTTTTTTAATTAATACAATTCCAAACTTTTGAAAATAAACTAAATAAATGACTTTTTTTATTTGATAAAATAACTAAAATATGAAAATGTTATTTTCTAGCCTCTAAATTCATTATAAATGAAACGTTAAATTGTTGTTAAAGAAACTGTAGCAACGCCTCCAAACTAGCAGGAAACATTCTCCCAGCTGAGCTTCCATGAAGGGTCTGGGTCTCTTCATTCCAGCTGCTGCCACCACGATCCCACCATAGATACTGTTCATTGTGGTCATTTAGCAACTTAATCAGCTTGTAACAAAAACAACCCGATAACAGAACCAGGTGCGCACAATATGATTCTAAAACACAATTGTTTCTGGGAATTACGTGGAAGTGTCGTTACCGTTGGAGTTGCTCTCCTTCGAGGAACCAGCGTCTCCATTTATCACATCGAGGAAGAAGTCGGCCGGGTTGTTGTGGGGTTCGCAAGAATATCCTGAAAGACGGATAAATTAACCGAAAACATTTTTGAATAAATTTTATTTTTATTTCTAGTCTCAAAATATTTCTATAGTATAATATATCTATATATTTTTGTTAGAAATCAGAAACCTTTTGATGTCATTGCATAATGTACAATGACATGTAGAAGCGACTGAGCGTTAAAAGTACACATAAAAAGAACGAGGCATTAGTACAAAGTGAAACAAATAGATAAATAGATCAAATGTTAAGGGCCTGTCACAGTACGATACAATGGCACATTAAACGTGTGTTTCTGTGGACATGTGGGCAGTTCACTGACGTTGACAAGCGGAAGTAAACTAGGCTAACGGAGATGCAAACATTAGCTCTAGCTGTAGCATAGTTCTTCATTGTAATAATATTAACGTCTGCAAAAGTCTTACAGCCATAACGCCATGTTTCAAACTGCTTTGTGGTTTTGACCCACCATCGTAATAATAGTGAGTGATGTCGTTTATAACCAACCTGATCTTGTTGCCTGCCTAAGCTGTTAGGTTAACTCTGTCATCTGTTGAGCTATCATGAGGCCGAGGACGACATCCGAGTTTAACATGTGGCTTTATCACTCTGGATTGAGTTCACAAACTTAAAATGTGTGTTTTAACGCATTACTCATCTCACCAGTGCAGAACGTTCTGTGTCAAGCTACACCGGAAAAGCAAAGCACGGCCCTCTGACTATTAGTTCGGCCCTAAAGATGTCGTTGTACAACTAAAAAAAGAAGGATAATCTATAACTCATTCCAATAGTGAAAAATAACTAAGTCTTTAAAGATCTTTGTTCTTTTTTGTATCGTTCCTTTTTTTGGTTGAAATACTTGAAAATTGTGTTTTAATATCATATTTCTAAATTAAATGTATCTAAAATGAAATATCATAAAATAACTAAAATAGCCTGTGAATTAAAATGAAGTGAATTTAAACTGTGTATTGCTTTGTTGTTTTCATGCTTTGTGACCCTGGTCTGCGAAAGGCACTTTACAAATAACTATAAACAACTTTCTTACTATTACATTGTCCTTGGGTGGTGTGTGTGTGTGTCTGTGTGTGTCAGTGTGGTTTGTGTTCAGTGTGATGATGATGGCTTGTTGGTCCAAGCTGTCCCTGGGTCAATTTGTTCTTGTTTTGCTGGACCTGTAGCGTCTGCCAGAGAGCAACAAGTCGAAGCAAACGATCACCCTCTGAGCTCTCAGGAGGTGCAGACGCTGCTGTGCCTTCTTGACGATGGCTGAGGTGTTAGTAGACAAGGAGAGGTTTGCAGAGGTCACAGTGCCCAGGGAGGTGAAGGTGAGGGGAGAGAGCTATTTGTTTTTGTCCATTTTACTGCCGATTAAAGGAAAATAGGCCAATATTAATAAGTATTGTAAGTACTTGAAAAAGGTGCTTTTTAAAATACAATCAAATAATAATTTATCCTAATTTTATAACTTGAGTTTGTAATTTCCGCTCCTCAATTTTTTGCTCGATGACCCCTCACACCAGGCTGCCCCCCCACCGACAAATAAAGACTCGTGATTACCGATGTCACTGAAGTAGTCCAAGGCGTTGGGAGACGGTCCGTGGTACGCCATCTTCCCCCCGATCAGCAGAGTGAGAGAGTTGAACAATCGGAAGATGGAGTATCGCGGCTGATGGATGGACATGATGATAGTCCTCCCCTGGTCGGCCATGCTGTGAAACCACACGGGGGTTGAGATACGTCCAGGTCAGCCTGAGCAGGTGAGCTCCTCACCTCTTCAGCAGCAGCAGGACCGAGTTGGCCGTGCTGGCGTCCAGACCCGTCGTCGGCTCGTCCAGGAACAGAACCGAAGGGTCGATGACCAGCTCCATGCCGATGCTCGTCCTCTTCTTCTCTCCTCCGGAGATCCCTCGGGTCAGCGGCGTGCCCACCTTAAAAACAAAAAACAAACCTTTTTATAGTCGTAATTCTAAAATTGCCGACGAGTGTACTTTGCACTCACCTTGCTGTCGGCCACCTTGGCGAGACCCAGCTCCTGGACCAGATGACTGACCCGAGCCTGTTTCTCTGTCGCCGGCACCGAGGAGGGCAGTCGGAGCGCGGCGGAGAAGCACAGGTTCTCTCTGACCGTCAGCGTTCCCATGACCACGTCCTCCTTTTAAGTAAGTAAGTAAGTAATTTTTATTTGTATAGTGCTTTTCCAGACCAGGGTCACAAAGAGCTTAAACAATCAAAACAATATTCAATAAAGTATATACTTTAAAGATCAAGATAAAACTGATAACACAACAAGAGTTCCAGAAAATCAAGGAAAAGCCTGAACAAATAAAAACATCTTAAGATGTTTCTTAAAGAAGTCAGTAGATCATCAAGTGCAAACACAGAGGAAGATCGTTCCAAAGCTTAGGAGCAACAGACTGGAAGGATTTCTCTCCTCTGGTCCTGAAGCGTGTTCAGGAACCATCAGTAGATTCTGATCCACAGACCTCAGAGCCCGAGCTGGGGTGTAAGGCTGGATATGATCGCTGATGTAAGGAGGAGTCTGACCATGAATAGATCTGAAAGTAAGAACCAGAATTTTAAAGTTGATCCTGAAAGAAACTGGAAGCCAGTGAAGAGTTTTAAGGATCGGAGAAATGTGAGTTCTTCTACTAGAGCAGGTCAGAATTCTCACTTCAGAGTTTTGAATCAACTGCAGGCGAGACAGATCCTTCTTGTTAAGACATGAAAACAAACTGTTACAATAGTCCTGGCGAAAAGAAACAAACGCATGGATTACAAGCTCCAGATCATGTTGTGACAACATTTTCCTAAGTTTAGAGATTTTTCTCAGTTGAAGGAAACAGTGTCTGGTCAGTTTTCTGCAGTGTTGAACAAGAGACATGTCTTTATCAAATACAACACCCAGGTTTCTCAGGCTCAGTTTGACAGACTGACCTAAGTCAGATTTTAACACAATCAATTCGTGATGACATTTTTCTTTTTTTTTAAAGCCGATAAACGGACACAAACCTGGACTACGTAACCAGACAGACACTTGAAGTTCAGAGGTTGTGGCGCCCCGTCCACGAGGACCTCCCCGGAGAGGCCCGACGGGTCCTTCCGTGCAGCGAGAACATCCAGAAACCTTTGCAACAGAGGAGAACATGAGGAAACATCTGCAGCACAACCAGACCCGTGGACTGATAGAAGGGCGAGGACTCACGAAGACTTGCCGCCACCGGAGGGTCCGAGAATTGCGTTCAGGCCTGGTCTCATGATTCCACTGCAGGGGAAAACATTGAAGAAAATCATCTTCATCATCATCATCATTATTAACTCATCTCAACTAATGAAACCTTGGGGACAGCAGCCAAAGCAAAGATTACCATATGGAAGTTTATCTGTGCCATCAGAATAGTCACATTAAACACTTATTTTCTATATTGAAATGTTGGTATAATAGAGCCATATACAGTATATATATAAATAGATTTTCTTTTTTTTTTCTTCCACATATAGACTTTGATATTCTAATTCTAATAACTCATTAAATATATTTTTCAAATTCAATATTTTTTCATTCTTAGCCTTTTAAATTCAATACAAAAATGTTGGTTTAATAAAGTGATACAAAAAAAAGTACCGCGTTACTTTCAGCCACTCAAAATGTTGAATTTAGTAAATTTAATTTTTAAAATTCATCGATTCACTAGCAAATACAGACTCTAAATGTAGAAATGATTTAATTTAATTATTAAATAAAAACAAATTCAACATTTTAAATATAGAAGTTATTAAATTAAATCAGCCTATAAAAAAATATGAACATTTCAATATAGAAGTTATTGAATTCAACAATTTAATAAAGACAACCTGCTTAAAAAACGACAGCATTTCAATTAAAAACTCAAAGCTTCAACCTCTTAAATGTTAAAGTCAATATACGGATGAAATTGATAAACTTCCATAGTCCCAGACCTCCTGCTCCCCACACCCTAATCCAGGTAGAACATCTAGTCTCTCCAGTGACTTGAGTCCACCCTGAGGTCCCCCCCCCCATCGTCTCAGAAGGCAGGCATCATAGGCTCTTCCTGAAAAGGAGCCTGAACCCCCTCAATTTAGAGAAGCTACTTTGAGTCTCTCCTGAATGACTCGCCTCATCTCCACGAGCGATGTTTCTAGATAAATCCTCATAAGCTCCTCTAATCATTAATGAACCTTCAGAAAAAAAACCCAACACTTTTCTTTCTCACTTGATACAGATATTATGAGTTTTCCTTCACCATTGAAAAAAAAATCCATAGAATTTTTCTAAATCCACAGCAAATCCTGGGACTTCAGAGCGAATGCTCACACAAAAGGCCTGTGGTGTAAAACGGAATTAAAAGCTTGTATAAAAGCCTGGCAGTGACACGGGACAGTGTTTAATTCTCTGCACTGGCAGACTGCCCTCGAGAGCGCCAGGGAGATTATACGCAGCCCCCCATGCTTAATATCATATAATTAACCCTGAGGCCATGGAAAGTCGAAAAAAAATGGGAAACGTCAAGTGGATTCAATATCATTAGCAAGAAAGGGATATGAAAATTATATCATGGCGTGAAATGAAAAGTTGCTACAGAAACCATTGAAGATAATCACAGGGTAGCATCGAAGAATTTACAAACAATCCATCACACTTTTAATTCTATCTAAAAATAATAAACACTTTTCTATTCATTCATTATTCTCTACAAAAGTAAGGAGGTGTTTTTTTTTTCTCAAAAATTAAAAGATAAAATAATCACTATTTACTAGATACATTAACAGTGATAATTATAATATCATATAATATATATATAATAATCATATAATAGTTAGATAATTATTTAACTGCACCTTTCTGGTTATTTTTGTAAATATGATTGTGTATATATAATATAGTGCAGATTTATTTTCTATTCTATTTAGATTTTTTTTATTTTTTATTATTTTATTTCTGGGTGTTTTATTTTTTTTGGTATATTGCTGTTGTTAAACCGAATTTCCCCTCGCGGGACAAATAAAAGGATTCTGATTCTGATTCTGTTATTTATTAAAGGCCAAAAAAACACCATATAGTCCTTTAAATAAATGATTAGATCACCTTGTTTTCTTCAATTTGTGTTTGATTTGATCGTCTGGTATGACTAGAGCGACATTTGTTAGGACAGACATAATTATAAGAAGAAACAAAGCTCATAAGTGGTTTAATTAAAGACCTTATAGGTACACGTTCGCCATGATAATAACCACTTTAATATTAAGTTAAATACGACAATGTGCTTTGACAAATCTACTGACAAAAACAATGAATATTCGGAATAAAACCGAAAAATCTAATTGTCAATTTTTGAAATCCTGTAAAAGTTTGATATATATTCAATTCAAGGACAAGGAAAACCGCTGCACGTTTGAAAGCGACAGGCAATTAAAGTGAGAACTGACTTCAGGTCCACCAGGATCTCCTTGCTGGTCACGGTCCTCTTGCAGAAGAAGCCGCTCTTCAGCGGGACCTTGTAGTTGATGTTGTGAAAGCTCACGGTGGATCCTCGCGGCGGCCTCAACTGCTCCTCGCCTGTGCCGACCTTTGGCCCCGACATTCCGTTGGTGCAAACGTCGTCCATCATTGCGATGTTGATGTGACTCATTGGGTCCGTCATCATGAGAAGAACCTGTAGAAACAAAATCACGACTTAGAAAATAATGAATACAATTCAGTTAATAAAACAATAATTCACAAGGATGTATTATTGTATATGCAATGTGCTTTAATGTCAATTCATCCTTGAACTAATACTATAAAATAAATGTTATAATATTCAATCTTCACTATGTCAAATATGGCTTTGATCTGAACTATTAAAGTTTCAGTTCACGCTCAGACAGAACATTACACACGTCTTGATGACGTTTATAATCCAAAACAGTGCATCACTGGCACCAAAACTGACTTTAACATTAGTTTAGACACAGTATAAGAACAGCGACCTCCATTATGATCGACGTTTTGGGGTTTTTCATTTCCAACGTGTCACAGGATGACCATCTTTGTAGGAATAAGAAGACATTTTGAACGCAAACTTCTTGCTTGACTTGAACATTCCAGCGTCAGCTCAGCTGGTCATAATATGCCAGACAGGTAGATTACTGGGTCACTACAGTACAGTTAAAAACAAGTTAAAAACAATTAAAAACTCTATTTTGCTTAATATATATTTTAAAAAGAGAGATAAAGGGGAGACAAAACTGTCCCTCTTACACCTGTCCAGGTGTATCAGGCTGTTTATGCTGGTGGTAAAGGTTCTGGATCGACCCAGAATGTTGAGTCAATCACCGATAACCTGCTCCAAGAACGACACACACAACGCTGGTCCAAGTCAGCCCTGGGTCAGCGGACGGGAACAACCCAGAGCGTCTGTAAATGTTCTATTTTATTATTGACTGAGTGGAGTTTGTGAGGAACAATGTTCTCCTCACCTGGCCAGGTAATGAACGTCAGGACAAAACTGCTTTGGATCATGTTATTAAGAATTGTAACGTACATTTATTCTATAGACGTGTTACGAGTCGATCGAGGACATAAAATAAAAATTACAAAATGAAATATTCATATTGTGAACGTGTGTGCATACATTCTCCAAATATAACAAGAGCCAAAAGTTTGACTTTTTATTTATTTTGGGTATATTTGAACAATTTTAAATTCAGAAATGCAAATGTTTATTTTTGGTTTCATGTTTTATGATTTTCAAGAAAGTTTCTACTTTTCAGGTGTATTGGATGAATTGATAGAAATATTGAAAGACAATTGAACGAGTTTCTCTGCGTAATAACATATTAATAAGCTAATAGCATGAACAAAAGTTGAGTCAATTGATAATATTAGTTATAATAATTAAATCAATGGCATTTAGAAAACCTCCTCAGCAACAGACTCTATAAAAATCTATAAAACTTTATCACGACTCAAATAAATATTAGATGAATTACAAACACAATATCATTACTTCATGATTCATTTAGAAACATGGATGTTTAAAATAAGATAAGAAAGACTTACCCGGCGGTGAAGACTGAGCGCTGCTGCGGTGCCTCTGAGCACAGAGCTGGACTAACGTCTCCTGACAGCAGAGACAGGTGCCTCACACTCGAATGTGATCCCAGAAACCTCTGGGTTTTAACCCCTTATTCACCGCTTCAAACCGAAAATCAGCATCTCCATGAACCTGAACCCTCTGTTATACTTGAATAAATAGCAAATTTAAAAAAAAGTGAAACAATCAAATCACTGAGAGAATGATGGAATTTTTTGTGTGTTTTTTCTAAGTCTTTCTAAGTCTGAGTCTTTTCTGAGTTGTAGGAATATAATCCTGGGATATAAAATGTATCTCAGGCCCGTACAAACACTGTAAATCAAATGGATTAATTAAAAATGATTAAAAATGTGAATGAAACACAAGATATTTCAATAATTTAATCATCATCACGGGTCGCCTCAAAGCAAAAGAAGGTTGCTGGTTCGCTTCCAGCCAACGTGTGACCTTTCTGTGTGGAGTTTGTATGTTCTCCCCGGGTTTACTCCGGGCACTCCGGTTTCCTCCCACAGTCCAAAAACATACAGAGGTTGATTGAAAACTTGGGGGAAATTGTCCATAGGTATGGGTGTGTGTGTGAATGGTTGTCTGTCTTTGTGTGTGCCCTGCGACAGACTGGCGTCCTGTCCAGGGTGTCCCCTGCGACAGACTGGCGTCCTGTCCAGGGTGTCCCTTGCCTCTCGCCCCAATGAAACTGGAATAGGCTCCAGTCTCCCCACGACCCCCATAATGGATAAAGCGGTAGAAAAATGGATGAATGAATGAATAATCAAACCTAATGGTGGTTCTAATCCGTCACTTCCTGCCGCCAACCACCGAGTGGCAGGACGATGATGGTGACGTTGTCTTCAGAACCCTGACCGAGAGCCTGTGACGACGAAACCACCGGGAGGGGAAAAGAAAAAGAACTTCAATATTTGTCGTTGACAAACTGAAGATTGAAAAACGTGATGAGTTTCCTCGGACCTGTCGACACACTCTCTGTGCTGCCTGGTGTGGATCCAGACTCTGGCTGACGATGCTGCAGATCTCCTGGTTCTTCATGACACCATGGATCCCATCAGTGGTCAGTGCCAGGAAGGAATCCTCATGGTTCAACTAGAAGAAGAAGCAAAAAAGAAGTAAAAGTGAAGCTAAAAGTGAACAAAAACAAAAAGGGTTTAAAAGATGTCCTCTATGTTTATGGGTTTATGTGGAATAGGATCCAACCACAACTTACCACTATCCTCTTGACCTCCGGTTCAGCAATAACGCCGAACTCCTTCAGTTTAAAATCCCCGATACTTCTGGTCATAGCCAACTGACCGTTGACGTACGAACCTGCACACCTGCTCCACACGATGAAACCTCCACTGCTCTGGATCCTAGAGGCATTTGAGCGGAACAGAGGCTGAAATAATGTCAATAGAATCCTTGAACTATCGTGTCTTCATTTAGTTTTGTGACGACCCATCGTCTCACTTAAGTAAGTAAGTAAGTAAGTAATATTTATTTATATAGCGCCTTCCAGACCAGGGTCACAAAGGGCTTAAACAATCAAAACAGTATTCAATAAAGTATATACTTTAAAGGGCAAGATAAAACTGATAAACACTTCCTCACGTGGGGACTCCCCTTAGCTTTGGAACGATCTTCCTCTCTCTTTGCGCTTGATGATCTACTGACTCCTTTAAGAAACATCTTAAGACGTTTCTATTTGTTCAGGCTTTTCCTTGATTTTCTGGAACTCCTGTGTTGTTCTCAGTATTATCTTGACCCTTTAAAGTATATACTTTATTGAGTATTGTTTTGATTGTTTAAGTGTTTTGTGACCCTGGTCTAGAAAAGCGCTATATAAATAAATATTACTTACTTACTTTACTTGCTCCGATTTAACCACAAAAATAATCTAAAAACTGTCATAAACCTACAAAGGTAACGACTGATACGTGTGAGAAGAGAAGTCTAGAGTTTTTGAAAAGACGATTACTCTGTTGAAATTTAACTTCTTGTTTTGAATTTTATATTTACATTAGCGTCTAACAGATCTCAATCCAGAGACGGGTTTACAGGTGACAACATAGATTGACAACAACATACTGAGTTGCATCCCAAGAACACCATACCTACTGTGAAGCATGGGGGTGGAAACATCATGCTTTGGGGCTGTTTTTCTGCTAAGGGGACAGGACGACTGATCCGTGTTAAGGAAAGAATGAATGGGGCCATGTATCGTGAGGTTTTGAGCCAAAACCTCCTTCCATCAGTGAGAGCTTTGAAGATGAAACGTGGCTGGGTCTTCCAGCATGACAATGATCCCAAACACACCGCCCGGGCAACGAAGGAGTAGCTCCGTAAGAAGCATTTGAAAGTCCTGGAGTGGCCTAGCCAGTCTCCAGACCTCAACCCCATAGAAAATCTGTGGAGGGAGTTGAAAGTCTGTGTTGCTCGGCGACAGCCCCAAAACATCACTGCTCTCGAGAAGATCTGCATGGAGGAATGGGCCAAAATACCAGCTACTGTGTGTGCAAACCTGATAAAGACCTATAGTAATCGTTTGACCTCTGTTATTGCCAACAAAGGTTATATTACAAAGTATTGAGTTGAATTTTTGTTATTGACCAAATACTTATTTTCCACCAAAATTTACAAATAGATTATTTAAAAATCCTACAATGTGAATTCCTGGATTTTTTTCACATTCACATTCTGTCTCTCACATTTGAAGTGTACCTATGATGAAAATGACAGACTTCTGTCATTTTAAGTGGGAGAACTTGCACAATTGGTGGCTGACTAAATACTTTTTTGCCCCACTGTATATTAAAAGGAAAAAGATTATAAAAAGTAAATATATTTAAAGAATGTGTATATTCTATCTAGATGTTCGAATTGTTAACATTTGACCACATGTTATATATTGAGAAATGAGGAGCCAGATAAGATTCTGTTTCAATATCATCAGATTTTCATGCCTTCTTCTCTCATCCTTCCTCTCCGCCGTGTGGTCCTCGCTCAGTTGCAGGCACTTTCCTCCGCGACACAGCAGGGCCCGGCTGTCGCCCACGCTGGCCACCACAAGCTCAGAGTTGTCCCTCAGAAGAGCCACCGTGGCCGTGGTTCCTGAAACACAAGAAAGAAACCCGAGCGAGAGGAGGCTTCGTTCATTGGGGACTCTTAAAGATGTATTTAAAATAACCTGCCAAAGTACTCACCACTTTGACACAACCGGGAATGTTCAGCGAGAGCTTTGTCCACTTCTAGGAAAGCTTCGGATAAAACCACGTCCAGATTCTGTGTGTTCCTCACGAGATCTCTGGAAGAACGTACTTTTGTTGTCACCACGAGTTATAGTCAACGAACAGACAAACGTGTTCCCCTCACTTGATGTTCTCCTCCATGTTGGCTTCACAGAAGTCCACGGCCTCTCGTCCGCCGTGACCGTCGAACACGGCCAAGTAGACGATGTCGTCGGTCATTTGGGAAATCCTGAAGCGGTCTTCGTTGGTCCTGCGTCGACCGACGAGCGAGGCGGAGCCGACGTGCGACAGACTGATGGGGCCTTTCGTTTGGTGGCTTTTTTTGGACAGACTCCACGATGAGCCCATGAGTTTCCTGCTGACACCAAGGTGTTTTTTCAGACGACTGAGTCCATGATTGTGGGGAAAGGCCGGACTGGGGTCAGACGTCTGGAACGGTAAAGACATTAAAGCTCTAAAAGCTGAACTGAGAGGTCTGTGTTTGACCACACCAGGTAGACGCGCCGCTAGCATCGCCAGCATCACTTACATGGACATGAACCAAGAGAAGGTCATGCTGGACACAAACCTGCTCCGTCGTCAAGCACCGGTTATTATAAAAGCCTGATGGTTCATTTGTTAATGCTCCTTTGATGCTGAACAAACTCATTTGAACAAAAATGTCCTTTGATTTTCTTACTCATAAGCGAGAAAAGTTGAATTGAATTGGTGCCGAACATTTACAATAACATGTAAGTAAGTAAGTCATTTGTATTTATATAGCGCTTTTCCAGACCAGGGTCACAAAGCGCTTAAACAATCAAAACAATATTCAATAAAGTATATACTTTAAAGGTCAAGATAAAACTGATAACACAACAGGAGTTCCAGAAAATCAAGGAAAAGCCTGAACGAATAAAAATGTCTTAAGATGTTTCTTGAAGGAGTCAGTAGATCATCAAACACAGAGGGAGAGGAAGATCGTTCCAAAGCTTAGGAGCAACAGTCTGGAAGGATTTCTCTCCTCTGGTCCTGAAGCGTGTTCAGGAACCATCAGTAGATTCTGATCCACAGACCTCAGAGCCCGAGCTGGGGTGTAAGTCTGGATCAGATCACTGATGTAAGGAGGAGTCTGACCATGAATAGATATGAAAGTAAGAACCAGAATTTTAAAGTTGATCCTGAAAGAAACTGGAAGCCAGTGAAGAGTTTTAAGGATCGGAGAAATGTGAGTTCTTCTACTTGAGCGGGCTCCAGATCATGCAAAGATAACCAAAATAAAATATACAAACTTTTCAGACACGGGACACCTTGAGAAACGACAAACATTAAAAGGACGAAGGAAACTAAAAATACAGTACTAGCATCAGTGAGAGCTCAAATAATCCACAAGTACACACATCTCATCCATGTTCCATATTTATTTAATAATTTCTCTCAATGTCCACCGTGACCACAAGTTTTCCATCCGGATTCTCAGGGTTATGCACTTCTGCAGACATCTGAACATATTCATAAAATCCCTATTTGTCGGAATCCCCGAACAGAGGTGGTGAACTTTATTCAACGCACAAGGGAATAGGAATAAAGAGTTATAGTTGATTATTTCTATTTTTTAACTTTTTAACTCTTTGAGGCCTTTTATAAACCATTTTCTTAACTGCAAAACTGGCATCTTTATGGGTCACCATATCGACATGAACATTAGCCTGAGACAACCATCTTTAGGGCCATATAAAACGGCTTGACGGGCTAAATTTGGCCCAGGAGCCCCAGAAACTCATTGTTTGGGTTATTGTACACAACACTATTGTTCCTTTCTTTTCCCCAATCGATGAAACTTTTCCCTGGGATGCTCAATTTTAAGTTTAACGCATCAGCTTGATGGTAATGACATGATTTGACAGAGAGAAGTGATACGACCCTTTGACCTTTTGCAATGACACGTTTGACATTTGAGAGTTTGTGCATTAATAAGATGAACCTAGTTCAGCCTTAGGACCATAACTTACAAAAATATAAGATGTTTTTCGCCATTTTTATTGAATGTCAGCCTTATTTTCTACATCCAAATCCCCTGAAAACAGAAATAAATCGCTAGTGGAAACAAAGTAGACATGAAATACAAGATCGTTGCTCTTTTGAAACGCAAAGAATGAATGCGTTTTTAACGGATGACGTTCTCTGCTGACATCTAGTGGCCTACAAAGGAACTAGTTAAAAATGTGGGAGATAAATTCAGAGCTTTTGTAATGAAGATGAATCAGTTGAACTTCACGTCGATTTCAAATTCCCATTTAAATGTAATTTAAGATTAAATTATTTTCCAAGAGTCTAAAAACCAGAGAAAGATCTCAAACAGTTAATCAGTTTACAGACGACAATATAGATTTATATTTAAAAGAAATGATCCATTTGGGCAGTCAAGTATGAACAAAGAGCTTCTTATAATAGGGTTAAACGAGCCACTGGTAGCAAATAAACAGAAAACATAAGAGCTGGAAGAGTCAAGGAGATTCACATCCGAGATAACAATATGAGCAAAGTGGTCTGTCCGTGTTGAGGACTTGCAGATGCAGAATACTTGCGCCAGGAAACGGTCATCAGTTTTGGTTACATTAACATTAAAAACAAGCCCCTGGAAAACACTCCATCAATCGTGGGAAGAGGCAACAATCACATTGTCATTCGAGGCAGGATTCGCACGGATCACCGTCTTTCTTGTGACACAAACGGAAGGTAACGATGACGCTTGTAGTAGACGAAGTAGTAGAGGAAGGTTTTCTAGCTGAACAGTAACCTTGATTCAAATGTACATAACGCACAATTATTTACACCATAAACAGACTGTACATCATCAACCGGAACTCCTCTTTGTACACAGAATCATAAATAGTAATTCATAACATAACACACACCTCAACCCCGAGTTAGTCCCGCTGTTGTGCGTTTGATAATTGTTGTCGAGTCATCTTGTTTCATATAAACACAACACATGTTGGATTACATCGACCTCTGATGACGACTCTCACGACAGTCACTCGTGATACGAGTCGAGAGGGTAACTTCGTGGGACTTGAATAGACAGAAGAAAATGGCTAAACTACACTAATGTTTAGGTTCGAGTATTGCCAAAACATTTTGTGCAAGTGCATCGCTAACTAACATAGTCAATAGCGTCAGCCATGATAGGAAAAAAGGGAGCCGGGGTTTTCCAGTTGTATTGCACGTTTCAGAGGAAGAGCCCGCACGGGCGGACCTGATCACGCCCAGCGCCCGCTTGACACGAAACTTCTGCTGAAAGAGAAACTTGTGTCTGAGTTTTTTTGCTTCCCCCAACCTCCGAAGGGGATCACGATGATCGTGCTGTTGTCCTCGGAGCCGTAATGAAGTGCCTAGTGGGGGAAACGAGAGAAGAATCTCTTGATTAAAACCTTTAGAACCAAAAAGACCCGTATACAGTCATTAACTCCCTGCACTTTGATAAAGATTTCTCCACAAAAGAAAAAGAATAAATTCCTCGTACCTGATCTGATATTCTCTGTGCCGCCTCCTTCGGGTCGAGGCACTGATTGATGATGTTGCAGATCTCTTGGCTGTTCATTATAAAGTTCACGCCATCGGTGGTCAGAGCCAGGAAGGAGTCATGAGAGTGGGCCAACTGCACGTTGAAAGTTAAAACACTTTTAGTGTCAAAATGTTTGACTCGACCCGGCGTCAAAATGACATCATTGACTGTAGTGTGTTCTCGCGAACGAAATAGAAGAGCAGAGAGAGAGGCGTCTTACAGATATTCTCCGGGTCTCTGGCTCGGCTATCACTCCCATGCCCTTCAAGTCGAAGTCTCCGATGCTCCTGGTCATGGCCAGGCGGCCGTTGACGTTGGGTTGTCCCAAACTGTTCCAGGTAATGAAACCGCCGCTCTTCTTTATCCTGCAGACACAATTTGGAAATAAAAGTTTCTTTCTGTAGGAAGTGATTTGACTTTGGACATTTTAAAATGCAAATAAGATCTTAAAAACATTTCCTTTTCAGTAAAAAAATAAAATTATTGTAAGGAGAAATAATAAAGGTGTTTAGGATATTTTCTGTAAATGTTTATATGATAAGGTGCAGACAAGTTTCATCTGGATCCATGATTTATTTGAAGGATTGGAAGTATGCGTAGAGTGATGAGAATTGATTTATTTTCTCTGTCTGTTTATTTGCAGACACAATTCTTTTTAAAGCATTGTTTTAAAAACAATATATATATATATATATATAATTGAATTCAATTGTTTATATATTAAAAGTTTGACTATTTAATGTATTTCATTAAATACATTTAAAACAAAACACATTATAAAAATATAAAACTTTTGTTTTACACAGAGTTTGGTATTTATTTAAAATAATTCAAAAATAATGTTCTAATTTATAAGAATTATAAGTCTCCTTTAAAATTCGATAGAAAAAGGTAAAATTGTGCCTCAAGACAATATTAAATTATAAATGCTACAAATATTGATTTTATTGTATTGATTTATTGTGTTATTCCTGTGTTAAAAAAATAAAAATAAATTCTTGAGTTCCTTCAATCAACTATATTAGTTTAGACATAAATTATGCAACCGGACTATATAAAAATGATTAATTTAAAATATGCAAAGAATAAAAGACAACGACATTTCAATAATAAAAATGTAAAGTTTCAACATTTGATATTTTTAATTCAACAATCCATATTCTGATGTCACCGATAAACTTCCATTCTAGTTTATTATACTTCCGTGAGCATCTCATTCCTGATGTTATTATTCATATATTTTGAGGTGAGAGATTTAAATCTGAACAAAACCATGTCAGTTACGTTTTAAAAAAATCAAAAAAGGCAGATTTCACTTTTTCTTCCAGCAAACATTACCTTTCTTTCTCATCCTTCCTATCAGGCGTATGGTCCACGGTGAGTTTGAGGGCCTTCCCCTTGCGACACAGCATGGCACGACTGTCACCCACAGATGCCACCACCAGCTCGATGCCGTCCCTCAGCAGAGCCACCGTGGCTGTGGTTCCTGCGTTTGCACCGGCGACTATCAAGACACCAGGGTCCATGTCAGAGGGCAGACGTGGCAGTTCGACTCAACAACAACCATTTGTCGGCACGCAGCAAAACACAAACACGGAGATGAGAGGACCAGGTCAGCTGGGGGCACAGTAACTACTGGGTGGGAATGGGTGGGGTTGGGGGGGGGGGGGGGGGGGGGGTCACACATGCAGGTCAATGTAATTTAGCGATTAACTTAAAAGGTTAATTGTTGTGTCGCGTTGGTTATTTTTTTAAACATAACCAGTTACATCTCGACTTTTTAGTTGCAACATAGTACATTTTAAACCCACACTTTAGTTGCACTTTTATGATTATATTTATATATATTATATATTTTATATTTTAACATCTAGCACTAGCGTGACTCAGGTATTGCACCAATATACATGAGGTTCAAACAATATACTGCTACTTAACCCTCGTGTTATCTCCGGGTCAAGGTGACCCAAAGGCCCTGAAAACAAATGTAGTCATTTTATCCCTTGTGTTGTCTCTGGGTCAAGGTGAACCTGATTTCTGGCTTCCAGAAATACATATGCAGGGGTGGAGGTCGTTCACCCTGACCCTGAGACAACACAAGGGATAAAACAATTACATATGTTTTCGGGCCTTCGGGTCACCTCGACCCACAAGGGATAAAGTGTGTATGTAAACATAAGTGATTATTTTCCAATGCAAAGATCGATTAGACAGATCTTACTGTGAGCAATTTTTTATATTTTCAGATCAAAACTGAAACTAGATTTCTTCTAGAAATATGAGCCGCATTCACGCGATGAGAGAAGAAAAAAGGCAAGTAGAAAGACAGAGAAAGAAGTGCCAGAAAGATAGGGAACCTTCCAGTAGTCCAGGATTTAGGACCCGCTGGACTCTCCTTCAATATCTAGCCACTCGCCATCCACATTGGTGCCACGTTTGGGCCTCCAGCTCTGAGCTGGTTCAGCAGCTGCCGTAGATAACAGGCACACACATACAAGCACATTTGGATATTTCACACAGCGTGGCTCAACTTTGCCACGTCAATAAGTAGCTTTACAGACTCGCATATTAACACGTTTTCTAGGCGAAGAAGACTGAACGAGGTCATCACATTAAATGCCACAAAAATAGGATTTAAATAAATGGGTGACGGCTAAATGGCAAAAAAACAGCACATCTGTTAAGAGTTTATTATTTGTAATAAGCTCATAAAGTTTATAAAAGAAAAAGGTTTAACACTTCAGTTCAGAGTTTTATGGACAGTCATTTTGTCTTACTCTTATTTTGAAAATGGTTACTAAGAGATGACCTTTGTTTACAAACTGTGTGGTTTTAAGATTACAGTCAAAAGGTCAACTAATGTGTTCATTTAAGTGTGTATTAAATGGATGTTGGACTCTATTGTATCATCAGTACGTGTTTGTACAAAACTCTCTTTTCATTTAAGTATTTACATCAGAAAATAATCTTAAGCCCACTCACCGAAACCTTTTCTGGAGATAAAATCTTGTTTACCATAACCACGCCCACTATGCTGTGATTGGCCAAACATCTGGTTTTGCAGTAATCATCTACTCAGGAAATTTCCACCTCCAAGGGGCTTGTTGTATAAAAAAGGGGTGTGATTACAGCTGGCTGTACGTTATAATGGACTCCGCTCTCGTAACCTCTCGTTCGCCGAGATTTCGTAAGGGTGATAACTTCATAAAGTAATACGTTTAAAGCATGGTCATGATGAGGGACTTACTGCATCTTGGAGAGGAAGATTTAAACGTTTGAAACATTAGTTTCCCTTTGAGTAATTAGGAATAAATTAAATCCAGAGACTCATACCAGATCTCAAGCAGGGTGAGTAAATTCACTTCCATGACAATAAAACAGTCCTGGGCAGTGACTGATTTAGGTACATTTCTGCGTCATAAGATCCACTAATTAAGTAGGAGGACTAAAAGATTTCATTGGATCAGTCAGTTGTCAATATAAATTGCTTAATTGTTTGTTTCGAGGATTGTTGAAGTAAAATCAATCAAAACGTTCTGATCTGACCCGATTACACGACTGAATAGTGGTCCAGCCTGGGTTAAAAATTAAAGCGAATCAACGAATAGTTTTCACTTTTATAAAGTGTCAAAATCCACCTTTCTTTAAGCCATTGATTTCCTGCAGGAACAATCATCTCAGATCCAACTTCCAACGTATGCCCTTTAACCGTCACCCATGATAATACAGTAACAAGATTAGTGCTTAAGAATTTTACCCTGTAGCAGTAGGTTTGATGGTACAATTATGGCTACGCCAGGTAAAAAAAAGGACAGGAGTCAATTTTGTTAAAAGAAGAGAAAAGTTCCACTAAGTTACTATTCATATGATAAATAAGATGAACATCTATGTGCGACATGAGAAGCGACTTACCACTTGGAGAGAAATGCACATGCTCTGCGAGAGCTTTGTCTACGTCAAGAAAAGCATTTCTTAAAACCACCTCCATATTTTCCTCCTCAGCGACAAGATCTCTATAACAACAAAGACCTCATATCAGAACATTTTCAAAACACAAACGGAATGCAGTGGACAGGTTTCTCACTTGATGCGTCGTTCCAAATTCTTTTCACAAAAGTCAGCTGCCTCTGGTCCTCCATGCCCATCAAAAACAGCAAAGTAGAGGATGTTTTCTGTCATTTGAGACATCTGGAAACGGTCTTCATTTTCCTTGCGTTGGCCAATAAGCGAGGCACAGCCCACTTTAGACAGACTAACTTTGGGAATGGGTTTTCCATAGCGGATACTGGAGGGCAACAGGATGGGCTCGTCGATACGATTGTCCCATATTCCAAAAGAATCCCAAGTTGTTGGAAGACCACTGCTGTCTGCGTCAAAACGCGTGTTACTGAGTCGTCCTTCCGATGGACAGTAAATCCTCCTCTTGAGGATGCTGAACAGCAAGTGATTGTCCTGGTGGACGGGTAAGAGACCCCTGTGACAAACATGGTGCCGACCGCATCTTGCCAGGCGAGTGAGACAGGCTGCTGACATCGCCCTGACAACACAATGCACTGACTGACTGTAAATGTCAAACAATTGCTGAAAAAGAGAATAGAAAAACATCAGATGAGCTACTGTTTATATAGTAAACATTAAATTGGCAAACAGGGTGTGCTTCATTTCTCGCCCTAAACAGCTGGGATTTACCCGAGAGCAGGATCAGGAGACTCATTAGGGTTGTTAAGTTCTAGATCGCAACAAAAAGTGACAGTAAAATGTTTATTAATTCATGTTAATCACCCAAATATTTAACTTCAACAAAAACTACCCTGATCCCTTAGTAAATATTTAACATGCAAAATACTGGTGGTTTACTGATGGCATCCTTTTTCTGGCAAATCACCGCAACATTAAATATGGGACGAGTATGCCTTTAAAAAAAAACACACAAGTATACATTCACAAAACTATTAGTTGGATATCAATTAACTTTGACTACAAGGACCGTTACTGTTGACTTGTATTTAGATTATTACATTGAATATTCTGGATTAGCTGTTATAAACTAATCAATCGGATTAACAGAACGCGCTCAAGTTGTTGTCGACTAGTGGACGCAACCACCCACAGAGAGTTACCACGTCGGAAGCGAAGGTAGTGTCATGAACAGCTAATGCTAACCGCGGTGTCGGGACCGATTGTCGCGCTAAAAAATGACAAACCGAGATATCGTAAACAATACCTTGGCAGTAGCAGATCTGTGATCTCCACGAAGAATCACCGCTTGTGGCTAAAATGGTCAAAAGCTTCAGGAGATAATGTAGGTGAACGAGAAGCGGCGCATTTGTTTGCTGCCCGAATGGCTGTGAGTCCAATGTTATTAAACAAGGCCTGGGCCAGTTTCCAACCAATCAACGCGCAGTAAAAACAGATAAGCCCCGCCTACCGCGAGACGCCTCTGATCCAAAGATATTGATTGGCCGAACAACATTTGACTGACACGTAAACTGACCAATGACCTCTTTCATCTCGTGTGAAAACACGCGGAAAAATGCATTATTTGGATCAATATCACAATAAAATTAAATTAAACAATAGATGATAATCTTTTTATATACACTAAAATGAATAATCCTTTGAATAAACCAACTTGAAAAAAATGCAATTAAATCATCACTTTGCATTAATTAAAAACTCATACCAATGACAATAAACCGTTAACAATTAAGATTATTTTATTTATTCAATTATAGGAGTTAAGAAACATAAAGATGATGCAATGACGTATTAGTTTTTCCAACTGTAGGTACCTACATCCGGCGGTAGATGGCGACGTTACAATAACGTGACAGTTCACTGAACCGTAGAGCAAGACGTTGTGCAGCAACTATGGTTCTTCCTGGTCCGTTTTCAGGGCAGAACCGAAAACAGAAACCAAGCACCAGCATGAATATATCCAGGTACTCTCTCTTTTTCGAACTATATTTTGATGCAAATACAAAATTAAAAGAGGTTATTTTTTTTTTTGCTCGTAAAAATCGCTCGGTCATTTACCAACGATAACGTCAATCTATGGCATGATCTTGCTAATGTCAGCGTATTAAAATAAAAACACAACACTACCTGCAGGATACCCGGTGACGGTTATATAAATGTTATTATTCAGTTATTACGGAAGGCTCACGTTACAACTAACAGTTCGCGTTATTCAGCTGCGCACCTTTAAATTCTCCAACAACATGCAGTATATAAACAAGTGCGTACGTCAGGAATATAAACCCCTGGAATGTAAGTCTATATTTGCAAAGACGCAGGTAATATATGTGGTATTATTGTGAAGCGTTTACTTGTGAAATTGTATTATTTAAACACGTTTACTAAGGTTAGATACTGTAACGTTACAATACTTTTGATTTCTATAAGAAAAAAAAAGTGTGGAGTCAGTTAAATTGTAAATGTTGACGTATAGCTTAATAACATATATCTATATATCCAAGAATATCTATGTAAAGGGTAGTATGTATGTAAAGAGCAGTACACTACGAAGCTGCTTGTAGCTTCTTAAGGAGGGATTACTCTGACAGGGTTTATCTCAACACACTGCCTACACCTCTATAAGAGAATATGTTCTGCTTAACAAGTTCAGGACTGGAATTATATTGTAACCCCTCAATAAACTGAGATGTTTGATTGTTTTCTTCTTCTGCCTGCCAGGTTAGGGATTTACATGAAGAGGAGAAAGCGGGGTTGCTCTATCGCTTAAACCTTTTCGGTGACTTCCGAGTGTCCTGAGTTACTGTCTTGGCCTTATCGGAGTGGAACTCGTACCCCCCCCCCCCAAACTGACATGCTGTGTTGGGGTAATGCAGAAGATGGACAGTTGGGAACCGGTGTGGACACCGACCCCAAGTTTGAGCCACAAAACTGTCATGCATTCGGTGGTAAAGGACTGAAAGACGTCGCGTGTGGACGCCAACATACAATGTTCCTTCTGTGTGATGGAAGCGTGTACTCGTGTGGCTCCAACAGCTGTGGGCAACTGGGCCACCACAAGACGGGGGATTTTCCAGGTAAGCCTTTAGTCATTAGAACATTATTGCCATTTAACTAACGGGTCAAATATGTGCTCCAACCCTTAAAACCTATTCAAGTTATTAAGTGCAATTTAGTAAATTTGTTTTATTAATAACTGGGCTCCTGCGGATAAAGTCTTGAATTAAATCAATTAGTCTAAAATAAAGCGTTAATTGCCATTAAAATGTGTTGAATCAAAGTCTTTGAATCTTTGAAACACATTATAGGTAGGATGATTATTTTGTTAAAAAATATCGGTTAACTTTTATTTCTTTTTAAATGGGAATCGTTTGTCAAACCAACATTGTTAATTGTACATTGTATTTTGTGCCAGAATATTTTTTATATCAAACATTTTAAAAGTCTCTTATTTTCATTGCCACACTTTTGTTGATGACATCAGAACATTTCATGTTTATCCATCTATCCAACTATTCCAGGAACTGTATGTTAACAGATGGCCAAAATATATTTTTAAATTTCTTGATTGACCGGTTTAGTTAAGAGTCACACCCTTTGAAATTTTTATTTTTTTAAATGGGTCCAACAACAAGAAGATCTTTGTACAAAGAAAATACTTTTCTGCATTCACCCTCTAGAACAGGGGTCGGGAACCTATGGCTCGCGAGCCAGGTGTGGCTCTTTTGATGATTGCATCTGGCTCGCAGATTTCGGCTTTTCAGATAAAACATAAAATATTATCACTTTTTCAGGGGTGGGCAATACGTCGAGGTCGATCGCGAAGCTGTTGCGAGTAGATCGCGTGATTTAATAAAATATGATATAAGAAAATAGTAAAGAGAGCTCTGATTGGCTGCTGTGCATGTCAATCAAATGGTTATTGTGCCGATTGGTTGAAAATTTGATTGACATGCACAGCAGCCAATCAGAGCTCCTGCCTCTTCCACTGAACGCACGGAAAAGATCATATGAATCGAGAATAAAAAGAGCAAAACGTGCGACAGTCATTTTACGCAATTCAGAAAAACGATATAGAATTATAAGCTTGTTTTTTTAAAATAATATATCGAACAAAATAATGCGCGTTTGATCGCTTCAGGTTCTTCTCTACGAGAGTCACAGAAACATGACGTCAGGTCCATCGAAGTTAAGCTGCAGGTTTCAATGAAAGCGCAACAAATGCTGGTTTTCCTTTTGTGATCGCGGTCCTTAAAACACACTTGTATTAATACACCATCACATGATGACTATTTGTAAATTACCTTTATCTCAGGAATATAATAAGAATACGCAGAAACACAAACACGTTAAACAGGTGCAGGTGAGACACACATTCTAATGACGTCAGAGACGATCAGACAAAGCGATGATGATGTGAAGTTACTGATGAACAGTTTTATTCTTGTTAAACTTCATCTGAAATTTAATTAATCCACTTGTGTGATTCATATCAGACATGTTTAAAATTAACAAATATAAACTGTTAGTTTGAATTCATGTTTTCATTTGTTTTTGTTTTCATGATCACAGAAATGGAGAAATTTTAGTCTTGTGCTTCATTTAAATATGATGGACATATTGAAATGGAGGCATGGAAAGGGATGAACCCGTCTGAATTCTTTTTTTTTTTTGATGAACAAAGGAAAAGGGCTTGAATTCGTGTCAAGCACAGATTCTTACATCTGAATATTATTTATATGGCTCTCACTGAAATAAATTTCCAAATATTTTGCTTTCATGGCTAAAAAAAGGTTCCCGACCCCTGCTCTAGAAGAATGTCATGCAGCATCTACTAAAGTTAGTGTGTTTGTTGTCCTTTTCTTCTCTATTGACTCCCTTCACTCATCAGAGCTGGTCGCAGCGCTCGATACCCAGAAGCTGGCAACCATTTCCTGTGGTCAGGCGCACTCTGTGGCCGTGAGCGAGCAGGGTCAAGTGTTTGCATGGGGAGCCTGTGAGGACGGACAGCTTGGATTGGGAATAACAGAGGCGCCTGTTCGTATCCCGAGGTAATGCTCTTTAAAGGCTTTTAGGGAATCATTTTCTGCTATCACAAGACACGTCAATAAATCTCGATTGAAAAAAAAAAAAGAGGTATCGTATGAATGAATTTGTTTTCTTTAGGTTGGTCAAAAGGCTAAGCGACCACCGAATTTCTCAAGTCATGTGCGGGAACCAGCACTGCATTGCACTTTCAAGAGGTAATGACAACTATTACACAGCAAACTTTCTTCTCTGGCAAATGATGTTTACTTCTTCCATGAAAAGATACTGTTCTTTCACAAATATCATCATATAATTAAGCCGTAAGAGAGGTAAATGGTAACTTTTGCTTCCTGTTCTTTGGAAGTCGTAGTCATGTGTGGAATGTGGTTCAGTCCACTTGGTGTATCAAAACAAACAAACTACTGTAGCAACATAGTTACATTCTTGACAAGGGCTTAACTTGAGCCACAGCAGTTCAGAAATATAGTCACCATCACATCAAACCGACGCGTAAACAAAATACTTTAAGTGTATATCAATAGTTAAAAAAAAGATAATTGTGTTATGTTTTTCAACTCAAAATAAACACAGCTACAAAATGAGAGATCGATGGTATCGTTGAGGTTTTATCTGATAATGGTGCCAAAAGGGTACTGTTGAAATTGTGAAAGAACGTAGAGAAAATGAGTCCAAAAAGTGATGTTTCCAAAAAAAGGGGAACAATAAAATAGAAAATTATAATTTATGGACTAAAAAGTGTTTAGACAAACATTGTATCTGGGAAAATGATACCCAAACTGATATACAACATAAAGCAATGTTTATGTCGGACCTGGTGCCATTATGGTATGGGAAAATGTAACATTGAAATGCCCCAAAACTACATTTGTGTTAACTCGTGCATTAAAAATAAGTCATATTTATTGATGGATGGATTTAGACCTGATTGAAATTAAGTGGGAAACTTTGGGATGGATAAATGTTTATTAATCCCCATTTCTTTGTAGTCTAAAATAAGTTGTAACGCTTACTGAAAGTACGGACTTGGTAAAATAATAGTGAAAGTAATTAAATGGTTAGTTGCACATTTCACATGTTTAACATGAATAATTACTCAAGTTAAAAATGTCTTCTCTGTTCCTTTTTTTTTTTTAAGATGGTGAGCTGTTCACATGGGGCCAAAACACCAGTGGTCAGCTCGGCCTGGGAAAGGGGGAGCCCAACATGCTGTTCCCCCATCCTCTCAAGTCTTTGGCAGGGATTCCGTTGGCACAGATCACTGCAGGAGGAGACCACAGTTTTGCACTTTCCCTGTCAGGAGCTGTGTTTGGTTGGGGAAAGAACAGCGCCGGCCAACTGGGTCTCAACGACAAACAAAGTTAGTGTCATTGCAATGAACTAAACATGATGTGACTGCGACTAACACATGTCATCCCTTTCTTTTATATCAGATTGGAAGTGGATTTTTTGTTTTATTTTATTTGTTTATTACACCAAGTGTGACTATAACAAACCTTCCATAGCCTATAGAAGAAATAGCAAGTAGAAATACCCAGAAAAGGACCCACCGTTTCAGCCCCACATCAAAATAAAATTATTATTATGAATGTTATCTTATATTATTTAAAAAAAATTTACATTTTGGTTGAAGATAAATCAGAAAAACTATTAAACATTATTTAAATGTAACACAAACATTAACTCCTTTAACAAACTAAAAATAATGATGAGGATGTGATGAGGTTTGTTCAGCTTCTTAGTTTGTGTTTTCCTACAATTAACACTTTAAAGTAAAAAAAAAGAAAGAAAAAGCAAAACTTAAGAGAGGAGAAAAAACATATCCCAATGAATCAAAATGAGTGACAGTGATGATAGAAAAAAAACCTTGTTTTAACAGGCAGAAACCTCGAGCAGAATCGGACTGTGTACAGCCCTCTGCCAAGGAGGAGGAAATGAAAATGAAAATGTAATGTACACTGTATATCTTAGATACTATTTATTAGTGGTGTGTATTGGCAATAATCACGATTCAGGGGCAACAATACAATATATTGTGATACTGTAGTAACAAGGATATATTTGTAGTATTGTTGAGTACCTGACTATGGTGTTTAATTACAACACAAAAATTAACTAACTCCTGGAAATTTGCATGTTAATTGTAAATAATAAAAATAGTTTATTTTTAAATCACTTTATTGAACTGTAAACTATTAAAGACATATGGTAAAGGATTAAATATAATTTTAAGCTGATTAAAAAAGAAAATCGATTATTGTCTTTGTCAAATATTGACACAGTATCAGGAAAAAATACTAGCATATATTGCTGTGTCGATATTTTCTATTTATGACATACAATTCCATTTTCTGCAACACCGTTTCCTTGACAGGTTAGATGTCACGGGTAAATTTCTGCTTTAGGTAACAGGCTTGGATTTTCTGTTCTTGTTATAATATTTGTGAATATACTTTGTCTTGCCTCGATTGCTTGTACACGTGAGAGCTCATAGAATGAACAATCATATGCTGCATTTGCTCCTCAGATCGGGCCGTTCCTTGCCACATTAAATTTCTGAGATCTCAAAAAGTTGTCTACATTAGCTGTGGTGATGAACACACAGCAGCCCTCACTAAGGTACAAACCATCCGTGTATTAATATACTTATATAATCGTAACGGCTTTGATACGGTCACGTTGCAGGACGGTGGTCTGTTTACATTCGGGGATGGTTCCTGGGGTCAGTTGGGTCACGGCTCCACCAACAATGAGCTTTTGCCCAGACGAGTGCTGGAACTGATGGGAACAGAGGTGTCCCAGATCTCATGTGGCAGGTACCCGGCAGATGAGTTCAAAAGTAGGCCATAGAAAAGTTTTAAGATCATATTTGTTCCAGGAACCACACACTGGCCTTCGTGCCGTCGTCTGGCTTGATGTATTCTTTTGGCTGCAACAGCCACGGCCAGTTGGGAACTGGAATACTTGGGGACGTGTCCAGCCCATTTCCAGCCAAGTCCAGTCTTTTGACAGGAAACGTCAACATATCTGGTAAGACTGAAAAACCCTTGTAATGCAAGAGAGGCTCCAACATCGAAATAAATACTACAGCTTTTATCACGGATACATCTTAGGCGCCGCAGAATAGCATTTTATGCTCACTGCATCTGTCTTGTGATTTCAGTGAGAAAAATAATGTGTGGTGGTGACCACAGTTTCTTGCTGTATTCACATGACCTGGTAAGTTAACATTGTGAAACTTTTCTGACGCCTGAAGTATCGATGTTGCAACGAGAGAGAAACCCACTAATGTCAGGACTTGATAGAGGGATTTGAAAAATTGATTTCATCTTGATGACATGTTGAAATCTACTGCTTTTATGTTTTCCATTTTAAGAGTCAGTGTAGAAACAGCAGGGTGACACAGAGGCTGCACAGAAAGACTTTCAGAGATTTCAGAGATTTTCAGAGGAAGGCAAGTTTATCCTCAGTTGTCAGTGATGTGGAACATCTGGTCCAGTCTGGGAGTTTTTCGTGACTAGGTCGCACCGAAAGAAAAAACAACAACTTCATTACTGTTCTATTGATTCAAAAAGGCAAAAAGGTTTTCAAAATACTTTTCTAAATGAAGTTAAATGTATGCCAGAGAACACTGATGGTCAACATTTAAGTGTACCGACAGCAATAATACAATACACTAAATAAAGTTGTGTTGAATAAAGCTATTCATGATGTATTTGTGATTGGCTGAGCAATATGATAAAATTATTGCATTTCTTTTTAAATACTGCCGTTTAGATTTATACACTTGTAGTAATAATATTGCTCCTTTTACTTGTACATAAAAATGGAGAAATTGGAGAAACATCTGAAAAAAACTTGATTTGTTTATACAGTATATATGTATATATATATATATATATATATATAATACATAAGTTGTAAAGAACAATTATTAAAATTTAGATTTCAACTGATAAAATAATACAGTACTTGTATGTTAAAGTGATAATTCACCACTCATTTTTCACTCAACCTGTCGACTACAGGTTCTGATCATTTTTTAGAAATACATTTCTTTTTAGAGTTATATGCAAATATGTATGTCTATGGTAATGAAGAACAAAAACCATTAAGCAAGTATTATTTATTTTATATAAATTAAATATACTATATATTAACGGAAAGCTACAAGGCTACTTATGCAACATCTTAGCATAAACATACATCTTTGCGTATAACAAATCAAACCTTTTATTTTGGTCAGCTTTAGCAATACAGTTAGCTTTTGGACAATTTTAAACCAAAATGTTTCTTTATTTAATTATGGTACTCCTAACTGTTAATGAAAGAAACAACTTTTAAAAATGTTTTACATACAGTAAACCACACTTGAGTACTTGATTTGTTGTTGATCATTTGTTTCCTCGACAGAGTTATGGCCCTCCAGAAGACTTCAGAGTGGTCAATATCCAGAAAAGCCTCTCTCCAATAAACTACGAAAGACTGGACTCTTGGAGAGTGAAACTAATGTCCCACACAGAGTCAAGTATCAAAAAGTAAGCAAACCAATTTTAATGTTTCAGGAATGATCCCCGTTTTGAATTATGATGTTTTTAAATCGAATTTCAGTGACATCATTGTACAACTTTCCTCCACTGCTTGTTGGAACGCCAGCTTCTTGGACCAAAGGTACTACACACTCAAATTTGTAAGAAAGGCTATGTCTTTAGCCTTATTTTGTGAGGACAATTACTGAGGTAGATAGACTTTGGCGTCATTGTACAAAATCAAAAAAGGTTACAGCTATGAAAGCTTTTAAAACTATATAACAGCAGCTACATGTGGATTTTTGTTTGTGAAAGACTGAAGTCACATCTAAAACCATCAATCCCATCACACAGTGGCTTGACATTACAGGAAGAAAATGTGCTTTTTTACATCATATATCAGGACAAATCAACAAAACATATTTGCAATCACCAGACACTATTCATCGAACCACTTATGAGCTTTTCCTATCAATGTAAACAAAAGACATTCTCCCCACTGGCAATACGAGACTATATTTAATAATTTTAATAAAAAACAACAAAACAACTGTGCAATTACGATCATCATGACTGGTTTAACCGGTCTGACTGATCTTTGTATCTTAAAGTAATGATAGTCACGCGTTTCTCCCAATTTAGCCGATTGGTTCTCGTCATAATATGAATTCTGACAGTTTTCCAATCAGGCCTGTACTGTAAATGATCAAAATGCATCATGTCTTGGATGGGTTTAGATTGACAGTATCCCTCTCCCAAATATGAATGGGAATCAATATAATTCAGCTATGGTATTTAATGTAAGAGTATTTAATGGAAGAAAATTATCACTTTAAATATTAGTAAAATAAGTTCAGTCATATAGTTCATTTATTTAATCACAGTTTATTTGTAATGTGTATATAATTAAATGAATGTGATTAAAAGTAAGAAGCATTACTAGAAAAGTGGTTCAGAAGTGTTGTTTTTAGGAAAAACTGATGGGACATTTTTGAGTAAATAAAACCTAGTTTTCAACAGAAGATTACTGTTCATAAATTGGAAGTCTAACAGGTTTAAATGTCAGCTTACAGATAATTGACCTTTAACAACGCCAAGCTGCTTATAAACAAACTGAGAGTGAGAATAACCACTGATGATCCATGGTATAGAACATTGGGACTTTCTCGCTGGGTTTAAATAGCAGTCTGCTTGTCTCTTTATATAGCAACGATAACCACTTCAAAACCAACCCAAAGATTCCTGGCATTGATCTCAACTCAGTCAGAGTACTATTTGAGTCTCTCAACACACCGGCCTTCTCCGGACTCCTGGAGCAGGTACTTCATGTCTGGACATCACGTTGAGATGTAAAAAAGTGATATTTACAATGTCAATGTCTGTTTGGATGGATCCAAACAAACTATTTTTGAGGCTGGCTGATGAAAAGATAACTAATACAGAGCACAAGTCAAAAGTGTCAAAGTGATAATACTCCTAACATGGTTTCCCCCAAAAAAAGAATTACCATCATGTCATTGAAAACTATATTTTAGTTAAATACATTTACAATTAAGCCTAATGTAAATTATAGTTGTAAAGAATCAAGTTCATTTGCGTACGTTTCTATTAAGGTTTGCAAAGTACAATTCGTCATTGACTAAAACATCTATGACATATACTCTGACATTTGGAATGGCGGTCAAACCATAATGACTAAATCCTAGTCTAAATCCTCTTTTAAGTAAACTATTCTCCTGCTGCTGAGCAGATGTGACATGTTTGGATTCCAGATGAAATTCATGTAACAGTGTATTTAAGGAACATGTTTTAAGGCTGAAAATAAATCAACCACTGATCAATTTTTCCAACTGCTGTTTTCCTCTGCTCAGGCCACCAAGAGTTTTGAGAGTCTGTTGATCCCCCAGCTGCCTTGTTCCCCCCCGGATGTGGAGGCCATGAGGATATATCTCATCCTGTCAGAGTTTCCAGCCCTGCAGGACTCCAAGAACTACATCAGACTCACAATCCCACTGGCCATGGCCATCTTGCGGCTGGACGCCAACCCCAGCAAAGTATTGGGTATCATAAGTGCACTCACACTCATGTGCCACACATAATACACAACAACGGTACAGTAATAGCCACATTAAATCAATTTTACAAAAACAGAAAGAAACATCACATTAAAGAGAAATAAAAAAATATTGGTAATTTTAATTATTTTGGTATAATAATAGTACAAATAATTTAATAAGACTGTTAAAATAAAAAAAATTGTTGCTTCTTAAGGAAGTTTAACATTTTTGATTGGGAAAAAAACCCAGTTTTTTTTATTTAAAAGTCAGGGAGGGAGCCAATTATACTCATGAACAATATACTAATTCAAAAAGTAAAATCTACAGGATATAAATTGAATATTGTTTTGGTTCACATTGATATTTTTTTCTCCAAATTCGGGAAAAACCCAGGTTGCAGAGTGCCAGGACAAATGTCCAAATTGAAAGTTTAATCTGATACGCTCATTTGGCGTCTCTGCTCTCATAGATAACTGGTGGTGTTTGGTGGACGGAAGCGTGTTCCAAAAAATGGTCGACATGTACAAGGGCATCGTGGTGTTTCTGCTGATGGGCGGGAAGTCTCTGCTCATCCCATTGTTCTACGAAAAGTATTTCCTTGCCACGCTCAGGCTGCTGGAAAAACTGCACAAGGTAGGAAAACCTAACAACCATTCAACAGAAACATTTGATTCGATTGAATTCCTTATGAATCGGCAGCTTTAAGCGCGTGTCAGGGGTGTCAACTTAACCCTAAGAGTTATCAATTTTTAGCTTTTTTTCCCAGGTGAACCTCAAAGCCCAGCATGTGGAGTACAACAGCTTTTATATCCCAGACATCACCAGCCTGGTGGACATCCAGGAAAACTACCTCAAGTGGTTTGTGAGCAAAGCTGACATTGTAAGTACTGTATTCAAATTCAGAGCAAAGATGATTTTTTTTCGAGTAAATTACTAAAGTAAATTGATTCTCTTTTATCCCCCAAGAAAATGGAGTCATCTCCTTCAGGGGTAAGTTGCTCTTGACCCCGAGTCAACTTCACTGTACGATTTTACAACTAATTGTGTTTTCTTCTAAACAGAATGACTTCCCTTCAGTGAACCTTTGTGCCTACCCCTTTATACTCAACGCTCAAGCCAAGACAACAATGCTGCAAACTGATGCCGAACTACAGATGCAGGTACAGAGTAAACCAGCTTCTCCATCCATGTTTGTAGGGCTATTTAAGATGTTTAGTTACGGAGGGTTATGAGAGCGGAGTCCATTATGACATAATAATGGCCAGCTGTAGGCACGCCCTGTTTTTTTTATACAACGAGTCCCATAGAGGTTGATACTTCCAGGATTGATGACGTAGGTTTGACCAATCACAGCAGAGTGGGTGTGATGAACCAGATTTAATCTCCAGAAGCATTTTCAGTGGGCGGGGCTTAAGCAGATTTTCTAATGTGAATATTTAAATGAAAAGAGAGTTTTGTACAAACACATACTGATGAGTTCAATAAAAGGGCCAAGATCAGTTTAATAGATGAGATACTTCTGGTTTGTTTTTAAGATGGCAGTCAGTGGTGCAAACCTGCACAATGTCTTCATGCTGCTCACACTGGAACCTCACCTGGCAAGAAATCCTTTCCTGGTGGTCCACGTCCGCCGCAACCACCTTGTGAGCGACACGCTGCGAGAACTGACTTTATACTCGGACGTGGATCTGAAGAAACCGCTCAAGGTGAGAATTATCCATAAAGGGAACCAGTTTTTCTTATTAACCCATTTGTCCCCGACAGGTGATCTTTGATGGGGAGGAAGCAGTGGATGCAGGCGGAGTCACCAAAGAGTTTTTTCTGCTGCTGCTGAAGGAGCTAATGGATCCCATTTATGGAATGTTCACCAACTACAAAGACTCAAACTTGCTCTGGTTCTCTGGCAATGTAGGTCATTTTTCTCTCTTTTCACAAATTACCTTATTTTGTTCATAAACGTATTACAGTCAACAAATCAAAAATCAACACTTGTCATTAAAATGAAAGGAAAGGTAATCGAGAAAGTTCTGATGAGGATTTATTTTCTGCCTTATAAATAACTGATTTGCGTCTGTTTTAAGTGTTTTGTGGAGCAAAACTGGTTCCACCTGATCGGAATCATCTGTGGTCTGGCCATCTACAACTCCACCGTGGTGGACCTGCACTTCCCCCTGGCCCTCTATAAGAAGCTGCTCAATGTGAAGCCCACGTTGGACGACTTCAAGGAGCTGTCGCCCACCGAAGCGCGGTATGTATAATAAATACTCTTTGTGGCTTAAGTGAAGTTAGAAAGGGGCTCATTTATTATTGCATCAGGAATATGTGGCCTGGGGGTCAAATCTGGTCGCCAAGTTATTTTATGTGGCCTGCCATATGGTTAGATCAAAGTAAATGAATGTTGATATTATGACCTAAAAATGCAGTGTTTAGGATGAGATAAGGGTTATCAGATATTAAGTCAGGGGTATAAAATAATTTTAAAAATCCATATTCTAATTATCTGTGTGTTTCTTTCCTTCAACACCAATTTAATCTAAATTCTCTGTTTTATTGTTGGCATCCATCAACTGTGTTCCTCATCTTATCTTAAACACTGACATCTTGGTAGTTCACGTGAACATTTATCTACTTTTATTCAGCGAACCATGCAGCAGGACATTTAAAGTGACTTTAGTTTGATACATGTGGTAATATGCACTTAAAAAACAAAAAGTAACTTCCATCTTAAACATGTTCTTTTTCAGTCCGACAACCTTGAGAAACCATGTTAACGAATTAATGTACAAAAGAAGCTTTCCAGCTACACAAGTTCTTGCAAAATTCACTTCAACTTCTGTATCACAGCTCCTGGACGTCATACAACGTGATGACGAAACTAATTATTATAAATTCTCCTTCTACAGTGTAACAGGTTCAGACACATTTAATATCTATCTATCTATCTATCTATCTATCTATCTATCTATCTATCTATCTATCTATCTATCTATCTATCTATCTATCTATCTATCTATCTATCTATCTATCTATCTATTTGTTCAGGCTTTTCTTTGATTTTCTGGAACTCCTGTGTTGTTCTCAGTATTATCTTGATCTTTAAAGTATATACTTTTTTGATTATTGTTTTGATTGTTAAAGCGCTTTGTGACCCTGGTCTGGAAAAGCGCTATATAAATAAATATTACTTACTTACTTACTTACTTACTTACTAATATGTGCAAACAGATTCATCTTTGCACAGCTCAGTCACTCAAGTCTACATTAAACGAAAAGATAGAAGCTATAAAGCCCATGGTATCCTTTACTGCAAGGTCTTTGTCAATGTTTTTTATCCACAACCCTTAATACACAAGTTATAACACTGGAATTAAATTGTGCCCATTGTTGATGTGTAGGAGTCTACAGCAGCTACTAGACTATGATGGAGACGACCTAGAGGAAACATTTCTTCTCACCTTCGCAGTAAGATAAACTTTTTTTCTCACTGCCATAAAATTACTTTCTGCTCTTGTATTGACAAACAGTTCTAACAGTGCCCCAGTTTTATTTCTGGGCGTGTTGTTATGCAACTCAGAAATGTGAAGATTAGTTGGATTTTTTTTTTTTTTTTCCAAAATTATGAGTCAAACAACTTTGTTCATTTGAAAGATCAGCTGTTTGGGTTCTGAAGGATCGCTTTAATCTTCATCTTGTTGTGTAAATGTGTGCTGCCGATTTAAAAAGTATCAACATTCTAAAAAATGATAATGAGGGTTTATTTATTTTTATTATAGCTATTAATATTACTTTTCTTTATCAGCAGAGATTTGTATGTGCAATGTTGTTTTGCATGATTGTGTTAGAGGGACTAAAAGAACTTAAAAAAACAAAGTATATAGAGGTTATCCTTCACCTTCAAACTACGTATTTTAACAGCATGAATACGATTAAAATAAACAAGAAAACATGTTTTAAAATGATTCTTTAAGAAATAATAGCTTAACATTTTACTTGTAAAGACAAGTGTTTAGTAAACTTTCATAACTGTTCAAGTAAAACAGGACATTGAGGTTGGGTCGTTTGAATAAAAAGAATAAATAGAATTATATAAACACATGATCGGGAACATATGCACAATTTTTTTTTCCTTTCTTTTTCCCCTCAGATCACCAGGGAAAGTTTTGGGGTCACTGAGGTTAAGGAGCTGATCCCTGGAGGAGAGGCCATCGCAGTGGACAAATGCAACAGGTTCATATCGTCTTATTCTCTCTGATTTTTCTATTTATTTTTGTTTGCGCATTTCATCTCACATAGCTTGTTATATTCTTGCACATTATGTTTATATGTATTGACAAGGAGCGTTTACTTTGTTTATCTTGATGAAAGAATTAACATAGTAGTAGGATTCTTGAACGCTCAATTCATTTCTGCAGCCCGACATGAAAACATGAAAACACTGCGCATTGTTGTGCATCGTTTTTTTGTTTTTTTTGTTCCTCGTTCTTTGTGTCAGCAGCTTTGGTTTCCCTGGTCATGATGCAATAGAGAATTACAGGAACATCGGCGAGCCAGATGGCAAGAGGCAGCGACTCATGTTCCTGCAAATCCTACTGAATTTAAAATCAGTGAAAAACACTACAGAGCACGCAGGACTCTTCGTGCTGCATTTCATAGACATTTCGCCTGTTGCTTCCCTCAAACATTTCATTGTTTCATTAAAATAAAAATAAAAAATGAACTGTAAGTCAAAGTAGATTCATGTCAATATTGAGACCTATAAAGATGCCACCGTTTAAGATAATAAGGAAAACATTATCTATCTCAATAATTATACCAGAACTTCCAGTAAGAGTTGAACTCGTGTCGAATGATGGAAGATAATTAACACAAAGATAATTACGACGGCTTAAGCCTCAGTGAATGAAAAAAACACTTCCCACTCATACTTCCTGTTTAAAACTGATTGGTTAACTTCCTTTTGTTCCCTCTTAGGCCTTCAGCTTGGATTGTTTATTTATTTTTCAACTAATTACTTTATAACTGCTGCAAGATAATTTTTTTGAGTGTGTGTATTTCACAGTAAAAGGATTAAAAACACGTTTTTCTTTTTTCTCTCTTTTTAAGAAAAGAGTTTGTGGACGCGTACCTGACTGACGTGTTCTGGGAGTCGGTCAGTGAGCAGTACTCGGCCTTCGCCAGCGGCTTCCTGAAGGTTTGCGGAGGAGAGATCCTGTCGCTGTTCCAGCCCTCCGAGCTCATGGCCATGGTGGTTGGCAACAACAACTACAACTGGGAGGAGATGGAGAAGGTCAGTGGGGAGTCGTAAAAAAAAAAACAAGTCTCGTATAGCCAAAACAGAACTGGAAACAAAACACGGGAAGCATTTAGAGCTGCTAAACATAGGGATCCTCTGAGGTCCAGTTGAGGATCATAAATGTATTTTTAGTTTTTAAACAAACGTGTTTGTGCTTTAGAACACACACACCAAACCAACACGAGTTGAAATCAAAGTACATTTATATTCATTATATGTCATCTTAGAACTTCTGATTGTAAATCACAATCCTGGCTTTGAACAATATGAGTTTTAAGTGGATGATTTCAAAATTGTAAAATGTGTTTCAATGTTTATTTTGTTTTTTTCCCCCTCGTAGAATGCTGTTTACAAAGGGGAATATTCAGCCACTCATCCAACCGTCCGAATGTTCTGGGAGGTTTTCCACGAGTTCCCGCTGGAGACGAAGAAACAGTTTTTATGTGAGTGGGGGATTAAAAAAAAAGGGGTCTACTAAATGAAGTGTTGGATCAAGAGCTGCTCAAAACAATGTTCATCTATCGCTTAACATCCTCTTTTGGGTGTTTAGGTTCCATCCATTCTGCAGTATCTTTAAAGTGATGGATCCAAAACTCAAATTTCACTCATTTTCTCCATTCCATTCCTTTTCAGAGTTATACAAAAATATGTTTGTTCATTTTAATGTAGCAACTGGAGCTCAGTTGTCTTCGTCTTCATCTTCCACCAACACTTAAAAACATCAAAATACCTCCATACCAGGTAAATATCACGAGCACTTCCTGTGAAACATTAGACTGTAGGCGCTCCAGAATATTGCGATCCAGTAATTCTGGTTTATATCGCCTGTAATTCTTCAAACCGTCTTAAAATATAGACGTGTTTAAGTTTTTTTCTGAACCAGTATTCGTCGAGGCTTCAATACAAGTGGACGGTACAGACGAGCAGTATGGAGGTATTTGGATGTTTTTAAGTGTATTTTTGGACGAAGCTGAAGACAACTAAAAAGGAACATATTACTCTGAATAAAATCCCAACCCTTAGTCAACATAAGAGTAGAAAATATATGAAATATACTGTATACTTTGGGTGAACTATCACATTAACAGCTTTACTTTTTGACTTTTAAAAGATGAAAGTGTAACATAAGGGTGTATCTATTACTACAAAAGAAGATTGAATTATGAACCGTCCTCAAAATCCAAAACATGTTAATACAACTGACATGTTATGGTAGGCTTTTCCTTGATTTTCTGGAACTCCTGTTGTGTTCTCAGTTGTATCTTGATCTTTAAAGTATATACTTTATTGAATATTGTTTTGATTGTTAAAGCGCTTTGTGACCCTGGTCTGGAAAAGCACTATACAAATACAAATTACTTACTTACTTACTTACTTAATTACATACCCTGTCGGTTCTTGAAACACTAGTATTTGCCTTTTAAATCAACTTTTGTCATTTAAAAGAAATGCAATAATGATAATAATAGTGCTAATACTGGCAGTAGTGAAATTCCTCCAGTTTTAAAATGGCGTTTCTGAAATATCAGAATATATCAGTTGTTTTTTGTTGTTTTTTCACCGAAATTGGAGGGAAAAAATGTTTTTCCGCTGATGCCTCTTCTGAGAATTAAATATGAATCCCTCCGCTGTCAACATGTTGAGAAAAAAACAACATAATAAATCTGGTTCATTAATTTTGCTGAAATACAATAACACACAAAATAAGCAATAGAAAACCAAGCACCAAGGCAGGGTTGGAGATAAAACACCGTAGGAATGAATTCGTCAACATTTTGTTATGAATTACTCATAGTGAAGCTCACTGCTTTTGTTGATTAAAACACTAAGATAAAACGTAAACCCTGTGATGTCTGTACTGGTCTGCAGTATTTCTAACCGGCAGCGATCGCATCCCCATCCACGGCATGGAGAGTCTGAGAATCATCATCCAGTCCACGACGGCAGCCGAAGAATACCTGCCCGTCGCTCACACCTGCTACAACCTGCTGGACATGCCCCAGTACAAGACCAAACAGACCCTGCAGCGCCGGCTGACCCGCGCCGTCGAGCAATATGAGGGGTTCAGCCTGGTCTGACTTTGTGGATCCGTTTCAGTTTGTTGGTACCACTGCTTAAATTGTACCGTGGGAAAATTAAATCCGCTTCAGTCTGTTCGTGCCACAAAAAAGTTAAAAAAGAAACTCTGAAATTGGGAATTACACGTTCTTAATTTTTCATTCTTTAAAAGTTATTTTCGGTTCTGTTGCACATTTGGTCTAATATATTTTTTTATTTCTTAAAGAATTATTTTTCTGACGAGTGTACATGCATGTAAATATCACTTCTATTGCAATGTTGTTTCAGGCCTGAGGCTTTTGTTTGTTTTACTTTAGAAGGACCAAACCTGAAATTAAAGGGCAGATTTAAAAATGTTATTTTCTGTACCTAATTTTCCTTAAGTGATGTATTTCCAGTGTCGATATTATTTTAAAGTTATACCTGTTGTCGAGTGATAGAAACAGCGGCAGGGTGGGATCAACTTGTGTTCCATGATCGCAGCATATTCACACTTCATGTCCCCGTTTATGCAAGTACTTCGCTCGGACTCGACTCCTATGCAAACACTCTTGTTCCCCTCGAGGTTTCTAAAGCTGCTGTTCTGTACGTACCAATGTGTTTAAGCTAATAATAAAACTGTCCGAAAGCACATTTGTGGTTTCTACTCCATACTCTGTATTTGTATAAAACCATTCTTCAAATATTCTTGTTATTAATAATTATTAGAATATTTAAGATTGTACATTTTGTAAAAATGTCCTATGTATCTAAGAAGACCATGTTTTTAATCTATTACTTTATAAAGTTTGAAATCTTGGCGAACGAGAAGTTACGAGAGCGGAGTTCATTATGAGGTACTAATGGCTTTACTCCTCCTCCAGCCATGTTTATACAACGAGCCCCTTGGAGATGGAGACTGATGACACGCAATGACAAACCTCAAGGTTATACCAATCACAGCAGAGTGGGTGTGGTTATGGTAAACAAGACTTCATCTCCAGATAGCTTCTTTTTTTAGTGGGCGGGGCTTAAACACATTTTCCAATGTAAATATTTCAATTAAGAGAGTTTTGACAGATAAGATCTATTTAAGAGAAACTTAAATCAACACATTAGTTGACTTTAAATGAGGTATTTAAATAGTTCTGAAAAAATAAAATGGTTACAGTAAACGATAGAGGGCAGTAACGGTTTATTTTCCTTTTCAGATTTGTTTTCTTTTTACACTTCAATACTCACGAAAAGTTCGTCTATCGCGTTACTTCATTAGAATAGAATAACCGGTTACTGACACCAGTAACACTAGGAAGTATAAACTACCTTTTTCTGTTGTTATTTCGCATCTACTTACCAGTTGAAGACGTTTTTTTTTCGGCTTTTGTTTAGCTAGCAGCTAGCTTATCGCGCCAAACGAAGATGACGTCATCGTTCGCGACACCAGTCGTCGCAACATAAGATTAAGATTTAAAGTCTATATATATCTAAAAAATTATAAATAGATTAAAAATGTATCTATATAATAAATATAGATTTATAAGATATTTAAAACGATTTACAGACGTTTTTTTTTAATGAAACTTTTTCAAAGTATTCTGGGACTAAACCACAGAATAAGAAAGTAAACGTCAAATGTCAATCAAAGTGACGCCATTTTGGTTTCTTGAAGTAGGAATTAAGTTCAGTAAAAGTCTGGTGAAAACAAACAAACAAAAAAAACCACCACAAAGTGCAGTAAAAATAAGATTTCATTCATTATATATACAAAATACAAATCATTTTATGTACTAAAATGTACACACTCTAAATTCGTTCATCTTTTCCAGTGTTTACATTCAACACAACAAAATTTACACTGGACGTCCCACTTTGGAGGAATAAAAGAGAAAACTGTGCTCGTCCACAGAAATGTAAACGCACACAGTCAATAGTATCTACAACAGAATAAACACAGATATAAAATGTAGCTTTTTTAGTTTAAATATCTTTCCATCAACTCACATTAGTGATTTTGAAAAATAGCTTATTAAGGATCGTGGGGGGGGGTTTAGGTTCCATTTCAAAATATGTACAACGTTAATCTGATTTAAGATCTCTTACAAAAATATCATCAGAATCACAGAAATTCTTCTTTGAAAAATATCTCATTTAAGACTTTGTCTAGTAAAACATCCCTTAAAAATAAATTATGATTAATACACTTGTGATTGATGTGGAGATCTGGCAGAGTTGAAGGATCGGCTCCTGGTCCGGGGCCAGGATTCAGATGAACTTGCTGGAGTCTCGTTTGCTGATCAGAACTTCCAGCAGACGTAGTTTGGCCTTGACGTGTTTGTACTCGCCGTACTCCAGCGCCAGAGGGGAGCGGTCCTCCTTCTGCACGTGCCTGTGGAGACCAACATCACTTGAAGCTTTCCAACTTTTCTGAGCAAGATCTTAAAAAACTCATTTCAGAGAAAACGCCAAAATCTTGTTTTACTAAAAAACTAATGTAATGTAATAAATGTTGAACCAAAAACACAAAAACAACACATGGTATCCCTTGTGTTGTCTCTGGGTCAAGGAGAACAAACGACATATGTATTTATGGAGAAAACAAAAGGGATACCACAAACACATTTGTTCTCAGGCCTTCCGGTCACCTTGACCCAGACAAAACACAATGGACACCTCAAACACATTTGTTTTCAGGGCCTTCAGGTAACCTTGACTCAGACATAACACAAGGGACACCTCAAACACATTTGTTCTCGGCCTCTGGGTCAAGACCAGAGACAACACAAGGGATACGACAAACACATTTGTTCTCTGGCCTCTGGGTCACCTTGAACCAGAGACAACACAAGGGATACTACAAAAACATTTATTTTCGGGGACTTTGGGTCATCTTGACCCAGAGACAACACAAGGGATACCACAAACACATTTGTTCTCGGGCCTCTGGGTCACCTTGACCCAGAGACAACACAAGGGATACGACAAACACATTTGTTCTCGGGCCTCTGGGTCACCTTGACCCAGAGACAACACAAGGGATACAACAAACACATTTGTTCTCTGGCCTCTGGGTCACCTTGAACCAGAGACAACACAAAGGATACTACAAAAACATTTATTTTCGGGGACTTTGGGTCACCTTGACCCAGAGACAACACAAGGGATACTACAAAAACATGTGTTTTCGGGGACTCCGGGTCACCTTGACCCTGAGATAACACAAGGATACCTCAAACACATTTGTTTTTGGGGTCACCTTGACCCAGAGACAACACAAGGGATACCACAAACATGTTTGTTTTCGGGCCTTGTAGTCGCTATCTCAAACGAAATAGATTTGATAAAATTAGATAAAGTGATTGAACATTTCTTTAAAAATTTGTTTCAAATTTGTTAAAAATTTGTCTGAAATTTCGCCACTTAGACTGCTAAAATGTTTTTAACCCCTGATTGATTAATATTTTTATTTTATTAATTAACAAATTAAAAAAAAAACACGTTCTTGATCTTTAGTTCCTGACCTTGACTGATAAAAGTTAAGAGTCCAGTACCTTCCATTTTGTCGAAAGAACTCGTCCTCGAAGTCCTTGAGATTCTTGCGGATCCTCTTCTTCTCCTCCCGGGCCTCCTGCAGCTGCTCCACCAGTTCTGGCCTGCAACACAAACCATCGGGTCGTTCAGAACAAATCCAAGCCGTGCACGGGGGTCGTGACCTCGGATCACGTACATGGTGGCGGCGTGCAGGTTGGACAGCCTCATGTCGATGGAGCTCTTGGACGGGGACAGCTCGTCCACGGGGGAGATGAACCCGTCCGCCTCCTCCTCCATGTGCTCCAGCAGGCCCAGCACGCTGAAGTCCGGCCGCACCGTCACCGTGAACTGGGTCCTGGAGTCGCCGTCGTCCTCCGAGCCGTCCTCCTCTTCCTGTGGGCGGAGGGGGGAAAGGTCAGTGATGGGGGAGGTCAGAGGTCAGAGGTCAAGAGGAGCCACCAATCAAAGATTGTTAGTCGTACTCGGGACCGTTAAAGAAGCAAAACGTGATTCATGTCAAAACAATCAACATTTCCACTGACGCTGTGAGTCGTGTTTTGTGTAAACGTCAGACGAACACAACTGTTGCAAAAGTTACGACTCAGAAGAAACTGACAACGGATACATTTCGATATATTTCTTTAACCTTTTGTCTGATTGCTGTTTGAAAGAGTTTAGGTTTGGGATTTTTACCGTTTTTTTTGTTCTTCCGACTCAACTTTGTGCTTCAAAAAAAACGTTAGACCCTCGTAAGTTCTTCCTGCACTTCGCTGACTCGGCTGTTTCACAATAATGTCGCACAATGTTTCACAATATTGTCGCACAAACTGAGCTTCTTGACAAACATGGCGATTCCTTCGTTACTCAGTGATTCAAGTTAGTTTTACTGCTTTTTACCGAATGATCTGAAGAAGAAAAACACCAAATATATTCATTTGTAATCATTTAGTTTAGAAGACAAATTATTTTTTTTAGTTATAAATTAAAACATTTTAATTATATGAATTTTATTTAACATGACCGTATTTCAGTGCAAACTTAATATAAGATAAGATAAGATTTTTCTTTACTAGTCCCACAAGAGGAAATGTTTGTTTACAGCAGCACCAGATGAAAATAACGTACAATAAGAAAGAACACAGAACAAAAAAATGAATAAAATACTTGAATAAGAATACAATAAAATAGGATTATAAATTTGAAAAACTTATAAATATACAATATTTACAAAAAAATGTACAATATTTACAAAAATAGATTTTTTTAATGTTGTTTTTTTAAAACATTTAATTAATATATATTTAAATACTATTACATTTATTTCTATTTTGAACTTGTTATTGATAAATTGAATTATTGAACACATTTTTATTAATTAATGATGAGTTTTATATAGAAATCTAAGTAATGATTTTGTTTTAAATTCAATATAATGTGGTAATGCTTGGGGCCACTATTATATTAATTAAATTGAACTAATAAATTAATATATTTTCTATTTAGAACATGGGTTTGGAATCAGAATATCAAACTTTATGTGTAATTTTAATTCAATTATTTAAAAAATACATATATTAAACTCAGCTATTCAATATTCTGATGCCACTACACTTTAATAATGTAAAAGCACCTCCATTTTTTCACTGAATATAATAATATTCTCTTAAAATGTATGGAAATACTGCGTCTCCTCTGACATGCAGTCGCACACATTCCTCAAAAAACACAATCCAAGCATCCGATTGTTTCCAGAGTCTAGTGAAGGCCGATCGACAGGCATCAATCAAGGTCATTAGTAGGGGGTAGAGGTCAATATGGGGGTCAAAGGGAGGCTTCCGTCTGATTGGAAAAGCAGCACCAACGCTTCACCTTGATGTCTTCGAAGAAAAGTGCGGTTTCGCCCTCAATTATGGGCTGCAGGAGGAGACTCCGCCTCTTGCTGGAGGGCGAGCCCTGTGGTGACGGCGAGGAAGCAGGAGTTTAGACGCTGCTGCTCCGTCTCCAAGGTTTAACCGACGCGAGTCATCACTGTGTTGAACGGTTCCATCGAACTGTTCTTTATTACTGTTATTATACATTATGTTATTGAAGTAGTTTGGTTTAAGCATTTTTAAAATGTTTTTTGTAATAATATAATTCAATTATTTCTGTATTGAAAGGTTGAATTTGTTTTAGATTAAATAATTTAATCAATATTTTCAAATATTACTGTTCTATTTTACAATTTTAAATTTTATAATTCCAAAAATTCAAAAATACATTTTTTTTTTAAGATGCAGCTTTTTTAATTCAATACCAAAATTATTTGTATTATTTATATTACATAAATACTATTTATTTATTTTAAAATCAAACTATTATAATAAAAATAAATTCAACCTTTCATTATAAAATTATTAAATTCAATTATTCAAAAAAAAAAAAAAAATCAAGTGCTTAAAAAAACACATTTATTAATAAGAAGAATTTGAAATGTTACGTTCAATATTGCAATATTTTTGTTTTGCTTCTTGTACTGTTGCTGTTCAACATAGTTGATTTTTAAATACTTCTGAGAGCGATTACAAAAAAAAGGACTAATACTGTATATTTAATAAAAAACACGAAAATAATACGATTTTGAACAATCTTATAAAATATAAACCTAAATATCAGAATTTTCACACTTAAGATATTATTTTACATCATTTAAGAAGCTCAAGTGTTAAATATAAGTTCCTGTTTTTTCAAAGTCAAACTCATGTCCGGTGTTTTAAGTTGTTCAAAATGAAGGAATAATGTTCATGTCGATATGGTGACATGTACATTGGCCAGTGTTTAAGATAAGATAAGAAAAAGCAGATTATAGATGTCAACAATTGTGCAGAGACTTCAAATAGAACTAATGCTTTAAAAGATCTATACAAGAGGTCGTAATGTACAACGCAGTGATTATAAATGACGTCTTATGTTATATAACGGATATACATTATAACCACAGATTATGTTTTCATCATGACAAAGGCTTTAAATAAAAAATATATGGGAAGTGAGGGAAAAAAAGGATGACGGGGTACATGATCCCGTGCTTGGACGAGAACCCGCGGCCCTTCATCGACTCTTAAATCCTTCAAGATGGATATCAACGTAGCTTGTAAAGCTGAAATGAGCCTGAAGGATTAACTGTTCGCAGACGTTTGATCAACGTGCCGATCTCTGTCACTCGCAGGTCGAGTGGCGAGGCCAGCTGTGGAGCAGACGACGGGGATGATGACGTGGGGAACTTACGATGACGGGGATGGTGGAGGCCCGGCACAGGATCTGCTTGACCAGCCGGTACCGGTCGTACAGCGGCTTCATGACCTGTCGCTCACTCTTGGTGACCTGAAGAAGAAAATGATGAGCGTCAATCGAGGAGCATCACGTGGACAGAATGGTCTGTAAATCCCTGAGAACACGGTTATCGGTGCGGAAATTATGGTAGATTCAAGCGTTTAAATGAAACAAAATTGCAATAAAATACATGTTACAAAATGTATTATAATTATTAATAATAATAATTATTATTGTATAATATATATATATTTTAAATGTTTTTATGTAGCTGAAAACATACTTTTGAAAAGAGAAAAATGGATGTTTAACCCATCTGTTTCCTCAGAGTCAAGGTGACCCGAAAACAAATGTGTTCGTGGTATCCCTTGTGTTGTCTCTGGGTAAATATGACCCGAAGGCCCGAAAACAAATGTGTTTGTAGTATCCCTTGTGTTGTCTCTTGGTCAATGTGACCCGGAGACCAGAAAGTAGTGTGTTTGTAGTATCCTTTGTGTTGTCTCTGGGTCATTATGACCCGGAGGCCCGAAAGTAAATGTGTTTGTAGTATCCCTTGTGTTGTCTCTGGGTCAATGTGACCCGGAGGCCCGAAAGTAAGTGTGTTTGTAGTATCTTTTGTGTTGTCTCTGGGTCAAGGTGACCTGGAGGCCCGAAAAAAAAAATGTTTGAGGTATCCCTTGTGTTGTTTTTTCAGGACTTCAGGTCACCTTGACCCAGTGATAACACAAGGGATACCTCAAACGCATTTGTTTTCAGGACTTCAGGTCACCTTGACCCAGACATAACACAAGGGATACCTCAAACAAATTTGTTTTCAGGACTTCAGGTCACCTTGACCCAGACATAACACAAGGGATACCTCAAACAAATTTGTTTTCACGACTTCAGGTCACCTTGACCCAGTGATAACACAAGGGATACCTCAAACGCATTTGTTTTCAGGACTATAGGTCACCTTGACCAAGAGATAACACAAGGAATACCTCAAACACATTTGTTTTCAGGACTTCAGGTCACCTTGACCCAGACATAACATAGAGTTGATTAAAAAACCTTCTGTAATAAAAGAGTCAGCTTTTGTTTCGGTCTATAATAAAACACACTCGCGCACGTCTGGGAAATGATTCACTCTCCAGTAGAAATCTGGGTCACCAGCATGAGCTGGACTTGTTTGGATAAAAGACTGGAGCCAGAGATGCCTGCGATGATTAAAGGGATCCGATGTTTACTCACCGGTCGGCCGTGGATGCTCTCGTAGTACAGCAGCGACTTCTGCAACGCCACCTTCTCCGCCGCGATCTGGTCCCGAGTCATATCCTGCAGGGACGAGAGAACATGAGGATGGACGTCAACAAACCCGTTTCCACCGTTTCAGCCACTTCTTGAAAAGCTTACTTTTACCAAGTGACGCCATGTTCTTACTTTGATGTCCTCGGGTCGGTTCACCTCCTCCCTCTTCTCCTGCAGCTTCTTCAAAATGGCTTCCAGCGTGTTCTCCACCGGCGGCTTGGGTACCTTCTCCTGCTGGGGCTTCTTCTCCAGCTGAGAGCCGAAGCTCTTGGGCAGTGTGTTGCTGCGCTGGCGGGTCAGAGGAGGAAGGTCTTCTTCGGATTTGATGATCTTGTTTTCTGGTGACAATGGATGACGAGGATTTAGAGGCGTTTAGAGACGAAGTCGCATCTTCAACGTGTTTCTTAAGAGGCTCACGTTGAAAAATATAATCTAATATCAACCAATCGGAGGCCAGGAATGCAAGGAAGGGAATATAAAACAAAAAGAACGACAAACTGATGCATCCACCGTTCCGACTCTCCACTGACATTAGACCTGTCCCCGGCATATTGACCTACTTTTTCAGTTGCTTTTGACAGAAACCAGGAATGATTCAAGTCCTTATGGTGAAGGTTGTCTCGTCAAAGTTGAGTCAGAATCAACCAAAACTTTTTTATCTCGAGAATAAGACGAAAGAAAATCCAAACATCTTAATAACGATATAGATAATGAAATAATATGAGGAAAATGTCAATTAATAATCAATTTTTCAGGTGAGATAAAAAATATGTTTGAGGTATCCCTTGTGTTGTCTCGTTCAACTTGACCCAGAGATACCACAAGGGATACCTCAAACACATTGGTTTTCAGGACTTCAGGTCGCCATGACCCAGTGATAACACAAGGGATACCTCAAAAGCATTTGTTTTCAGGACTTCAGGTCGCCATGACCAAGAGATAACACAAGGGGTACCTCAAAAGCATTTGTTTTCAGGACTTCAGGTCACCTTGATCCAGTGATAACACAAGGGATACCTCAAAAGCATTTGTTTTCAGGACTTCAGGTCACCTTGATCCAGTGATAACACAAGGGATACCTCAAAAGCATTTGTTTTCAGGACTTCAGGTCACCTTGATCCAGTGATAACACAGGGGATACCTCAAACACATTGGTTTTCAGGACTTCAGGTCGCCATGACCAAGAGATAACACAAGGGATACCTCAAACACATTTGTATTTGGGCCTGAGATAACACACGGGTTTATATAAATCGTTGTAGATCAAATGATTGAATCACATTCATATTAGGGAGAATCCAAAGATCTTAATAACGATATAGATAATGAAATAATATGAGGAAAATGTCAATTAATAATCAATTCTTCAGGTGAGACGTCTCACCTTTTAACAATCTGCGCATCCTGGCCAGTTCGTTCACCCATCGCAGCACTTCTGGGTTCCCAGCTTTGTCGCTGTGCGAAGGCTGCACACAAAACAGAAACGAAAAAACATTTAAACAAACTTTTTTTTTTAAAAAGCAACACATCGACTCCCATAAACGCGGCTCACCCTGTACTTGCGCTCCTCTTCGAACTTGTCCTCGAACCTGTGGATCTTCTTCTTCAGAACGTGGATCCTCTTGGTGAGCTGAGCCGTCGTGAACTCCTCCTTCTCGTCGTCGCAGGAGCCCAGCGAGGAACTCCGACGCCGGCTGAGGAGAGACGAGTTTTTGCCGTGAGCGACTTGAGCTCAGCGAACAACCGGCGCTTTTTTTTTTTTTTTCCCCTCCTACCTGACGAAAGAGTGAGCGTTGGGCGGAGACGGCGGCACCTCGGTGTCGTCCAAGAACTGCTGGGACTGTCCGTAGGCGTAGAAGCGAGGAGACAACATGGGGTCGCTGTCCTCCTCCAGCAGCTGGCGGATCAGGCGTCCTCCGGCGTGAGGAGACACTCCGGGCTCGTCGCGGTCCATGCTGTCCCTCTGCGACGGTTCTGGATCGAGACCAAGACAGTCGTGTTAGTGCCGGGTTGATGAAGCTTCACGAAGCATCGTCTATATTCTGAGAGCCCACTAGATGGCACTCGTTGCGGTATAATCTTTTGCTGTGTCGCAAATCGCATACTACTCTTAGTATGCTAGAAGTTAGTATGCATCAGTTTAGTGTACATACTAACTAGTACGCAAATTCTCCACAGATAGTACGTCTCAAATCAAACTCTGCTGCTACACACTAACCGGAGATCACGTGACAGCTTCTTCTTCTACTACTATTTAACGATGGTTGCAACCAGCTGTTTGAACGCTATCGCCGCCACCTGCTGGCAGCACGTTTTGCAAGTTTGGAAAAAGAAATAAAGAAAAAATATGAGAATCTAAATAATCGCGAGATATTTAAGCTGGTATCAGCAGCGAAGACGTGTTTATCCTCCTACTGCTGCTGAAAATACACCTGTAAGTATATGAATATATATGTATATATATATAACGTAACTTCCGTTTACAACGTCACTAAGATGGAGCCGTTTAGTGTGGTTAGTGTCCATCGAACCATGCTCAGTTTTGTGGGTGGGTTAGTACGCCAATTTAGTGTGCATGGCGCACTAAATTTCGCATACTAAGAATTGAGACGCACTAACGCACAAAAAATACTAACTTTTAGTACGCTAGTAT